>NC_142775.1:8385521-8718736 GCF_988280905.1 Pimephales promelas
GGATTTGGCCGGCTCATCCTTGCGAAAGTATACATGTGGATTTTGCCGGTCCCATTGAAGGCCATATGGGCTTGATTGTTGTTGATGTACACTCCAAATGGCCTGATGTCTCCATTATGAACAGTTCTACCAGAAAGACTGGGGAGAATAAATACTGTAACAATAAATACATTTATTGATAGCCCAGAAAGCAATTAAGTCCTTTGGCGTAGGCCCCGTCCATAGCTCGCAATCCGAGGGTCCGGACTCTGCATTTCCTGCCTGAAGACGAAGGCAGGGGCGCAGCCGACCAAGGGAAGGAACCATCTTGGAGGTGGTAGGATGGGAGGGAAGGAACCATCTTGGAGGTGGTGGGGAGGATGGAGGTCAATGAAAGCGTCAGCATCTGCGCACTCAAACATGTGTAAGTACCGGACTTTTATACCGCAAGCATCAGACACGATTGGGTAGATGAGAAGGTAATTAGTGACGCAACTATTGAGTCTTCCTGGCAGAACTTAACGCTAAAGCTTCCATTTCTACCACAAGCAAAACCATTCAGGTCTTTTCAGTCATTATGGTGTCCCTAATGTCATTGTCAGTGACAATGGCCCACATTTTTTTTTGTGCTGGGGAGTTTACATTTTTCCTAAAGGCAAATTTGCTTTGTGCCCTATTACCCCTAGCTGAACATTTTGTCCAAATACTCAAACACGCTCTAAAAGCTCCAGAGGGTCAGCTCCAATCCAAAAGAGACTTTATGAATTCCTGTTAACATACATGAACACTCCACTACAACAATGGAGTTGTTCTACAATGGAAACAATCTGCTACAATGGAGTCACCTGCCATGCTTTTCCTCAAGCGCAAACTACAAACTCGGCTGGATCTTCTAAAACATAGTCTCGCCTAAACCGTGAGTCAGTTCCAAGGTGCTCAGCAGTTAGGATGCCAATAAGACTCTAAGTTGAGAGAATTTTGTGCTGGAGACTTGCTTCGTCCTTGCTCGAGACTAACGCTTTGGAGAATAATAGATACAGGGAGTGGTGATGTCCAGAACGGGACCTGTGTCCTTCATTGAACAAAAGAGTACATTTTTTTGCATTCCAGATGAAATTGAACAAAACGCATCTGGTTGTTGAAGCACCACATGTACCTCCTAAAATGATAAAACCTATACACGTGAGACCATTATAACGGCTCCCAGTACCCAGATATGAAAGCCTTACTTCACCACCTATCTTCGCAGAGGAGCAAGCCGGAGCCGCAAGGAGCAAATCTCTTCAGCAAGCCGAAGTGCAAACTACCCCATATAAAACCAAAAGTTCAGCGCCCCATCCTGAAACTTAAAACATAGTCGTCTTCATTAATAGTAGTGACACCAATATCTTACAAGTGCTGATAACTTTCTTTCTCTCCAATTGTGGTCTTTGATTTTGAAATTGGCTGATGATAAGTACAATGAAGCTCATATATTGCTTTCTTTGACGTGATCTCTGTTAAATTTACATACAGCACAGGTATTCGTTCTGCAGTGATGCATTTATTTTGCCAAGTGTAAAATGAACAGTTTTAACAAATGGATAGCTATTTGTTCAGTAAAAATGCATGAATGACCAAGTGTGAATAGGCCCATTGGTTTTTCAAAGTCTAATTTAAACCTGAAATCAAACAAACTAAAGGATTGTGAAAATTGTAAAACTAATTTTATGAAACATATAGCTATAGAAATATTCTGCACCATTTATATATTAGCCATTATGAATATTTAAAGGGGTCCTTGATTGTAATGTTGCTGTTCGAGCATAATCAACACCTGCAAAGTTATGACGATCAAAGTTCAATGCAAATTTTTATTTTACAGAAATCCGTTTTTAAGGACTACAACAAACGGCTGGTAGGGACTACCATGAGCTTCTTCCCAGGTTGGTGACATCATGAATCCTAAAATGTACATAAACCCTGCTCCCAGGAACACACAGCAAGGGGTTGAAGCCTCGCGGGAGCCGCCATTGTAGCAGAAATTCACCTGCTGTTAGCATCCCTTGACTCCCATTCTTTTTGGGCGTCACTTTGACAGCGAATAACTTTGCATCTGAGGCGTTCAAAGACTTAATTTGTCCATTTATTATTTATTTCTAAAGAAACACGCCAACAATGTATAAAATGCTTGATCACTTTGTATCTTACGTTACGGCCCAGTAGAAGCCATTTTTGTAAAAATAGGCTAAAGATTGCATCATAAACACGGGACTTTCTGTCGCACAATAGAGACATTACCGTATAGACAGGAGGAGAAGCTCGTAGGCAATCTTTTACTGTCTATGCAGACTGATCTCATGAAATGGCGTATGTATGACACACCAATTCGTATCTCCATTTTTGGCGTGCTATCAACACGCATCGCTTTTCAATCGCTTTTCAGCGTGTTTATGAATGCCGTTGACTTAATGTTACATTACTGTATATATATATAAATATATGACCTACCCCAACCCCGTCCCTAAACCTATCTGTCACTGAGGTTAATAGCATTTATGAGTCTTCCCCTACCATCCTAGGAAAAAAAAATATCGCTCCCCAGATGTACATAGATCTACATTTAGCTTCGTTTCGCTCAGACATTTAACGGCGTGTACATACATGCGGAATCACTCGGACATATATGTGACGATCTGCGGCTGGAGTGCCCGCTTGAGCCTCTGGGGGGCACTCTTTCCTAGTTTATTGTTTCATTCATGTTTTACCCTGGACTGATTATGGTTTATTTCATGCACCTTTGTTTTATTATCTTGTTTAGTGCACCTGTCTTAAGCCTGAGTTTTCCCTTTGTTTCGGTGCTCAGTATTGTGTATAGTGTCTGACTGCTTCGAGCGGTTTCCTAGTATTTCCTAGTTTCACGGTTCCTGGAGTCCCTGCCTGTATCTGGTCTTCCCGTTTGCCTAATCCCTGCATTGTTTGATTGCTGATCTGGACTGCTTACCTGGTTTTGACCCCTGCCTGTTTCCTTGTACCTATCTCTGGATTCTCCTCGTAATAAAGCCTGCGTTTGGATCACCTCTATCCATGTTCCTTGTGCAGTTTCATGACAATATGACGGCGTAGACACAAGCATTCACACGAATAGCTCAAAATGCGTGCTCAAATCAATGCTTGATTCGAAAATAGCGTGTATGTTTACGCAAAAGTCATGATGTCATGTTGGTCTATGAGGCAATCAGGGGAACATGAAGGCACAAAGTCAAGGGAGAAGCCCATAGATAGTGATTCCATAAAGCAACGGGACAAAATATTTCAACTATGTTTTTGAGGAATTAGGTGATTCAGATTTTCCTTGGCACAGCTACTAGAAGATTTACAACTGTCATACTGTCTTCAAGCTCAGTTTGAGTACGCAGTCGCTCAGACATCAGACAGGAAGTGCAATAATCAGGCTTCAGTCTTCTCCGTTGAAATCAATGGGGTCGCTATGTCCATTTCTTTTACTGTCTTTGGTTGAGGCCTTGTTGGGCTGGTTTAGACTAGAGATAAGGAAGAGTTTTTTCTCGCTGTTTTTTATACCCCGGAAAAAGTTTGTCCATAGCCTGACAAACTTAGGTTCAAATTTATTTTTAACAGTGTTCCTGAACATTACAACCTCAAAATGTGTCTGTGCGATGCACATTTTACAGGGAACAGCTTCCAGAACAGAGTACAATTCAGGATATACACACAAAAGCTTCTCCTAAAAGACAGCCATTCCCATTTTGTTGGGACAATCTGCTGTTTATGGATCACAACTTGTAAGTCTTATTTTATTTAGTTGCTATGATATCTATTGTAACGGGGTTCGTTGTTGTGGGAAGAAGGAGGCAGGAACCGGCAGAAATTTCAACATTTTAATAATAAATAAAAAAAAATACAAAATTAAAGTATAAGCCAGCAGCCCCTTGCAGACGACTGCTGGCTACACAAAACACAACCTAAAATCAGGCCTGTTTCTCTCTCAATCTGTACCGTCGCCGCTCCTCCTTGAGAAATGCGAGACCGGTGCGTCTCACAGGTGTCGTTCATTATCACTCACGCCACCGGCCTTGCGCTGCTCTCACGGCCCTCGGCCTAGTCCTGCTCACCACATCTATGATTTAAAGGAATGGCAAAGCTTTGCCTCCGCTAGTCTGCTAACTAACATCACAGTATTGATGTAGTGTTTACTTTTGTAAGCTCTTGTTTTTGTAAGACTGTTGTTCACCACCCCTTAGGAAAATTACCCATGATTTTGTGATCGATTAGTGTTTATATTACCATAGTTTTCTGAAAAAAAAAAAAAAAACATTCCACTCTGAAGCATCCTGTGAAATCTGTGTTTGTAAAATGTGTGCTTTAAATCCGTTCAGCAGCACAATCCTCTTGTTTGTTGAAATTGTCAGGGTTTTAAATCGGGCTAAATATTTGACGCCATTGTTAACATTTACATCTGAGTAGAGCTTGCGGTTATGAAGGGGTGTGATATTTCCCAAATATGTGCTATGCGTTGCCAATCACAACACTGGGCCAGCAAACCAGTCACTGCACATTTCGTATTTCGGAAGCTGGGGCTTCATCGAAAACAATGCATCCAGCCAGACTGGGGAGAAAAAGCTGTAATAATGTATAATATGTTACAAATAAAGTGTTTTTGAACAATCAAGCATGAAAACATATTCTAGTACACCCCAGACATAAAGAAAATGTATTCAACCAGTGGTTAAACAAAATATTAGGAGAGTAATACTTAAAAAAAAGTCTATGTGAAAAGTTACTTACTTGACTCACTTTCTCGGAAGAAACTACAGCGTGTCATCAACAGAGCATCTAAAGTCATCGGTTCATCACTGAAATCCATCGAAGCACTCTACCACAAACGGACATTACGTAGAGCTCACAAGATAACTGCTGATACCTCTCACCCTGCACACAACCTCTTCCAGTTACTGCCCTCTGGGAGGCGTTATAGGACGATCGCTGCTAAGACAACTCGTTTTAAAAACAGCTTCTTTCCGAAAGCAATCAACATTCTGAACTCTGAACGCTGAGGACTGGATTAAGCGTGACCTGTTACCCTTTATGCCTGTGCATGTTTTGTGTTTGTCTGTATGTATACGTATGGTATTGTATTATATGTTTAATGTTCATTGTTAATGTATTTTCTGGAACCTGCACCCAAGAAATGAGCTGTACTGAAAACAAATTCCACCAGCCTGGCTGTGTGGTCATTAAAGTAAGTCATTAAGTCATTAAAATTCATTTATTTCTCTTGCTGTTTTCTGTGCAAGCTCAGTGAATTGGTCTCTCTCTCTCTCTCTCTCTCTCTCTCTCTCTCTCTCTCTCTCTCTCTCTCTCTCTCTCTAAAGAATGTCAGCTTCTCTGATCATAGACAGGTGTTCTAATTGTAGTTGACAGCCTGTCATGATGTATTTGTGTCTTAGTATGATGCAGCAAGTATTAAAACACAAAATGAATATGTGTTTGCAGCCGTGACACAATGCTTGTCATCATGCTTTGATGGAACACTCTGATGAACAGCCTGTAAGCTCCCTATGATTTTGTCACCTGCAGAAAAACACTTTTCTCTGTGTGGAAGAGTGCAGCCTGCCTTGTGTTCCTAAATGCATTTTAGAAAAAAAAAAAGATAACAAGAAAAAGTAAAAATGTTCCTTTCATGTTCCTTTCCAATCTGTAAACAGGAAAGAAAAATCTCAACAGAGTTCTATTTCTCTGATCAAAAACCAAAACCTAATTTACCATAATCAGCATCAGAATTCAAACAGGACTGGGGAAATCTATATTTAATAAGAGTGGACTAAACAACAAATGCTGCTGATGAGGGTTTTTAAATATGCCAAATGGAAAAAGACCATCACATGGTTTAAGGACTGTTATACAATAGTTTTTGTTTACTTATGATTTCTGAAATATTAATTAATTTCCTTGGTGAAATCTTCACCTGGATTTGGAAAACATTCCTAGGCATCTTAATGGCAAACCACCCAAATTAAAATATTTCAAATTGAATTTCTGCTCATGCAACCACAAAACCAATTGAACCAGTTGCCAATGAGGTGCCAATGCCATGTGATCAGTTAAATCATCATATCATGATGGTTCTGATTGTCTGATGGCACTACAAGAACACACACAGACCCAAAGCCTTTATTAGTGACTATACTTTTACTTTACTTTATGCTTTACTTTTAGCAACAATACTTTTACCAGTGCTGCTATGCCATAAAATAATCATAGCCAATGGTTACAATTTACAGTCCATAATCAGTGCATCTATTTATTTATTTTATATATGCATGTATGTGTATGTGTATATAAAAATATATAGCTATATACATATTTTTTGTTATTGTTTATTGTGTATTTGCACTAATGTACAGTGTTGCACCATGGTCCTGAAGAAACACCATCTTGTTCCAATATATACATGTTATATAGAGAAATTACAATAAAAATGCACTTGACTTGTTACATCAAAGACAGTAGACAAAATATAAAGTACGTTCATTTAAGACCCCTTGAAAAGAGAACTGTTTGAACATTTTTATACTAAAATTAAATATGTGCTGTATTAACTTATTCTATCGGAGTACACAGCTAATTTTGGATTACAGTTAAAGGATATAGATACATTTTAGAATCAAATGGTGTAGTTATATTATAACAGCTAAGTTAATGAGGAAAGCTTACCATCCAAATCCTGAACCCTTCGACTGATCAAACAACAACTCAAGAAACAGATGTTAAAAAAACTCAAATGTTATTTCTTTTAGATCATTTATCGAAAACATAAAAGTAAAGTTGAGCACATTATATTGGTCAATACAGTAGTCTATGCAGTGTACTCCCTTTTATACTGCACATTTTGGGGAATGCAACAGTGAAAGTAGTGCGATAGTATGCTATTTTAAACACACAGAAGCCATCTTTACCCATCTTTTTATCAAATTTCCAGCAGATTTGGGAGGCTTTGATTGAAAACCACAGGAAACTGAATAAGGTTAATGTATCTTATTCTCGATGAGAGAACCACCATTCGAAAATATATGATCATATTCACTGAATCTTCAACTTTTTTAAACTTCTCTCTCCTCTTACCAATTTGTGGGTGACATCTGCTCACTCTGTGTGCTGTAGACAGAAGGACACATCAGGGACCATATTAATATTTAATATCTGATTTGAGGTCAGTGCAGCTCTCTCTGCGGATGAAAGTGGAGAGCGCATCTGCTGTCATACATCTGTCAAAAGTCTGTGCTGTCAGGGTGGCTGTCAGTCTCCAGTAGAGAGCAAGGCAGAGTATGAACTGCTGTGACCACCTGGACTCTTTTCCCAACCAACATCCATCACCTGACAAATTTACACAGAATAAACACTAAGTCAACATGAAACAAAAATTCACTATTTTGTACTTTTATTGATCTTACTGTGAATGATTCATTCTTGTGTTTCATTATTTTTTTTCTCTCTTCCAGTGAAATGAAATATCCGATATGCCGGACTACTGCCGGACTAATCATTTAATTTGGTTAAAACTCGGGGCAGGTTTTACTTACCATTTCCCAAACAACATTTTTTACTTTTATGATAACCCGTTTCACCCAGATGTTCTTTACAATACAGAAGAAATGATCTGTTGGTACTTTCATAACATTGCAACTTTAGGAAAAAAACTATTTAGTTACAATTTAGTAGCACTTAAGTCATAGCAATGATTAAATAATACATATCAGACCAGTCAATTTGCAATACTCACCGTAATCTGCTTTATTATTCAATGCATCAATAAGTGCATTGAAGTGCTGTAGGAATGAAAATATAACTGTACATCTGAATTTCCTATGGGATGAATTTAGGAATAAGAGTGAGGGTGGTCAGTGACAGAGTGTGTGACCGAAACTTCCCGTGGCATCAAAAAATGCAATTCCTAAACGACATTTGGATCCGAATGCTGGGGCTTCCCAAACAGGCGATGCGCACCATCCCCTAAAGCCAAATCCTGCAATCAAAAAAAGTGGATGAGGGCTACCTGCTCAATGACAGGGCAGGCTGAAGAGGCTAGTCCAACATCCACGATTTGCAACCCTAAACATTGGCACGCTTACTGGAAGAACCTGTGAATTGGCCGACTTATTGAAAACCCGGCATGTTGATATCGCTTGCATACAAGAAACGAAATAGAAAGGCGCCAAGGCTAGAGACATTGGAGAAGGATAGAAGCTCTACTACTATGGAGTGACAAACAACCGAAATGGAGTGGCGACAATCGTCAGCGAGAAGCTGCGCAACAATGTCGTTGAGGTCAACCGGATCTCGGATCGCCTTATGTCAATAATGATCGACATTGGGTTGGTGATCCTGAGGGTTATTTACTGCTATGCCCCCCAGGCATTGACATCTCCCCAAGGTGGACAAGCGCAAGCCAGATGTTTGTCTCCAACAGTGTACCCACTCTACATGCTATATTACGGAGGTATATGTACAATTTTATGTGTCGGTTGAGTGACTCAAAAAATAGTATCATAATGGTGCTAAATAACATCACATTAAGTAATAAAAGGTATTTTTCCTGTTTCTGGAGGCAGTGGAATGAAAGCTTATATGTTTTTTAAGAGAAATGTGTGTGTTGTTTGTAAATCGATGTCTGTATGTACAGTATTGTTCTTGTTCTACTTTGTTTGTTTTGAAATGGACCCATTGGTCTGAAATAAAGAGTAATTAATACTACCACAGCTCTGGGCCACTTGCTAAAAAAGCATGCACAGAGAAGTCAAAATTAAACAAGATTTAATGACTCGTAAATGTAAGTACACATTGATGGCCTAAGACACGAAACGAGCGGTTTGTGTGAGAAAACGAACAGTATCGTTTTTACCTCTTGTAATCATAGCCATGACAAAATGAGCTGACTGCACGGGCGCTTCGGTCTGCGCATGCGCCGGAAGTGATCGCTTGCGCGCCTACATCACTCTTTGTTTATACAGAGATTTCGGAAGTTTTACCTTTCACTAAACATATTTAGATATACGGGAAATCGCAATGGAAGACGATTACGGTATATCTAAATATGTTTAGTAAAAGGTAAAACTTCCGAAATCTCAGTGTAAATATTGAGTGACATCACACGCAAGCGATCACTTCCGGCGTAACATTGAACTGATTCAGTGAGGTTCAGTTGGACATTGCACAACTGATTCAGATCACTTGGACGTCACTGAGGTAAAAACGATATAAATATTGTTCATTTTCTCACAAAAACTGCTCGTTTCGTGTCTTAGGCCATCAATGTGTACTTACATTTACGAGTCATTAAATCATGTTTCATTTTGACTTCTCTGTGCATGCTTTTTGGTGGACCCCCTTAGCCTCCAGTGTATGACTGATAGACAACAACGATTTGACTAAAAAATTAAAAAATTGAAAATGCTGTGGAAACAAAGACACCTACATCTTGGATGCCCTTGAGGTAAGATAAAATATATCAAAAATTAATTTCAAAGTGAACTATCCCTTTAAGGGCTCTATCTTGCACCCGGCGCAAATTACTTTATACACTGACGCATTTATCATTCCTATTTTGCACTCACGCAAAGCGGGCTTTTTTCCTCCACAGTAGCACGTCGGTAAACTAGGAAATGAACTTGTGGTCCCTGGGCGGGTTGGCGAAAAAAGGAGGCGTGTGTCGGGGCAAACAACCCCTGGTGCTATTTTGCGGTTTCAGAAAACAATTGCGCCAATGACTAGAAAAAACCTGGTCTAAAGTCAGTGGTGCGTTGCGCGTACATTCAGACGCTATTTTAAGCGCGCATGCTTGGCCATAAATAAAATGTGAACAACGCGCATACACTGTAGATGATTCTCTCATCTACACAGATGCATTTTACTTTTTGCAAATTATACATTATTATAAGAAAAAATATATAAACACGAGGGAAATCATTGTTGTGTCAATGACGATGGGAAAAATAGGCACAAAGCTTACACATTTACCCAAATTATTATATTCATGTTTAACCGAAGCTAATTTGGGTGGGTTTGTCCCATCCCCAATGTCACTTCTCTTTCTTTTACGGCCCTGACGAGAACATCGATCACCTCGGCTGTGAACCGATGCTGAAGCTCGCCTGGTAAATGCGCCGTTAAAATAGAATTGCGCCATGGAACAAGCGCACCTCGTTCATCATGCTCTTAAAGGGAATGTGATATGACGCTCTTGAAGCTACTTCAGACCAACCCCTTTTAGATTTGCGCCAGGCGCAAGAGGCATTTATCCCGTCGGGAAAATAGTAACAGTGCCGGGATCCGCCCACAAAGTTACTTGCGCTTTGCGATTTGACACTTGCGTTTCAGATTGTTAAAATAGGGCCCTAACCATTTAGGCAAGTCTGATCACATCTCCATATTTTTAACTCCGGTATATAGACCACTCATCAGTACTGTGAAACCAGCTGTTAAAGTCATCTGAGTGTGGCCTGAGGGTGCATCTGAACAACTTCAGGACTGTTTTGCATGCACTGACTGGTCCATATTCGAGGATGATAACATTGACACATACACCTCCTCAGTGTTATTTTATATATATAAAAAAAAAATTGCATGGATATTGTTACCACTACAAAACAAATCCTTATCTTTTCAAACAATAAACCATGGATGAATAAAGATGTTCGACTCCTGCTTAAGGCCCGTAACATGGCTTTTAGGTCCGGTGATTTACAACGGTACAATGCTGCCAGGTCGGAACTGAAAAGGGGCATCAGAAACGCCAAGACAGCCTATCGGGAGAGGATTGAGGGGCACTTCAAAACTCAAACCCCCGACGTGCATGGCAAGGGATACGGAACATTACAAATCAGGGTAACAACACCAACTTATCGACTAATAACAGCTCTATTTGAGCTGAAGAGCTCAATCATTTCTTTAGCCGTTATGAGGTGGTGGAGGCAGAGACTGCTAGGACATCAGCTCCAGTTACCAACAACCAGGCAGAGACTGTGCCAGGGAGCTAGCTGGGGTCTTTACAAACATCTTTAACATATCTATGTCACAATACTTTGTTCCCACCTGTCTAAAAACTTTCATTATTGTGCCACTACCTAAACGGACCGTAACAACGGACCTCAATGACTACAGACCTGTGGTATTGACACCTATTGTCATGAAGTGTTTGGAGAGACTGGTGCTGAAAAAACATCAAGGCTGCTCTACCAACCACTATGGACACTTATCAATATGCTTACAGAACCAACAGATCTACTACAATGCAAACCCCTCTGCCCTCCATTGTGTCCTGCAACATCTGGAACAACCTGGAACATATGCAAGGCTGTTATTCGTGGATTACAGTTCCGCATTCAATACCATACTCCCAAGCAGACTGTTCCACAAGATGACTAATCTAGGCCTTGATCATAACATCTGCCGGTGGATAAAACACTTTTTAACAAATCGTCCACAGTAGTCAAGATGGGCCCCCACCACTCCTCTTCCCTGTCCCTCAGTACAGGTGTTCCACAAGGCTGTGTCTTGAGTCCCTTCCTGTATTCTCTATACACACATGACTGCACACCCACCCACAACACCAATGTCATCATCAAATTTGCTGATGACACCACAGTGGTGGGTCTGGTCAGTAGGGGAGATGAGACGGCTTACAGGGAGGAGGTCCAGAAGTTAACAGACTGGTATGTAGTAAATAACTTGGCTATAAACCTCAAAAAGACAAAGGAGATTATTGTTGATTTTAGAAGGAAGAAGGAGGTGTACCAGCCTCTGGTAATAAATGGGGGTGTCGTGGAGAGGGTATCAACATTTAAGTTCCTGGGCACACACATCTCGGAGGACCTCACATGGAAACATAATACCTCACATGGAGCATACTTCTTGAGAGTTCTCAGGAAGGTCAATCTATCACAACGTCTTCTAATATCCTTCTATCGTTGCTCCATAGAGAGTGTCCTGTCCCAAAACATCTTGGTGTGGAACAGTATTAGCTCTGCAGCTGACAAAAAGGCTCTACAGAGGGTAATTAAAGCTGCCCAGAAAATAACCAACACAACTACCAGCTTTGGAAAGAATTTTCAACTCCCGTTGTCTCCAGAAAACGTCTCGGGTTATGACTATAACCCTTGTTCCCTGAGAAGGGAACGAGACACTGCGTCGATAAAATCGACTCTTTGGGGACGCTCCCTAAGCGTGCGCCTCTGAAGTATGAATGAAACTAATCCAATCCTGATTGGTGTTGCGTCGTGACGTAACATGTGACGGCATACCCGGAAGTATAAAAGTGACGCTGTCACAACACACACTAGCCTCGCGATGAAGCAAGACGCTCAAGGGTCTAAAAAAAGGGGCGTGGCAACACGACGCAGTGTCTCGTTCCCTTCTCAGGGAACAAGGGTTATAGTCATAACCCGAGACGTTCCCTATCGAGGGAACTCAACACTGCGTCGATAAAATCGACTCTTTGGGGAATGAGTACCCACTAGGCCACGCACCGAACAGACCCGCCCCAGAGTGAAACTGATTAGGCACTCAGCAAGGGCCGAGTACGTGTGCACCGGGCGTACTGGGAAGGTTGAGACTATAAAACCTGATGAAAGTATGCGGGGTAGCCCAGCCGGCTGCCTCACAAATCTCCTGCAGAGGTACTCCCGACAGAAGGGCCCTAGAGGAAGCCATGCCTCTAGTCGAGTGAGCCCTCAAGGCCAAAGGTGAAGGAACCCCGCGCACCTTGTAAGCCTCAGTAATAGCCTGGACAATCCAGTTACTTATAGTTTGTTTGGTCGCCGGGAGCCCCCTCTTAGGTGACCCAAAGCATACTAACAACTGGTCAGATCTTCTCCAAGAAGCAGACTTTTCCAGGTATACACTCAAAGCTCTGACGGGGCAGAGCAAGTGAAGCCTCTCTTCTTCCGCCGACACATGAGGTGGAGGATGGAATGCCTGAAGGACTACAGAGCGAGCCGTACTCGAAGGAACTTTAGGCACGTAGCCCGGACTCGGGTGCAAAAAGGCCTTTACTTTGCCAGGGGCAAACTCCAAGCAAGCTGGCGTTACCGCCAGGGCCTGGAGATCTCCCACCCTCTTAAGAGAGGTAATCGCTAAGAGAAAGACCATTTTTAGCGTTAAGTCCTTAGGCGAAGCCGACTCTAAAGGTTCGAAGGGAGCGAGGGACAACCCTTCCAGAACTATCGCCAGGTCCCAGGCAGGAACCCTGGACCTGGTCGCCGGCCTCATCCTCCAAGCACCACGGAGAAACCTAATGACCAATTGGTGCCTCCCCAGAGGTCCACCATCTACTGGCGCGTGGAAAGCCGAAACGGCAGCCACGTACACCTTAAGAGTGGACGGGGAGAGACCCGCAGAGAAACGATCCTGAAGGAATTCCAGAACTGAAGCCACTGGGCAGTTTACTGAATCCAACCTTCGTTCTTCACACCAAGTGAGAAACACCTTCCACTTGAGGCCATATAATCTCCTGGTAGATGGAGCCCTAGAGCTAAGTATGGTTTCAACCACCTCAGCTGATAAGCCAGCATTCAGGTACTGAACCCCCTCAGAGGCCAGACCCACAGCTTCCACAACTCTGGGCGAGGGTGGAAGATTGTGCCCTCCGCCTGAGACAATAGATCCCTCCTCAGAGGAATCGGCCACGGCGGAGCTATGAGGAGTGATATTATATCCGAGAACCATACTCGTGTCGGCCATCTCGGGGCAACCAGAAGTAGACTGATGCCCTCTTGACGGACCCTCTCCAGGACCCCTGGGAGCAGAGCGATCGGGGGAAAAGCATACAGGCGAAGCTTCGGCCAAGCCTGTACCATGGCATCCAACCCCAGCGGGGCTGGATGTGAGAGGGAGAACCAAAGTGGACAGTGGGACGTCTCTCGAGACGCAAACAGATCCACTTCCATCGGTCCGAACCTCTCCCATATCGACTTCACCACCTCCGGATGAAGTCTCCATTCCCCGGGCCTCAGCCCCTGCCTCGACAGGATGTCTGCTCCCCGATTCTGAACCCCTGGGATGTACATTGCCCTTATTGACAATATCTTCCCCTGGGACCAAAGGATAATTTGATGCGCCAGTCTGCACAGAGGGCGCGATCTGAGTCCCCCTTGTCGGTTCAGATAGGCCACCACTGACGTATTGTCCGTCCGTATTAGGACGTGGCGACCCTTGAGGTCTGGGAGGAAGCTCCTCAAAGCCCTGAACACAGCCATCATTTCCAGGCAATTTATATGCCAAGTGCGATGATGGTCCTGCCACAGACCCCTGGCAAAGCGGCCGTCCATGACCGCGCCCCAGCCAGTAAGGGAGGCGTCTGTCGAAAAGGTTTCCCGGCGACATGACACCCCCAACACTGGCCCTTGGGATAGGAACCAAGGCTTCTTCCATATTTGCAGAGACTGAAGGCACTTGCGCGTTACTCTGATCATACGGAACGGATTCCCTTTGGGTGAGAACCCCTTGGTCTTCAACCACCACTGGAGGGGTCTCATGTGAAGGAGGCCCAGAGGAATAATGTTGGATGCCGCTGCCATGAGGCCCAGCATCCTTTGAAAGTGTTTCACAGTGACGGCCTGGCCTAGCTTCACCCTGGATACCATCGCCAGAATTGACTCGATACGTGCGGGAGACATACGTGCCTGCATTGTAATCGAGTTCCACACGACTCCCAAAAAGGTCGTGCCCTGGGACGGTACTAGCACACTCTTCTTCAAATTGAGTCTTAACCCCAATTTTTGAATATGGCCAAGAACGACATCTCGATGCCGAACTGCCATCTCCCGAGACTGGGCCAGAATAAGCCAGTCGTCGAGATAATTCAATACCCGAATCCCCTGAAGTCTCAATGGAGCAAGGGCCACGTCCATACACTTGGTAAATGTGCGGGGAGAGAGTGCTAGGCCGAACGGAAGAACCCGATATTGGTATGCTTCGCCCCCGAAAGCGAACCTCAGGTACCTCCTGTGACATGGAAGGATGGAGATGTGAAAATAGGCGTCTTTCAGATCTATCGTGACAAACCAGTCCTCGGACCTGATTTGATTCACGATTGTTGGAATGGTCAACATTCTGAATTTGAACCTTCTCAGAGACCGGTTCAACACCCTGAGATCCAAAATTGGCCTTAACCCCCCATCCTTCTTTGGAACTATAAAGTACCGGCTGTAAAACCCGGACTCCCTGTCTACCGGAAGAACACGTTCTATGGCTCCTTTCGACAGCAGAGTCTGTACTTCTTGTTCCAGCACCTGAGCCTGCTCTGGGACCACCGCAGTGAGCACCACCCCAGAAAACTTGGGGGGGCGGTGCGCGAACTGCAGTCTGTACCCAACTCGTATTATCTGCAGGACCCATGGAGATATGTTGGGAAGATGATACCATCCCTCTACAAAATCTACTAAGGGTACCAGCCTCTCGAGGCTGGCCTCTGGTGTCTTCAGGGTATTCTCTTCGACTACCTGAAGCTGAATATTGGCAGGCTGTAGTCGATTCGGTCCCTGCGACCATAACCGATGTTTTAAAATCGTCTTTTCGCTGGAAATTGATGCGGCCCGAAACGCTGTTAACGGCGGGCCTGCATCTTTTCCTAGAGGGCCCCGCTGCGAGAACAACCTCGGTTGACTCACTGCGGAGGGGGCAGCCCTCTGAAGTCCTGCCGTGGCTAGGACCTCTTTTCCGAAGTCCTCCTAGCCTGAATGACGTCCCTCAGGTCGCCCCTCTGGCCGGAGGACTTCGGTTTTTGGGAGCGTTTCCTCTGTTGCCAAGACCCCGGAGGGGGGGCTCTAGAGGAAACGCTCTCCTTCTGCTCTGCCCTGTGGGAGGAGCTGGCTGATGGCTGGGGCTGATCGCTTTGCCCCACCCTACTAGATTTGGCCTTCGCTTTCCGGGGGAGGTACTGCTGGAACGCCGCAGATTGTTTTCTCGACTCCTGAAACCTGTCGACAACCGAATTAACGGCGTCGCCGAACAGGCCAGCAGGAAAGACCTATCCTTTTCTTTAATTCCAGATAAGTTCAGCCACAGATGCCTCTCCGTGGCCACCATGGCCGCCATAGAGCGGCCAATAGCGCTGGCTGCTTCCCTAGTGGCCCGGAGAGACAAATCTGCGGCCTTCCTCAACTCCGCGATGTCCTCAGGAGTAGGCCCCTCCCCCTCATCCAAATCTTTCAGGAGGTCGGCCTGGTATGCCTGCAAAATCGCCATCGAGTGCAGACATGAACCAGCCCGACCCGCCGCCATGTAAGCCCTGCCCACTAATGCAGATGTTTCCCTGCAGGGCTTACTAGGCAACACCGGGGTCTTTAGGGAAGACGCCGATTCGGGAGAGAGATAGCTCGCTAAAGCCTCCTCCACCTTCGGCATCTTCCCATATCCCATATCTCGAGCCCCCACAACATTGCTGTAATCTATTATACTGGGACTCGAAATACGGGACGAATGCGGTCTTTCCCACGATCTCGCGATCTCTTTATGGAGATCGGGGAAAAACGGCAGACCCCGGCGGTGAGGCTGTGACCTGCGCTGCAGGTAACGCTCGTCCATTTTACTTGTGACTTGCGTTTCCTGCTCATGTTGTGGCCAGCTGATGTTTAGTCTGGCCACAGCGCGCGTCACAACCTCCACCAGCTCCTCATAATTCAGGCCGCGTGATGGCGCGCTGAGATCACGGTCGTCCGCATCAATGCTGAGCACGTCCACTTCCTCAGAAGCAGACAGCTCAAGCATCGGGACCTGATCGCGGGCAGGAGAAACCGCAGCGCGGGCTCCCACACCACTCTCAGAGGCCGCGGGATCAGCCGATGGAGAGCGAGAAAATGCCTCAGCATTCTCACTCTCCTCCGCCAGATCCCGCTGCGAACCCCAGGATCTCAGTCGCCGCATCGCCTCGACATATGCGGGACCGGAACCCTGGGGAACGCGAGCCTGACCGTGCTCGTCAAAGCACGCCAGCCGGGAGCGCAGCACTCTAATAGGCATAGCCTCACACATTTCACAAGCAGCCCCCTCGAGAGCTGCCCGTGCGTGCTGCACTCCCAAACAATTCACACAAAGAGAGTGTGCGTCCCCACCCGTGATGTAACGAGGGCAGGGATGCACACACTTCTTGAACTGCTCACTGGCCATTCTTTTCAATAATAAGACAAACAACACCAAATAAGACAAACAGTTTCAACATAAAGCGCTTGCTGAAGAGCGAAAGCTAGTGTGTGTTGTGACAGCGTCACTTTTATACTTCCGGGTATGCCGTCACATGTTACGTCACGACGCAACACCAATCAGGATTGGATTAGTTTCATTCATACTTCAGAGGCGCACGCTTAGGGAGCGTCCCCAAAGAGTCGATTTTATCGACGCAGTGTTGAGTTCCCTCGATAGGGAACAACAAATATACTGAAAGACTCTTCCCACCCTGCCCATCAGCTCTTTGATCTTCTGCCCTCGGGCAGACAATACAGAACATTTAAAACACACACTACCAGACTGTTGAACAGTTTTTACCCAAAGGCCATCACTATACTGAATGATACACTACACTGAACACTGAACACATGAAACCAACAAGCTAACTGGGATTATGTAATAAACTGTATCTATTTAGGTTGGCCGTATACAAGCTGACAGTTGAGTGCAGGAAACATGCTTGAAATGTACAATGTTATTGATATAGTTGTATTGTTTATTTATATATATTTTTTAATCTCTTTTCACTTATTTATTGTTGAGATCCGTCCTCACTTGGTGCAATTAAATTTTGTTGTATTCTTTTACAAT
The DNA here is from genome assembly GCF_988280905.1 of Pimephales promelas. Classification (NCBI taxonomy): domain Eukaryota; kingdom Metazoa; phylum Chordata; class Actinopteri; order Cypriniformes; family Leuciscidae; genus Pimephales; species Pimephales promelas. The sequence continues at coordinate 8,403,309 of NC_142775.1, forward strand.
GACAATAAAAGGAATCTAATCTAATCTAATCTAATCTAATCTAATGGATGTCAACTAATCAGCCTTCAAGAAAGGCTATTCAACCGAGACTGCATTGCTGTCAGTCACAGAAGCCCTGTGGATCACAAAAGCTGCTTCCAAATCATCAGTTCTCATTCTCCTGGACCTGTCTGCTGCCTTCGAAACCGTGAATCATCAGATCCTTCTGTCTACTCTCTCATCACTCGGGATCACTGGAACTTCCCTCCACTGGTTTGAGTCCTATCTCACAGGTAGTCGCATGGGGTCGCATGGAAAGGTAGTCACAGGTAGTCCTTCAGGGTCGCATGGAAAGGCGAATTATCCAAAGCACATCAACTGACCACAGGGGTTCCCCAGGATTCAGTGCTTGGACCCCTCCTCTTCTCCATTTACACCACATCACATCATATAGGCACATGGTTTCTCTTACCATTGCTATGCTGATGACACCCAGCTCTATCTCTCATTTCAATCAGATGATCCCATAATAGCTGCACATATCTCAAGCAGTCTGGCTGATATCTCGGCATGGATGAAGGATCATCACCTGCGGCTCAACCTGGCTAAGAGTGAGCTTCTCGTCCTCCCTGCCAATCCGTCTCTACAGCACGACTTCACTATCCAGCTAGATTCTTCCTCAATCGCCCCATCAAGGTCGGTCAGAAATCTTGGAGTAATCTTTGATGACCAGCTGACCTTCTCAGACCATATTACAAAGACAGCTCGATCATGCAGGTTTGCAATGCACAACATCAGGAAGATCAGGCCTTTCCTAACTGAGCAGGTAAAACAGCTTCTTGTCCAGGCCCTGGTTATTTCTAGGCTTGATTATTGCAATGCTCTTCTGGCTGGTCTTCCATCATGTGCAACTAAACCTCTACAGAATGTTGCTGCTCGTCTTGTCTGCAACGAGCCCAAAAGGGCCCACGTCACTCCTCTGTTCATCTCTATGCACTGGCTGCCACTCACTGCTCACATCAAGTTCAAGGCATTGACACTTGCTTACAGATTGACCACTGGCTCAGTTCCCTTTTATCTTCACTCGCTCCTACGAGTCTACATCCCCACCAGAAGCCTACAATCGATCAATGAGCGACGGCTCATGGTACCATCACAAAGAGCCTCAAAATCACTCTGCAGAACATTCTCATTCACAGTTCCATGCTGGTGGAATAATCTGCCCATCATCATCCAGAATGCAGAATCCCTGACATTATTCAAAAGACAACTAAAACTCATCTCTTCTGTGAGCACTTAATATAAAAAAATATAAATATATAAAAAATATCCCTACTTGTCTGGTTTATACTATGCCGAGCGATGTTTGAACTTTGTATTTTGAGCACTTCTTGTGTTGTTATTGTCTCTTAACGATGACTTGTTTGATTTAGTCCTCATAAGTAAGTCGCTCTGGATAAAAGACTAAGGGCCAATCCCAATTCTACCCCTTACCCCTTCCCTTTCCCCTAGCCCTACCCCTTCGCCTTCCCCTTGACCCTTGAAACAGAGTGGCAATGCGTAGGGGTGAAAATATTCCCCTAAGAAATGGGACAACACTACGCCTCCGTTAAACGTCATTATAAGTCGTTGCTAGCGCCTACGTCACAGGAGATGCGATGTTTATCACAACGTCCAAGATGCCGTCGACAGCTGCAGTTATCTCAGTTGCGTGGGTTACAGCTATTTTCTTGCATTTATCTTGTGAAGTTCGCAGGAAACAACGGAGACGACAAAAATATGTTGCAGGACTATCGTTAGCAAACCACAGTAATTTTAGCGATTTTTTTTACAAACGTTTCTGTGAAGAAACTGACCGTAAATATGAACACAATATTGAATGTAACATAAAGCAAATCATTATTTGTTGTTACAATACTTATTAAAGCCACAAATACTTAAATGTATCTGTCTCCTTTGTCGCTTGGGCAGCCAGCCTGGGTTAGCAGTGACACTTCTCATACCCCTTCGTTTGAAGTGTGCTCCCGAAAAATCTTCGTTTGAAGGGCTATCTGGCCCTTCCCCCTAGCCCTCCCCCTCCAACCAAAAGAGAATTGGGACAACCCTACTCCTTCACGTGGACGCGCAAAACGGAGGGGAAGGGGAAAGTGAAGGGGTAAGGGGTAGAATTGGGATTGGCCCTAAATGTAAATGTAACAATCTAAAAATGTAACAATCTAAATGACTAAATGTAAATGTAAATAACTCAATTTTTGTCATACAGGTAAGTAGGGGTGTAACGATTCACTCGTTTTCTCGATGCATCGATTATAAATCCTGGCGATGCATATGCATCGATCCTGAAACATGTATTTTGAATCGTGAATCGTTTATTTACGTGAATAATCGATTTAAAAGGCTAAGAATCGAATTAATCACGATTTTATAGCGATTCAGTGGTTTAAAATATATAAACACAACCTTAAAGTGTTCCTGGTACAAGCCTCCTCACGCATTGGCCATCATACGACATCCGCATTTGATTGGTTTCAGGCGCTCACACACCCCTGATTTCTCACGCTGAAGCCCGGTCGGTCAAATGCCTGAAAGATGAGTTTATCTTTCTACCTGTTGAGCTACTCGAGTCGTGATCAGCTTGTATTACCGCAAATTAGTTAAAATCTCCCGGAATCTAGAGCGAGCGTGCATACGAGACAGAGGTTGTGCTCCAAACCGCGTATCGCGCGTTCACACACGGCTGCACGCACTCGGCAGAGAGGGAAAGCCAGCGAGAGACCACCTAGCGTGTACGGAGAGTCCATGTAATAAATGAATGAAAGCGTTTTATTTCATAGTGCCCACGCAATGGCATGGCAGCTTTATCAATGGCTTGAGCGGTTTGCCTCAAAACTATTGCTTTCTCGAGAGAGAGCTCAGCTGGAGAGCTCAAACATGGACTGCTCAAAAATCTGTAGTTAACGTTATGAAAGCATGAGAGCTATATGGGACCGAGCGCGAGCAAAATCCAGTGAAAAGATGATAACGAGTGCACTGAGAGGACGCAAAATGAAACTAATGAAAATGTCTCCATTAATTTGTGCATGTAGTCATTTAATGCAATACTTTAAAAGCCTTTTTCAAAATATTTGCTACTTGCAAATGCTAATTTGAAGGCAATTGATTTTTTTTTTATAATAATATATTCATTAAAATTGAAAACAAACATGAACTAACATTAACAATGGACAAAATCCCCACTATCTGATCCCCGAAGGCCTCTGTGTAGGCTAATTCAAACCCAGACAAAGATGGGTGAAGCATTGAAATAATACTATAATGCATATAAAAAATTAAGAATCGAATCGAATTAATCGAATCGAATCGAATTTGGATGTGAATCGCATCGAATCGTTCTGAATTTGCACAAATCGTTCATGAATCGAATCGAAAACCTATGAATCGTGAATCGAATCGATTCGCTGTCTACCCAAAGATTCACAGCCCTACAGGTAAGTGTTATGCATCATTCAAAACTGTTAAATGTCGTATTTTATTTGTGTACACTAATAATAAAAACAAAATGTTGTGTTTTTCGTAAAATAAAGAAATTAAACATGATGCGTGTTCAACCTTCTCTCTCAATGTGAAGTTCATTCTGAATTCAAACATGACAGAATATGACCTGTAACTCAGCAAATGCTTGTCACTGTGATATGAAACATGTCTTTATGAAGCTTGAAATCTCCATTTTTAAATAAGGTAAATCATATCAAAAACAAATATTCTCTGTTTAAGTGATTTGTCTCAAAGCAACGACATGCAGTTTCTCCAGGCCGACACACGCACACAAGCTGTTCATATGCAAATGATCCACGTGGAGGAACGCAGAGCTGTTACCGCCCTCATCACGTCTAAACAAAGAATCAGCAACTTCAGCAGTCCTACTTTGCTTTTCGTCGCGTTTGAAGATTGTGTTTGTGCTGTTTACCACGGATTTACCTCAGAAGCATTAGAAGAAAATAATTTGATTATGAGAACTTTTTTTAAGGTAAGACACTAGTAGCATCTTATTGTATCATAAACTTTACATTGTAGTGTAACAAAGTTCAGGGAAGAAGGAGGCAGGAACCGGATAATAATAATAAAATAAAACTTTATTTAAATAAAATAAACAAACAAATTACCTGCCAGCAGCCCCTTGCGGACGACTGCTGGCTACCCAAAATAAAACATAAATACCGGCCAGCAGCCCCTCACGGACGACTGCTGGCTTACCAAATAAAATATAAAATACAAACAAAAGCAGGCCTGTTCCTCTCTCGATCATCCACTCCGTCGCTCCCCCTTTATGGCTCCGCTCCTTTGTGAGAGATGCGAGACCGGTGTGCTTCACAGGTGCTGCTCATTAGCAATCGCACCACCGGCCTCGCGACTTTCTCTCACGTCCCTCGGCCGTCCTGCTCACCACATACCCCCATCACCCCTCACAGGCCGGGGGGTACACCCGAGACTGTGCCTACTCCCCCCCCGGCGGCGGCGATCCCTAGGGGGTATGGATTGACGAGCCGAGGGAGAAGGAGATGGAAGCACGAGGAGCGACGGACACGAGAGAGGGGAGAGAGGAAAAAAAAAAAAATTGGTCCGGCTCCCACAACGCGCTGCCATCTTGTCCCTCACCAGCTGGGCGATCTCCTCCGCGGTGCCCGGCGGCGACGCTGGATGGCCCTCGGTGAACGCCTCGACGCTCCCCCGCCCCCGGTGGACGGCGACGGCTCCTCGGGTGCCTTGGGCAGACGGCAGGAGTCCCCCGCTCCCTGCTCCTCCCCTTCACTGGTGGATGGCAGCAGGCTCCGGCCCACGGCAAGCGGCGGTGACTCCTCCTCTCCCTCCCGAACGGCAGCCGCCCCTCCATTCTCCAGGCGGTCGGCGGCGAGCTCGGGCGTCCCACCGGCAACTCATCCCAGCGCCCCGCCTCGAGCATCCATGGCCGCGAGTCCCCCGCTCCCTGCTCCTCCCCTTCTGCGGCGGACGGCAGCAGGCTCCGGCCCACGGCGAGCGGCGGCGACTCGCGCACCATGCTCGATGGCACCGCGGATTCCCGATAACGTCGAGGACCCTCGGACAGCGCGTTCCTCCCTCTTCCCGGGTTTCGGCACCAGTGTAACAAAGTTCAGGGAAGAAGGAGGCAGGAACCGGATAATAATAATAAAATAAAACTTTATTTAAATAAAATAAACAAACAAATTACCTGCCAGCAGCCCCTCGCGGACGAGTGCTGGCTACCCAAAATAAAACATAAATACCGGCCAGCAGCCCCTCACGGACGACTGCTGGCTTACCAAATAAAATATAAATTACAAATAAAAGCAGGCCTGTTCCTCTCTCGAACATCAACTCCGTCGCTCCCCCTTTATGGCTCCGCTCCTTCGTGAGAGATGCGAGACCGGTGTGCTTCACAGGTGCTGCTCATTAGCAATCGCACCACCGGCCTCGCGACTTTCTCTCACGTCCCTCGGCCGTCCTGCTCACCACATATAGCTACTAGTTAAACTGGTGCCAGACTTAAATAAACGTTATGAAATGAGATTAGAGTAAAAACATGAAGCCTAATGCTAAATGTATACATGTACGACACAAGAATGTTTTTATGTTTGATAATTGAACACAGCACGATACAACAGTAGGAGTATATAACGAGTATGAGTGTTTATTCTAATATGGTGAATATTATAATGTTTAGACCTGTGTTTACTGTTATTGTGTAAATTATAATTTATGGTTTATTATTGTGTATAATAAATAATTTTACACAATAATAAATCATACTGTGTTTGTGGACATGTGCTCACATTTATATGTATACTATGGTAAAAATAATGTTTCATTGATTGGAGCGGTTCGATTGCTTCAGTAAATGTTCTCTGCACAAGCTGTGAGTTTGAGTCACTCGCGCTGTGGGTTTGAAAAGCAAAACGCACCAAAAATTAGGCTTCATGTTTTTACTCCAATCTCATTTCATAACGTAACATATGATATGTTATAGTTTCTCTTGATATCAGCATGTTCACAGGTGTTTTTTAAAGGGACCAGATGCCACTGATGAGTCCTGCTAACTTAAACATTCACATGAGTCTCTGTACATGAACATGGTTAAGTGAAAAATCAAACACCTTGGAGATGACATGAATGTGGCCTACTATGTTTTAGGAATGGCACAAAGGTGTGTGACTGACCAAGTCTCTGTCTTTAGATCAGTGTGTTTACTAATGTGCTTTTTTGTCATATGTTGTGTATATTTTGATTATGTTGTAAATAAATCCTAACAACCTAAAAGCCATTCTTTTTAAATCTCTCCTCATAGGCTCCTCATAATGATAGGGAGCTGAGAGCACCGAATAGGACCATTAGGGTAGGGTCTTTTTCTTTCCCAGGTGTGAAACACTCAATATTAATGGGTAGTTAACGCCTCCCTGCATAAAGCTTTCTTACACAAAATATGTCTTACAAATTTTAAACCAATATATCATCTTATCTGAATGAGTAGTCAGGATGGACCCAGTAGTCAGCACCCATTAGGCGCTTTTCCACTGGCCAACGCGAACACAGAGGCCGAAATCATGCCTCACCGCACTCCTGTAGAAAATAAATCGCTATACAGATATATCAGCCTTTATTTACAAACTTGGACACCACACGTGGCTATTGACTGACCACGAACAGGTAACTTAGCCTACTTGCATTTTCAATTCTCACAATCTTGCTGTATTTTTTTTTACAATTAAAACTAAAAGTCAAGCCTCACTGTAATACAAATGTAATACAAGCCTCACTGAACATGTAACGAGTAAAATATTACTGAAAATTGATTAGTAATGCCTTACACTACTGCGTTACAGCAAAAAGTAATATATTACTGTAATGTATTACTTTTGTAATGCGTTACTCCCAACACTTTAACGTGATTCATTTTTTTATCGCAAGATTAACAGTCTTTTTGGCCTAGCAAACTTTGTTGTTTTTTTTCACATACTTTTGCAAGAGGACGTTTTGTTACTTCATCGACCAAAATAGTTAAACTTTTGCCGCTGTGACGATTACCAGCATGGCCAATAAAAACTTTTTGGCATCCAAAAAGTTTTGAAAACTGGCATAGCACCGTGCATTCTGCGTCCTGTTTTAGCTCCGGATCTAGCTAGACCGGAAACACTTGTTGTAGCGTTAACCTACTATTTGGCCATCTCACATTTTGAGTGGATGACGAGCGTGAGAAGCCGAAATGGATGCCAATGAGATTCTGAATTGAAAGTTTACTTTTAAAAAGTTGACAAATGATCCCATTGACAAGACCAAAGTTATCTTTGTCATTGTGAACTGAGCTATCATCGCAGCACATCCAGTCTGAAATATCACTTGATGACCAAACACACACACATCTCATGCGAATTCTCTGCCCCTCGTCAATATCAGGACCTTGTCAGTATTTCTTTCACTCTTTTATTGATGGACAGTGTTACATTGTGTGAGAGACTATTTGCTCCAAGTGAAAATGTTTTAGTGTGAAATTGAAAGTGAAGAAGTATTGTCAATGTTGTTTTCAATAAAAAAATAAAACATTTACTCAAAGCAAGCCGATCCAGTTTTTCATGTTGATAAGAAAATTAAAATGAGAAAAAATAATGGGATAAAAAGAAATCAGGAGACATTTAGAATAGATAAAATGTGTGATTAATTGTGATTAATCGTGAGTTAACTATGACATTAATGTGATTACATTTTTAATCGTTTGACAGCACTAATTATGTTTTATATATATATATATATATATATATATATATATATATATATATATATAATGGGACAAAAAGAAATCAGGAGACATTTAGAATAGATAATATGCGATTAATTGTGATTAATCATGAGTTAGCTATAAACATTAATGTGATTAATCGTGATTACATTTTTTAATCATTTGACAGCACTAATAATGTTATATATATATATATATATATATATATATATATATATATATATATATAATGTTTATGATTTAATGTTTAAAGTTATGAAAAACATCTGCTAAATGAAAAGCAACACTGAATATAAGTGGCACGTAAAAATTATAAAACCGAGAAATAGCTATGAAGTAAAGAAATACCACAATAGTATCCATAACAATCATTATCCACACAAGCCCTCTTTCACTTCACATCACTTTTTTATTGCTCTCTTTTATTTACTCTCTTGTGAACTCATTACTCTCTGTTAAAGGAAGTTTTTTTTTTTTTTCTGACAGCTGTGTCCTCTGGACCCTGTGTGTCCCTTGTTGCTGTCCCAGAGCCAGACAGAACAGATAATTTGAGAGAACTTCTGGATTCGCACGCATGAAGACACAGACCCAGTTCAACCAAAGATAATCAATCCCCACCTCCAGTAAAGCAGTCTTTAAAGGTATAGCGGAGGATTTACTTTTTCCGGGTGGGTAGACTATACTATTGGTCCACCTAAGTGTCAATCATTCTGGTGATATGTTTACGTAAGGCCGTCGTACGTGCTCATCCCTATGTAGTTTTCACTTTCAGGTGTATTATGTCGGAGTTGCGGTTTTTCAAAAGAAATGGCTGAGGGTCGAAAGAGAAAAAATGTATACGAAGTGTATGATAAGAAGAGAAAGGCCACAGAATATAGAAACAAGACCAGAGAGATTTTGGGTTAATATGCTGGCGTGCGCTAAAAGCACAGGTTGGGCTTCTCACTGATGCCGCAGTCGTGAAGATTCTACTAGACAGGTAAAGTTTGTCATGCTATTTGGAGAAATCAATTTAAAATCACTAGTAAAAGTTAATGCAAGCTACTTAGCAATGCTAGCCCTGGCACGAGTCATGCACCGCATAGACACGGTAAACATCTCAATTTTTCTAAAGTAGCCTTTTGACCAAATGATAAATGGTATCACCCTGAAATATTCTAAAACCTTGTGTGTTCATGTGTTCATATTCTAAAACCTTGTGTGTTTATTATTACACAAATGCAACAAGCTACTTCTCCATTACATATGCAGCTATGTATAAAAATAACGTATTATTAACAATGAGACATATTAGGTTAAGGACCAACGTAATAGCACTGCTTATATGTTGCCATGTAACGTAATTGCGATTTGCAAAATAGTTTCCTCAGAACGTATTTCGCGTGATACAGGGTTGTACATACCATGTCTTGAGTCCTCGGTCACTCAATCGATCAGTATAATAAGTAAATAAAACACAGTAGGGCATTTGACATGTTGTCTTTTTTATGAATGTTTTTGAGTTAGTTTATAATTTGCAACATAATTGTGTAAGGCATAATAGACGTTCCCTCTCGGGAGCAAGAGTGTTGTGTTTGTCCATGTGCATTTTTTTTAAAAAAATTGGAGAGGGCGGGTCTTCTCTAAAATTCGGAAAGATCCTCCGCTATACCTTTAATACTGTAAATCCTAGGGAGCTACCTACACAGCATCAATGACATACTGTACTCACAATGAAGGTCGTCTCAAATTTTAAGTAGCAAACTATTATAGCTCCTAAGATAATTTGAAGTTGCAGTACATGTACTGTATCTTTCAGAGAAGGTAGTCCCATAATGTGTAAAGAAAAGAGAAAATTCTGCCTAAGCTGTGTGCTTTAAATCGACATGTTAGCTTAGCCTGCTAATGTCAGAAACTTCTCTGAGGGTCTGTTTTGTGGAGTCATGTGTCATATAATCAAAATTTTGTTTGCTATATCCGTAGTCCTGTCCACATTGGATTACGGGCAAATATACTGTCAGTGAGTGTACATTGCTTTTTACAAAAACAGTCATATTCTCATTCTGGTCCTCTGTCTCAGCGTGAAACGTGAAATGATGGAAAAGTTTTTCCTTTGCATTTTTTTTTGCGTGCGCATTCACATAAACCAAAAACACAGTAATGCCTGGATAGTAGCTGCCAATGTCACTTTGCAAAGAAACAAATGCTCCTGAACACATAATACGCATGCGCATGATGTCTATAATGGTATAATTTTCAAAAACTCGCACTTTGAAACCTATTTTTAAAAGTTTCGGGCCCCCAAAACCCCATAGTAAATGAATAGCCAAAACAGACAAAAAGTTTTCCATTTTTTGTTGAAAACAGTATTGTGTAAACGCCCTTTAGGTTTTTTGAAAACATCCATACGGTATTCAGTTACTTACAGACACAGCATTATGGTTTACTTGTGCTTTGCAATATAGCTGGTTTATCAATTTCCTTGTGAAATATTCATTAGACCGTGCCTTAAACAATCTGGGCATGGTCTATGGTGCAATGATGTCAAAGTATTCATTGATGTCTTTCTCTATGCATTCATATGGAAATTTGCTTTTAAAGTCACAAATCCCACAGCATCCAAACAACCAGTTAAACAAATGTGTTTTCTTTTTTATATACTGAGTAGGCATGTTAAGCTAGGAAACTTGCAGGATGTTTTAATGGTTCAAAGTCCCACAACAGAGGAGGATTTTAGACACATCAAACTGCAGGTTTTAAGATGTTTTTGACCGCTGCCTTTATGAGGACCTTGAGGCAGTGAAACAAATCCTGGCAGGTTTTCTAACACTGCTGTGTGTGTCTGGATCAGGCGCTGGACACTGACCTTGTGATGGGAAGTTCATGGAGAGACCACATATATATATAAGCTTGTCACGTTGAATGCCCAAATGATTAAAACATGGCAACCTGTGCAAATAGAGCCCACTGCCAATTCCAATAAATAAATGTTACTTAATCACAATATGGATATGGTAAAAGAGGATTCATTTGATATGAATCCCTGTGCCATTTTAAAGGCCCTGTGGAATACATGTTTGCCCAAAGCAATCTAAAGTTGCCATGGTTACACTCACTTTTCAGCAGCACTGGTGTCTACACCTGATATAAAGAAATAATGAATCAACATCTTTATTGGCCGTTTAATTGATGTTCACGTGACCTTGATAATTTTACTGTGTAATAAAAACACAGGCATCCTGTTATGGTTCAGTGAGTTCTGATAAACGCTCAGTCTTGTGTGAATTCTAGTGTTCCTGTGTTTTAGCTCTTAGCAACCGTGGCGTTGTTTGCTAAGTCAAGCATCACTATTATTATTGCTCATAGTTTATTATTATAGCTCATAGAGATTTGAACAAAGCCTCAAGCTTAAGTACAGAACTTTAGCATTTGATTCTTGCCTCATTGTATAGAGACCTGAATGTTACCTAAGATCTTGTAATAAGGTAAAAGGTTCAAAATGTTTCCAGATTTTAAAACAGTAGTCATTATACACTTTCCGACACATTCTCTACATCATTCTCTATAGCACAGCTAATTTTTTTTCTCTCTTGAGAAACCGCGTAGAAATCGTTACTACTCGTATGGTCATTGTGTGAGAGGAATGAGGAGTTGAGCCGAGTAATTGCAAGCACTTCCTATCCCCCGATATTTTTCAAAAAATGTTAAGAAATCAGGAGAAATTTTTATTTTTAAAAAATGTGTGGAGTCGGGCCGATTTTGAGCTGTGTAAAACCTGTGTATAGGTTATCCTCTACTGCCAAATCATACACAACCACGTCATATAAACTAGATCTACAAATATTATTATAGCCCAGTGGCTGCAACCTTCCCGTGTGCGCATACACTGACACACAAACAAATACACTCTCTAGTTGTTTTTGTTGAAAGGAATGGCTGTGTCATTCTCTACTCACCCCTCCTTGAACTGCCACCTTAACGTGGTGGAGGGGTTTGAGTACCCGAATGACCCTAGGAGCTATGTTGTCTGGGGCTATATGCCCCTGGTAGGGTCTCCCAAGGCAAACAGGTTCTAGGTGACGGGTCAGACCAATAGCGGTTCAAAAAACCCCTTATGACAGAAATAAATACAAGGACCGTGACGTCGCCCGGTATGGCGCAGCCGGGTCCCCACCCTGGAGCCAGGCCCGGGGTTGGGGCTCGTATGCGAGCGCCTGGTGGCCGGGCCTCTCCCCACGGGGTCCGGCCGGGCTCAGCCCGAAGGAGCGACGTGGGACCGCCTTCCCGTGGGCTCACCACCTGCAGGAGGAGCCGTAAGGGGCCGCTGCAGAAAGGATCGGGCGGCAGTCGAAGGCAGGGGCCTCGGCGACCCGATCCCTGGACACGGAAACTAGCCTTAGGGACTTGAAATGTCACCTCGCTGGCGGTAAAGGAGCCTGAGATTGTGTGTGAGGTTGAGAGGTTCCGACTAGAGATTGTCGGGATCACCTCTACGCATGGCTTGGGCTCTGGAACCACACTCCTTGAGAGAGGATGGACTCTTCACCACTCTGGAGTTGCCCATGGTGAGAGGCGACGGGCTGGTGTGGGTTTGCTTATAGCCCCCCAGCTCAGCCGCCATGTGTTGGAGTTTACCCCGGTGAACGAGAGGGTCGTTTCCCTGCATCTACGGGTCGGTGATAGGTCTCTCACTGTCGTGTGTGCCTACGGGCCAAACGGCAGTGCAGAGTACCCGGCCTTCTTGGGGTCTCTGGGAGGAGTGCTGGAAAGTGCTCCGACTGGGGACTCTGTCGTTCTACTGGGGGACTTCAATGCTCACGTGGGCAACAACAGTGACACCTGGAGGGGCGTGATTGGGAGGAACGGCCCCCCCGACCTCTACCCGAGTGGTGTTCAGTTATTGGACTTCTGTTCTAGTTACAGTTTGTCCATAATGAACACCATGTTCAAGCATAAGGGTGTCCACCAGTGCATGTGGCACCAGGACACCCTAGGTCATAGGTCGATGATCGACTTTGTGGTCGTTTTGTCTGACCTGTGGCCGTATGTCTTGGACACTCGGGTGAAGAGAGGGGTGGAGCTGTCAACTGATCACCACCTGGTGGTGAGTTGGATCCAATGGCAGGGGATGAGGCTGGACAGACTCGGCAGACCCAAGCGTACTGTAAGGGTTTGCTGGGAACGTTTGGCCGAATCTCCTGTCAGAGAGATCTTCAACTCTCACCTCCGGCAGAGCTACAACCAGATTCCGAGGGAGCCTGGAGATATTGAGTCTGAGTGGACCATGTTCTCCACCTCCATTGTCGAAGCGGCTGCTCGGAGCTGTGGCCTTAAGGTCTCCGGTGCCTGTCGAGGTGGCAATCCCCAAACCCGGTGGTGGACACCGGAAGTAAAGGATGCCGTCAAGCTGAAGAAGGAGTCCTATCAAGCCTGGTTGGCTTGTGGGACTCCGGAGGCAGCTGACAGGTACCGGCAGGCCAAGCAGACTGCGGCCCGGGTGGTTGTGGAGGCAAAAACTCGGGCCTGGGAGGAGTTCGGTAAGGCCATGGAGAAGGACTATCGGCTGGCCTCGAAGAGATTCTGGCAAACTGTCCGGCGCCTCAGGAGAGGGAAACAGTCCCCTACCAATGCTGTTTACAGTAGGGGTGGGCAGCTGTTGACCTCAACTGGGGATGTCGTCGGACGGTTGAAGGAATACTTCGAGGATCTCCTCAAACATGCCATGTCATTATAAATCAATAAATCATTATGCCATGATTTACCCACCCTGGGTTTACTCACCCAATGGGTGGGCCAGCCGTTTTACCCGGGGCGCCCCCAGAGGACAGGATGTCAAGTGCAGCCTCGGAGGGTGATCAGGCCTCTGTAGATGATGACTCGACTGCGTTGTCTCCTTCTGGGAGCATAACGTTGCCCGAGCTGGATCAAAAATTGTCAGCTATGCTGAAACGGGCCACCGAGGTTGTTGGGCTCCACCGTGTCCTGCTCAGTCTTGGTTGAATGATTGGTATCTTGGGGCGGGCCGTGCTGGTTTTCAGCTCGCCGCCCCAGTACCCTTCTTTCCCGAAGTGCATGTAGAGCTTACTAGGTGGATTAGGGCTGTCGCAGTTATGGAATTTCCCTTGGGGTAATGTTGAGTGGCTCAATAGCGCGATATGCAGTATAACTGCCATTTATTTATTTATTTAATTAATTGGTATGTATTTGTTGCTATATAAATAAAGTTTACAATGTGGGCAGCATGGACAAAAACGAGGACATTTTCAGTAACCAATGTAACCGAAACTAAACATCATATATACGCATTGAAAGACTTTCACTCAGCGCGCACATTGTTACAATAATGGACTTTGAGTGAGTCATTAAACCATTCATTCAATGAACACATTAAAAAAAGCTGATTCGTTACATCCACTGTGGATGGCACCTTTTACTGCCGAAACTGCCTGAGTGGCCCCTTTTATTTTAACCTCCGAATTATCGAAAGAGCAAATAGCTCCGTCCCTGGGTCCCAAGAGGGCAATTCTGGTGGTTTGCAACCCTGTGGGACAGTCTTGCACACCTTATCCCCCAGCCGGCAGCACGGTTGAGGACCTAGTCATGCCTACTCACACATCCCCTGTTGCCCCATGGAGACGGGTAAGTGTTCCACTGCAGATCAGTCTCTGCTTCAGGCCGCCCCTGGGCCTTCCGCGCCGGGTCCTTGTCCTCCACCTCGCTGCCCCACCCCGGGAACGCCTGTGGTGCCTCTGGTCCCCCTGGCCTGTTTCTTCGAAGCCTGGAAAGTGCTTCCCAACTGGTCCAGCAGGCTCCTCCATACCATCAGGCTCATCTATACTATTCAGTTCCACCGGCATCCGCCCAAGTACAGCGGCGTTCGCCACACTTCGGTGTCAAACGAATGTGCTCCTGTGATGTGCACGGAAGTCGTTGTCCTGCTGGTGAGGGACATGATAGTGCCAGTAGCCGATATGAAAACCGGCTTCTACAGCCCATACTCCATTGTATCCAAGAAAGGTGATGGGTTATGGCCAATCTTGGACCTGTGTGTTTTGAACCTGGCCCTCCACAAGCTCCCGTTCAGGATGCTAAGGCAGAAGCACATTTTCCAATGAAGCTGTCCCCAAGATTGGTTTTCAGTGATTGACCTGAAGGACGCGCACTTTTATGTTTCTGTCCTGCCGCAACACAGACCATTCCAGCGTTTAGCATTCGAGGGTTGGGCGTATCAGTACAAAGTCCTACCCTTTAGCTGGCCCTGTTGCCTTGCGTCTTTACGAAGGTCGCAGAGGCAGCCATCACTCCCATGAATCGTGCCTGGTATTTGGACCAGCAAACTCTCACATTGTCCTGAAACCCTGGCCTGGATATGTGCCCAAGGTTCCTATCACTCCCTTTCGGGACCAGGTGGTGGACCTGAAAGAGCTGCCCCCGGAGCAGAAAAGACCCATCCTGACTTTTCTCTGTCCCGTCCGCGTTCTGAACAGAATGCAAAGTCTCAGGACCTCCGATCAGCTCTTCATCTGTTACGGAGGTCAGTAGAAAGAGAAGGGAGGTCACCAAGCAAAGGTTGGCCCACTGGATAGTGGACACCTAATACATTTGCTAGATTCTATATCCTACAAGTTGAGCCTGTTGCTTATCGTGTGCTCTCTTCAAATAGAAGCCAGTTTACACCGTGAGGCCGCTCGAAGTGTCGGCTTGCTGTGCCTTTCCCTTTCTATGGACTGGATACGTGCACCATTTCTGAGTTCCCCTTAACCGAACCCCATTGAGTTCCTCACCCATTCACCCCTTTGGCATTGGATGTGGCAGAGCGTCTGGTGTTAGGCCTACCACTCGCAAGCAGTGTGGAATCTGTGTTACGCTGTGTCCATATGTTGAGATCCCTACGGTGATACCTTATGTGTATTGTTCCAAAGTACCGCTCCCTACAGCGAGCCTGTGTCTTCCCTTGGCAGAGTTCTTTCTGCCTTTGCTGTTCGGTGTTGTCTCCCCCGTTTAGGCTAGATTCACCCCAGTGACATTCCATATGTTATGCAACTCACCTTATATGTTTATTATCCACATGTTACCTCCCTACTTCTTGCAGGATGTGGCTTCCGTAATGTACCCTTCCTTCCTTAGAGAGGGTATGCTTTCCCAGTGTTATCCAAGTCTAAACTGAGTGGGTCTTATGGCCTATGCCCTGTCTTTTTCTGCTAAAAAAAGTCAGGAGGATCAGGAGGCTTTTGTCTACGCACTGGAAGGTGGCAACTTTAGTGTTGTTTTCAATGATGGATCCCATTTCAGTCGACGTCAACTATGTCTGATGTTCTCGACTGAAAGACAACGTCCTGTTCGCGAATGCAACCCACCGTTCCCTGGAGGAAGTAGTCCCTTCGCCACTATTGCTGGATCACTGCTGACTACGGGCTCTGCTCGGCTCCTCAACAAAAAGCAAATGGTGCGTGCATCTACTTCCGTATTTGTACCCGTGCCGTGGGCGGAGTGTGAGATGCAGAACAGGACATTCTTTGGCATTAGTATTCTATTATGTTTTCTGGACAAGTATTCTTATAGTGTGATGATATATTTTATGAAGATGTACCAGTTCTTCTGGGAGTCTATTTTTTTTTTTTGCCATATTCATCATATTGACTACTCATAAGTTTCATAGCTTCCGTCAAACCTTTGTGTTTAAAGTCAACTCGTGGACCTAACAAACATGGAACACTTGATTCCTTATAGTCCCATTTCAGTCCGATTATTTAATTGCATTCTTATGAAAAATATTTCATGTCATCCCTAAATGAAAACAAAATGTTAAGGGCTCTTTGGAATCATACAACTGGCTCATGAGATGTCGGAGGGCCATTCCTTGTCCTCCTCTTCCATTTTGAGGAAAATAAGCTATTCCACGGGGCCCCTGAACAAACCTGAATGTATCCATTTCACAGCCAATTTCATGTGTCTGATTTTTGGGAGTTCCTTCGTTATAAAATGGCAAAGAATAATGAAGTGTTAATATTTCATATTTGTAATATTTTTAATAATATATATATACTGGTAAATACCGAACTGCTGCTGGATGTAGATTGTTCTTCACATGTCTTTGGTCTGGAGGTATTCTGTCCTGTAACACACATTTTTTGGTTGATATAGGTATAAGTTGGGATAGGATGTGATGTAGTGTGTAGCTGAAGAAAAATAAGGAGATGCCTTTCAGACATCTATCTACACTCAGAGCGGCTGTTGTCAGACTCCCTGCATCCTAAAATCTCACTGGATTATTACAATAAAAAATTATTGTTGTGAACTGTTATCTGTTAACTGTTACTGTTAAAATGTTAACAACTCACTGTGCTCTCTTCGCCAAGTTGTTATGTTTTAATAAATCCGCCCCTTCACTTCCTGTCTGAGACATGTGTCCCGAAACTTTTGTGGGTGCTGCAGGGCAGCAGCTGTGTACTATTGGAGATGTTTTGCAAGAGTGCAGCTTTTTACCTTGCATTGTAATTGACAGTTTCAGCTTCAACATTTGCTCTCTAATGTATACCTAGGGTTGCCAACTTTGTCACTGTGAAAAGAGGAACAAATGGTGGCCTGGATTTGTGTGAATATGAAGTGTATGGTTTTAAGACATTTGTCATAATGTTATGGATAAATTAATAAAATATGAATACATAACTCTCATGCCTCGGCAAAGTACAGATTGTTTAATAATAGTTTGTTCATTTACAGCAGCGATAACAGTCCTTTAATTGAACCATTACATATTACCTTTACTTTTTGTCTAAGACTTAACACTTGTGACTCCTGCACTGTAGGTTACAAAGAGTTATTCCCTTCATGTTAATCTTGCATTTGACAAACTAAAATTAACATAGCTTCTGTATGCTGTAGTTTTGCAGAGGTTTCAAATAGTAAAATAAGAACATGCAACCTCTTTGCACACAAGCAGTAGTGGGGAATAAATGCTTCACATTCTTATTCACTCAAACTATAAGTTGGAAAACAAAACTTGACTTTCATTTAAATGCAAAAGAAGAAAAGAGAGAGCCTCTGCTCACCAAGTAAACTTTTTCCATGGATATTTTTGGCTGCTCTTGATGATTCAAGCAGTCTTTTGTCCTTTTGTGCAAAAAAAGTCCTTACAGGTCACAGTTCACAGATATTGGAAGTTCATTTTTGATAAGCTCTGTGCTGCATCTGTTTCTTGAGCCTGACCATTTAATGTTCATCAGAGAGAAAATTCTCTCTAGGCATTTGAGCCTGGTACGCTGAGGACAAATAAGACAATTTTGAACATATTGATCAAGTTGGTTTTCCCCTGCATTTAGGAAAACTGCGACCCACTTCTCACTGGTCTATTTTGTGGTATCCTGTGTGGCTTTCTTCATTTCTTCCTTGCTAGCACAAAGCTCTTCATAGAGTTGGTCCATACTCACTGTTTCTGTCATTTTGAGGGCAACCTGATCCAGGTCAGTGAAGGAGAGCTCCTCATGTAAGCCAATTGGTTTCAGTTTCATCATCACATTTTCTAAAGAGAAATCAAACCATTTGTCAATGTATGCAATGACAGAGTCATAGAACTTCCATAGAACTCCTGTGCTGACACTTGTTTGTCCATTAGCTGCTTGGTCTGGTATCCAAAAAAGCTGTCGTTTTTCTGCTCAAGCATCTTCAATTTGAATTTTCCCACCTCCTCGTAAACATCTGTGATGCAGAGCTTTGTTTCCTCCAGCTTTTTAATGAGTGTGTCAAAACAGTGCCACAGGACAGGTCTCCCCAAGGGACCTGAAGTATGAGGTGAGAGCTGGCCAGCTCTGCAGGAGATGATCAATAGCTGGATGAAGAGACCATCGCGTGCAAACATGCAGTGGTGTAGTCTACGTGATACGCAGGTATACGCCGTATACCCACTAGAAAATGTCAAGGATTTGCGTATGCCCACTTTAAAAAGCGTGAGGATTCGTAACAACATCGTTTTGTGAAATAAATTTCCTACGACATCAGCCCCCCTAAACGTAAGGCGACAGAATTTCGTGTTCCCTTCTGTTATAATCAGATTCAGCGCGCGAGCAGAGAGCACGTCAAAAACAGAGGACAGGGTGTGTGTAGTGTGTGTGTGTTCGTGTTCATCTGAGCTCATTGGTCTGTCACTGCTCGTCAATGTCAGAATATTTGAGATGACAAATCAAATCAAAGTAGGCGGGCTTTATTTCAAAGACGCTGCTGAGCGCGAATTTCAGCAGAGCGACTCGACGCTTCAGTTTACTGGCAAGTGCGAGAAAAGATGTAAGTGGCTAAACTTAACATTTCATATTTACATTTTTTAGGTCATAAATGTTAAACGAATGACAAAAAATAATCAGGCAAACTAATAGGCTATAGTTTTGTCTAATTTCGCCATTTTGAAGTGAAATGAATAGGCCTGTAACGTGACTCATGCAATTTAATAGTTTACTGTCATTGCGAGGGGACAAGAAACATTAACAAAGACCTTTTCATCATTTTAGCCACAAGTAACGAATGTGTACATATTGAGAATATAATAAAAATTGTAGCCTTTAGGCTATTACATTAAAAAAGCTCAGCCTTCGAAGGGGGAGAGAATTTACTGCCCACTATGGTTTTAAAGCTATTTCTTATTCTTTTTTTGGTCTTAAAACGTCTTGAAATGCACATCAGAGAAATCAAAAAAATTGAAGCACCAACCTCAAATTTAGGACATCTGTGATTATAAAGCCCTGTCTACGGCCCTGTATTAGTCATAAGATCAATAATGAATGTGTATATGTTTTGAATGTATTTAATAAACTAATTACCTAGCTTTAGTAGCTTTCAGTGAATAAACGTGTCCGAGAAAAATTATTCATAGGGAAAATCCACTTATCAGTTGACCCCATGTTTACTTTCTTCACTGACAGACAAAAATGAAAAGCCTATATCAGTCACAGCTCATCTTTAGGAGGGGAAGAGACAGGGCAAGAGAAAAACAAAGAGAAAAAGAGGGTGATGCTGATGGGGAGAGAAAAATAATCAGCTGCTCAGCTGCCCACTGACATGGTTTTAAAGCTGTTATCTAATTTTTTTTGGCCTTCAAAACATCCTAAAATGCACATATGTAGATCAGAGAAATAAAATGTTTCTCAGGAAAACCCTGAACTCCCCTAACTAACCTACCTCACATTTGGGACAACAGTGATTATAAAATCCTGCCTTTGCATGTAATGAAACTGGTTAATAGTGAGCATTAGATCCTAAACTAAAGTGTCACCTTTTTTTTTTTTTTTTTTTTTTAGAAAAAATCCTAAGTGATGATCAAAATCCTAGTGACGCACACCCCTGCTTCATGCAACCTGTCAAAATCTAGTTTAAAAGAAATATATTACTATTGCACAGTAGAGTATAGGCCTACTTCAAGTAGGCCTAATGCTATTAATAATAGTTTATTAAAACACACAGAAGCTCAAATGTCTTTAATTTAAAACAGTTTATAGTGATAAATAAAGTAACTCAATGGAATTATGAAAAAAATTGCATAGTAAAATGTAATTTATAAAATAATAATAATCAAATCTATTAAGACAGAACTTTAAAGGAATGTTACACAAGTTTTGAAAATTTTTCGCAAATGGGTGGTGGTGGCGGCGGGCGGGCGGGGGGGGTGGGGTGGGGGCTGCTGGTATATCACAGTATACTCACTACAAAAAACTAGACTACACCACTGCAAACATGACACAGAATTTAACGCCAATAAATGTCAACAAAGGCAAAAAATGCATACAGTTCCTCTCTTCTGCAAGCAGATACTGAGAACAATATACAGTGACTCAATATCCACAGAGAGCTGATCACAGGCATGCTTGCAGGTGTCATGAGCTATGTGAGACGAGCAATTAGCTTTCAAAATGCGACTGTTGTCACTGTTCAATAACTGGTAAACACAGTGGTGTTTTCCAAAGTTAACATTGGCATTATCTGCCGTATAGGCTGTGATGTGTTTTATATCCAGGTCATAGGCAGTTCATAAGAGCTCGATGAATACCATTTGCAGTTTCATCATTTTCTTTGTAAAAGTCACAGAAAAAGTCACAAAAAGTCACAAAAGTCATCATTTTCACTTCGTAAAAGATGATTGACAGGGACAGGGCAGTTTACGGTAACAGGATGCATGCAGCATGCGACAGAGCTGTCCGTTAAAGATGACGTGATAGTATGTCCCAAAGCTTGCCTACTCTTTTTGCTACACACTCAAAAGTATGTACTTTCTCTTCACAAAAAGAGCACATACTTTTAGGGCGTAGTATAAGTAAGCGAATTGGGACGCAGGGGTAGCCTTCACTGTTGTTTACCTTCTGAGCTCTGTTACCGGTAGGCGTGGCCTCCTTGGGCAGAGAAGCAAGTGCATTCTGGGAGTTGTTGTCTTTCATCCACATAAGCCAAAAATGCATTTTCTGGCTTTTCTCAGTCTAGAAAGCTCCAAAACAAATTAAGTTCATCATTAAATATTTCCCTTTAACCTTTCCCTTTAAATATTTTGACAATTTTCAATCTGGTTTCCGATCGCATCACAGCACGGAGACAGCTCTCATAAAGATAATAAAACGATATTCGCTTAAATACTGATACAGGCAAATTATCCGTGTTGGTACTACTCGACCTCAGTGCTGCATTTGACACTGTTGATCACAACATACTTCTTGACAGGCTGGAAAACTGGGTGGGGCTTTCTGGGATAGTCCTAAAATGGTTCAGGTCATACTTAGAAGGGAGAGGTTATTATGTAAGTATAGGGGACCATAAGTCTGAGTGGACATCCATGACTTGCGGAGTCCCTCAGGGCTCGATTCTTGCGCCACTCCTATTCAACCTGTATATGCTCCCAATGAGCCAAATAATAAAAAAGAACCAAATCGCTTACCACAGCTACGCAGACGACACGCAGCTCTACTTAGCCCTATCGCCTAACGACTACAGCCCCATTAACTCCCTGTGCCAATGCATTGATGAAGTAAACGGTTGGATGTGTCAAAACTTTCTGCAGTTAAACAAAGACAAAACTGAAGTTATTGCGTTTGGAAACAAAGATGAAGTTCTTAAGGTGAATGCATACCTTGACGGTAGGGGTCTAACAACTAAAAATCAAGTCAGGAATCTTGGTGTGTCACTAGAGTCAGACCTTAGTTTCAATAGTCATGTCAAAGCAATAACTAAATCAGCATACTATCATCTGAAAAATATTTCAAGAATTAGATGCTTTGTTTCCAGTCAAGACTTAGAGAAACTTGTGCATGCTTTCATCACCAGCAGGGTGGATTACTGTAATGGCCTCCTCACTGGCCTTCCTAAAAAGACCATAAGACAGTTGCAGCTCATACAGAACGCTGCTGCCAGGATTCTGAGCAGGACCAGAAAATATGAACACATCACACCAGACCTCAGGTCTTTACACTGGCTGCCAGTTACATTTAGGATTGATTTTAAAGTATTATTACTGGTATATAAATCATTTAATGGGTTAGGACCTCAATATATTGCAGATATGCTCACTGAATATAAACCCAACAGATCACTCAGATCATTAGGATCACATCAGCTAGAAATACCAAGGGTTCACTCTAAGCATGGAGAGTCTGCTTTTAGCTATTATGCCAGCCGCAGCTGGAACCAGCTTCCAGAAGAGATCAGGTGTGCTCCTACAGTAGTCACGTTCAAATCCAGACTCAAAACACTTCTGTTTAGCTGTGCATTTACTGAATGAGCACTGTGCCACTGTTCGTCCGACTGTTACTTCACTTCATTTTATTCTAAATGGTTTTAATTTACTGTATTTTATTTCTATCATAATTTTTTTATTTTTCATTATTTCTTATTTTTTTATTCTAAACTGTTTTAATTATTCTGATTTCTTTTGATTATTTTAATTTCTTCTATGTAAAGCACTTTGAATTGCCATCGTGTATGAAATGTGCTATATAAATAAACTTGCCTTGCCTTGCCTTGTCTTTAACTGTTAAAGGTCCCCTGACATGACATTTTCATTTTCTGAGGTTTTTAACATTAATATGAGTTCCCCTAGCCTGTATTTGGTCCACTCGTGTCTAGAATTTTCAATCGGTGTAAACCGAGCTTTGGCTATTTTTCTCATCTTTGCAGCTCAGACGTGCTGATCTTGAATCTCCCCTACATGATGTCATACGGGGGAAAGGTTACCTCTCCTTTCTCTGCTTTGCCCGCCCCAGAGAATTTGGCTGGCCTCTGAGAAAACGAGCTAGGAACAGGACGTACGAACACGCAGGCGCGATTTTAGTTTTTCCTAGAGAAATAGCTTTGAGATTTGAGAGATATCATGGCCTGCAAACGAGCAAAGCATGGCAGTTGATCAGTGTTCGGATATACAAATGAACACAAAAGTATTTTTTAGTTCCTTCATCTGAGCCTCTTAAGAAACAATGGGTTAATTTTATTTTCTCTGGAAATGTGCCGACTCAACTCCCAAAGTTTTGTATGGTCCAAACATTTCACCGACGACTGTTTCCTCAACTCGATGAACGTCTGAAAATAAATCGATCGAGCTAACGTCCAGCAACAATTTCTGATGTGCACCCTAATTGTTCAAGTTCAGACAGGTAAGTTAATATTTCTCTCAAAATCGCTCGATAGTGTTTATGCATCAGTAAGTCAAGCCACTGACTAAAATATAAACTTCACATCGCTTCTTTTGTAGGATAAAAATAATCTTATTTAAATTGTGAACATATTAAACAGAGAGCAATCAAAGAACAATCTTTCCACACAGCGCAAGTTTATTTGGACAACTCGTTATGAAATAAATGACGTTACGCTGCACAACTAAGCTCTTGTACATCATCGTGTCTGCATTGGTGAAACCATTAGATAGAGCAGAAACTGCGTTACACTGCACAACTAAGCTCTGACTGTACATGATCGTGTCTGCATTGGTGAAAGCAGAGAGAGCAGAAACTGCGTTGCAATAAGATCTTCGTTCTCGCGATTGACAGACTGTCCTCTGCTGCTCAATGCTCATCATCACAGCAATTATTTTATGTGATGGGAATCTAAATACTTAAAAAACTTCTCACGATTCGGTAATCTCGATAGCTGTAATAGTAAAAACTTATAATAGCTGTAGTGAAAGTATTCAAGAGAGTTTCACATGTAATATGTACAATATGTGTATTTCTAAATTATGACTATTTTTGATCTAAAAACATACTAACATTATAAGGCCAACCCAGGAAATATTATAAAATAACCCCATGTCAGGGGACCTTTAAGTGCTCTATTATTAAGAGCTCTGTTATAGTCCTTGGTAACCATTCCACCCAAAACAATTTAAGGTAAATAATTTACTGAACTCAAACATGTTTGTGCTGTGGAGCAGAATTTCATAACACTAAATTAAGTGTATAACATTTCTCTACCCGCAGTTAAAAGCCAGGTTTAGAACATCAGTAACCTGGGGTTAAGTGCTGTGTGAAAATCCCTTCTATGTTGTTCCCGAGAACCGTCTGGTTTACAACCCCTTTTAATTATCTCCATCAAATATTGTAATGCATCTGTATAGTTGTAGTAAAGGTTCAACTGGTTTAAAAGTTAGTGGTTTCAACCATTGCTGTTTTACCAGAAAACATTGTGAAATGCTTTGTGTAAACTCTTAGGTAGCCTAAGGGTGATGGTTAAGAGGTTCGTTGCAACGATCTTAAAGATCTCCCTTGCCTCACAGATTTTTCCCTATCAGGGATACCCTTGTGTCAAACCACTGGTTTGTATTACCAGGCCAAGACCTAAAACCTTTTTGGTGGTCCTTTGTGAGGCCATCTATCAGGTTTGAAATTCTGTACATGTAAAAGCCTTCTGGTATAAAATGCATTTTCTCCCCTAAAATAAAGCTGCAGAAGCAGATGGAAAGCATAAAATTACTGCATGAGGCATTTCACACATCTAAAAATGTACAGATAATTTGTCATTCTTGCGTAAAAACGTCTGACCCTGTGAGCACTCCCCTAAATGTCAGTGGTAATTGCTCTCCCTAAAATCCCCCTATGACACGAGCAGAGCACCGAGGTAATTTCAGGCTCCAGACATCCTCTGCACACTTAAAGAAACACAGCGAATGAGAAAGAACACTTAAGTCAGAGTTTATTTCAGAGTGCATTTCCCAGAAATTGTTGTAGATTTTATCTACAACTGATGCCATGTAGATAAAAAATAAGATGAGGATGAAACTGTAAGATACATACAGAATTAACTGCCTATGAGCTTCACAACTGTTCAAATGTGAGGGTTGAAATAGTACACTGAACTGATAATGCAATTTCTGAACATTCTGAATAGAACAAATATGAGCAGTTTTGCCTTCGGTCTAAAATGACTTAAAACTGTTACGTTTTGAAATGTTTCTTTTCTTTTCTTCATCGGAATGGAATGAAACTTGGTGACATTACCTATGTGAACACACAAAAAAAATCATGGAGATGATTCGGACATGTTAAAAGATAGTACAAAAAATAGTCACACTTTCTCCCAGTCAAAAATGACCAACCATAGGAAATGAATGGGAAATAGGAAAAAATAGGAAAACTTAGAGAAACTTTTGGTGGTACAAATTACAGATCAGTCACTGTGCAGAAAAAAGTGTACAGCAATGAAGGGGTGATACTCTACAACATCAAGGGCCCTATTTTAACGATCTGAAACGCAAGTGTCAAAGCGTAAAGCACAAGTAACTTTGTGGGCAGATCCCGGCGCTGTTGCTATTTTCCCAGCGGGATAAATGCCTCTTGCGCCTGGCGCAAATCTAAAGGGGGTTGGTCTGGAGTAGCTTCATCATTCATAGTTGTGGTTTGGGCGTAACGGAAATAAACCAATAAGAGCGTCATATCACATTCCCTTTAAGAACTTGATGAAGGATGTGCGCTTGTTCCATGGCGCAATTACCAGACGCACTTCACAATCGGTTCACAGCCGAGGAGATCGATGTTCTCGTCAGGGCCGTAAAAGAATGAGAAGGGACATTGGGGATGGGACAAACCCACCCAAATTAGCTTCGGTTAAACATGCATATAATAACTTGGGTAAATGTGTAAGCTTTATGCCTATTTTTCCCATCGTCATGGACACCACAATGATTTCCCTCATGTTTATATATCAGTGTGGATAATGAAGGGAGTTGCACAGAATTATTTAGTTTTGAAAAAATAAAACTTCTGATATGCAGGTATTTAAAAAAATGTTTACGGGGTATATGAAACTTTGATACCAGATTGTCAAATGAAATTAAAATATTGTCTTCATATAAGTCCATCAATCTAACTATTGCCTTATTCAACCATAGTTTCAATCCCATATCATTTTTAGCTGGAGTGAAATATTCATTCCCCCAAATCGGGGAGAAGCAAGACAACAATGGGGCCTCTCTGAGAAATTTATGAACTTCGTACCAGACCATAATGGTATTCTTCACAAATGGAAGAATTTTCTGTTCCCTATCCAGGGAACTCAACACTGCGTCGATAAAATCGAAGTATGTATGAATCTGAAGTATGTATGCCTCTAAAGTATGAATGAAACTAATCCAATCCTGATTGGTGTTGCGTCGTGACGTAACATGTGACGGCATACCCGGAAGTATAAAAGTGACGCTGTCACAACACACATTAGCTTTTGCTCTTCAGCAAGCGCTCTATGTGAAAACTGTCTGTCTTATTTGGTGTTGTTTGTCTCTTATATAATAAGAAAGTATGGCCAGCAAACAATTCAAGAGATGTGTGCATCCCTGCCCTCGCTTTATCATGGGTGGGGATACACACTCTCTGTGTGTGAGTTGTTTGGGAGTGCAGCACGCACAGGCAGCTCTCGAGGGGGCTGCTTGTGAACACTGTGATGCTATGCCCATTAGAGTGCTGTGCTCCCGGCTGGTATGCTTCGATGAGCACGGTCAGGCTCGCGTTCCCCAGGGTTCCTGTCCCGCATTCGTTGACGCGATGCAGCGATTGAGATCCTGGGGTTCGCAGCGGGATCTGGCAGAGGAGAATGAAAATGCTGAGGCATTTTTTCGTTCTCCACCTGCTGGTCCTGCAGCCTCATTGATTACCGTAATGTTTTGGGGGCACGGGACATGGGCTATGGGAAGATGCCGAGGGTGGAAGAGGCTTTAGCGAGTTATCTTTCACCTGAGTCGGCGTCTTCCCTAAAAACCCCGTTATTGCCTAGTAAGCCCTGCAGGGATACATCTGCACTTATTGACAGGGCTTACATGGCGGCAGGTCGGGCTGGTTCATGTCTGCACTCGATGGCGATCTTGCAGGCATACCAGGCCGACCTCCTGAAAGATTTGGATGAGGGGGAGGGGCAGACTCAGGAGGATGTCGCGGAGTTAAGGAAAGAAACAGTCTGCGGCGTTCCAGCAGTACCTCCTTCGAAAGGCAAAGTCCAAATCAAGTAGGGTGGGGCAAAGCGATCAGCCCCAGCCATCAGCCAGCTCCTCACACCGGGCAGAGCAAAAAGAGAGCGTTTCCTCCAGAGCCCCTCCTCCGGGAACTTGGCAACAGAGGAAACACTCTCAAAAATCTGAGGGACGCCATTCAGGATAGGAGGGCTTCAGGAAAGAGGTCCTAACAATAGGCCTTTTTCACACTTCCGGGTTTTGTGTTTCCGGTGCTCACCGACGCCGGGTAAACTTACTTCCGGTGATAACAACAATGGCCGAGTCCAAGAATAAGTGTTGCTGTAGTGTCCCTCAGTGCAGCAATTCTAGACAAAAACAACCTTATTTATCTTTTCACGGGTATCCTTTGAATGAAGACCAAAAAAAGAAATGGGTTATCGCTATTAGACGGGACGAAGGGTCTACGTTCGTCATTCGGAGAGGCAGCACGTATGTCTGCAGTCAGCATTTTACCGCTGCCGACTACATTCCAGGAAGTTCGCGGCTGAAGGTTGGAGCCATTCCCAGTCGTTTCCCTTGGAACAATTTCTATGTACCCCCTCAAAGGCTGTCAGCTTTTGAGAGATCTGCCGTTCGACTTGGCGTGGATGTACGTGTTCAGGAGCAACCGGTGGTCTCAGAAGATGCACCCACTGAATCCAGTCATGTTGAGGAACATGACTATGCGGCACGCCCACCTGCCGGTAAGTGCTTAATGTAAATTTTGCTTGTGTGAAAACAGTGTAGACTGTGCTGTGACATGAAATACAAAAAAAAAACAGCTTAATTAGTTGCTAACTATATTATTTACATTTTTATAGGTGCATTAGATGAGGCTCTGCAGTACATTGAAGAACTGGAGGCTAGACTGCAGAAAATGTCACTTGAGAAACAAGCAATAATGAGCAGATTTTGTGTTTCTGATCACACAATCAAATACTATACGAAGTTTCCCTCACAGGAAATTTTCCAGGTGTTCTGGGAGTCTGTTTGTCCATCGGCCAGCAATCTTGTGTACTGGACTAAGGCACAGAGGATGGGACAGGAAGCATCCCCAAGCCCTAGCCCTGCACGGAAGATCCAGCTCATAGATGAACTGTTCATGTATTCCTGTCGAGTAGCTGCTGGACTGAGGGAACAAGTAATCGCTGACATTTTCGGGGTAAGCGTGGCCACGGTGAGTAGGGCCATTATCACCTGGGCTAACTACCTGTTCTTTGTGTTGGGTTCAGTACCCATTTGGATGTCCAGGCAACAAATATGCTCCTCCATGCCTAAGAAGTACAGTTTGTTCTGTCCAAAACTGCGAGTCATCCTGGATTGCACAGAAGTCCGCTGTGAAAGCCCCACATCTCTGACACTCCACTCAGAGATCTTCTCCAGCTACAAAAGCACTACAACATTTAAAGGTCTAGTTGGAGTAGCTCCATGTGGTGCAATGACTTTCATCTCCCAGCTTTACACAGGTTCAATCTCCGACAAAGAGATCACAAAGAAGTCCGGCATTTTGGACTTGCTTGAACCTGGAGATGAGGTCATGGCAGACAAAGGATTCACAATCGAGGATATGCTCTCCAGTGTTGGTGCTAGACTGATCATTCCACCTTTCAAACGTGCTAAGCAGTTCAGCAAACAGGACTGTGAAAAAACACAGGCCATTGCACGCCTCAGAATTCTGGTGGAAAGGGTAATTCGAAGGGTCAAGG
The DNA here is from genome assembly GCF_988280905.1 of Pimephales promelas. Classification (NCBI taxonomy): domain Eukaryota; kingdom Metazoa; phylum Chordata; class Actinopteri; order Cypriniformes; family Leuciscidae; genus Pimephales; species Pimephales promelas. The sequence goes on from NC_142775.1 coordinate 8,432,197, forward strand.
AAAACCACATTTGGGATACTGTTGTGCCACTCACCTTGTCAGGAAGCATCAATCAGATCTGGCATAATTGCTGTTTTATGGTTAATTACCAGGGGCCGATGTTTCTTGAGGAGTGAATGTACAGTATACAAGTAGATGCATAATAATATTAGATATTTACAATGACTGTGATTTTTTACAATAGTAGTAACTTTCAATATTTAACATTAAATATCTTGTTTTTACTTTTTTGTTTACTTTGTACTGTAACATTTGATCAAATGCATATTGGCATTATTTATACTAAGTTTCCTGAAAGTAATTTGACAGACGCATTGAAATAGTTGACAAGAGGCCTTTTTTTAATAAGAATCAATAAAAACATGTGTGTAAACGGAGTTCTGCTGTTCATTGTTATTTTACACAATACAAATACATAAACAATTAGTAAATGTATATGCATACATATCATATATACATATATGTTACACAAGATCAAGTTCAAAATATAATAATGTATTAACTATTATGTAAATAAATGTGGGTGTACTGTATATAAAAGTATAAGAATAAATCTTAAAAGGTCATGGACAGTTTCTGTTCATATTATTACCCCATTTGGTAACGCTTTACTTGAAGGGGTGTGCATAAGACTAACCCAACACCTTCATAATCATGACATGACACATGTAATGAATATGAAGGAGCTTGTATGGATGTTTATGATAACTGTCATTAAGTGTCATTCGCTCAATTATGACATTTTTAATGCAAATATGACATTGAGATTTCTTTATCACACCTTGACATAAATCAATACATCATAACCTGTCAGTGTCTTTGTCATGACAACTTGACATTAAATGTATTTAAACTGTCATGTGGTTGGCTTTGACATTGGCTGTCATGAGGCATTATAACTGTGTCATGAATATTTTTCATGACCTCAACTACAGTGGTACACATTGAATTTGTCATTAAAAAGTTATAATGGCTTCATGACAGGCAATTGTCAAAACCAACCACCTGACAGTTTAATGTAATTTAATGGTTATGATGTATTGATTTATGTTAGGTTGTCATAAAGACATCTCAAACAATGTCATATTTGCATTAAACATGTCATAATTGAGTGAATGACACTGAATGACAGTTGTCATAAACATTCATAAAACCTCCTTCATATTAATGACATGTGTCATATCATGATTATGAAGGTGTCATGTCTTACGCACACCCCTTTAAGTAAAGTGTTACCGTACATTTATACCACTGAAAGATACACATCCATGTAAACATAATAATAGTACATGTCTAGCTTGTCTTTCATTGATGCTATGAAGGCATCATCTCGCCAGATCCTCTGTATTGTGAAATCTGATTTTGTGTCAGTCACAAAGTCACACCACTGTAGACCAGTTACTGCAAGCTGGCCTTGAACTTGCCAGTAGTACTTGTGGGACTCTTTGAGTTTGGCTTGTCCTCTTTGAAGTTTCATAAACGGAACCTGGGCAATGTTATCAGCAGATGTGCTTTTTACCTCCACTAGTCCAAATTGGAAGGTTTCAGATGGATCATGCACTCGTCCATCTGGACTTGCTCCTAGATGTGGTGCTTCTGGGTTGATAATAAAACCACAAGGTAGGACACTAACACTGGCTATCTCAGAATATTTTCTCAAAATATCTGGCTCAAGTTCAAGGCCACGTTTCATAGCACTTGTCTGCCTTGTGCCCTTGATGATTCTTACCGCTAATGACTGACCAGCTGAATCACCAACTACATGGCAAACCTCTCGGAACCTGCTTGCAGTAACTCTTGATTGCCGCATTTGTCTCCAAGCAGTACATTTTGACTGTAGTCTTGTGGCCTCTTCAATCTGACAAGCAGAACAATGGGTAACCTTTATAGACTCAAGATGAAGTGATTGATGGTGTGTGGGCACATATTTAAAATTACAGCCAAACTGATAGCCAAGCACAGGTAGTGGGGGGAAATTAACAAAAGGAACATCTACAGCTATAGGGGGACATTGGTATGAAAGCGGACTACCACGAGGTACAGGACCAAACTGTGAGGGGACCAACTCTATTTCTGACATGCCCTCTAGTATGTGTGCCAGCAAAGGCTGGGGATGGATCTGACACAGTTTGGTACCAGAAGCCAATACATCAGAATCTGGAAGGGGACCTAAAGAAATTAATACAAACTATTAGTTTTGAACACATTAAGTTGTAGCTGAGTACACGACTTGTACACATACAGTGTTGTGTGTTACCTGTGTAAGCCCTGTATAGGGTAGACTTGATTCCAGTCTTCCCAGATGACTTTGGCTTCAGGACAACAAGTTCACTCACTGCCTCTGGATGGACTCCCTTAGCATAAAACAAACAGATGCAGAGTTAAAATATTGTCAAAACACTTTGAGGTTTTATACATTTAAATTAGTTTATGCATTTAGTCAATATGAAATAATGAGTAATAACAGTTAACAGATTGTATTAATCTTGGGTGATGTTCATTTATACCATTGTTACTTAATCTGCACTCTTGTGCATTATTAGTCCATAATGCTTTGATGTTAACATGTAGCCTACTAACTTGCTTGTTAGAGTTGATATACTATAGTGTTCTTACCAATTGCAGTAAAGAATAAATACATGCCTGTGTTCTTGGACGATGCCATCTCTGTGGCTCACTCGTGCAGGCCAGTGGTGGTGGGACAGACTGTAAATTCAGCTGCACAAAGTGGGCCGTCTGATACACAAGTGCTGTCAGATGGTTGCACAACCCTTTACCAGCTGCACAGCTGCACATATAGGAAGAAATACAAACAACCTCTTCTGTCTCCAGTGACACCTGTTTGAGAAGACAATCGTTTAGCTAATGAATTGTAATTTTATGCTGTGAGCTACATTAAAGGGATAGTTCACTTAAAAATTGCAAAATAATACCGAAAAAGTTTCTGTTGTCCTCATAGTATTTGTTGCTATATTTGTCAATACCCACTATGGCTTCTGTCTTGATATCATTTACCCTGAGAAAGACATTGGAATTATGCCTTAAAATATTTGTCAATACCCACTAAGGCTTCTGTTTTGATATCATTTACCCTGAGAAAGACATTTGAATTATGCCTTAAATCCCATTGACTTCCGTTGTAGGAAAAAAAGTACTATGCAAGGCAATGGCACCAGTAAACTGTTTGGTTACTGACATTATTATTCAAAATTTCTTCATTTGTGTTCAGCAGAAGAAAGAAATTCGTACAGGCTAAAAAACAACTTAATGGTGAGTATATGATGACAGAATTTCAATTTTAAAGTGTACTATCCCTTTCAGTGCTGTTAATTGAAAGCTGCAAACAGCAGCAAAAGCAAGAAATACAGCTGTAGTCTGCAACCGCAGAAGCAATGAAAGAGACATAACTAAAAACCAACATAGAAAAACTTAAGACAGGTGAAACTAAAAGAAAGGGAAATAAATTCTGCAACCGTAGTAACTTGATATCAGAACAGTCTGACTAACTCATATTAGCCAACCGGCATATTAACGTTAGCGTTACATATAACCTCAAGAGTGTGGGGCTCCTCATTTTTCCTCATAGACCGATAACACCTAGCTCTTACTACCACCTTGCGATCAACAACATTGGAGACTGAACACATACAAATGGTTAGCAATTAGCATTCATAATGTTGCAAGTGCTAGCGCCAGATAGTTGTCAACTTACCTTGATAATTGTGAATAAATTCCTCAACGAAGAATTTATAGCCTTTGCTCAGCCTCGTTTCTTTAACTGTTGAGTGCTGTCCAACAATTCTGTCAACATCCTCAAATCTTAGCCGTGGAAGTGTCGAGAGAGAAGTTGTGAAATAACGCTCCATGTTCAAAACACCGTAGTTTCTGCTGTGGCGGAAATCAGTTTACCCGGCGTGACGTAGTTTCCGGTTACGCGTGAAAAAGGCGAATGGTGGGACCTCGGAGGGCTGTCCCCTCCGCTGTGGGGCAACCGAGGTTGTTCTCACAGCAGAGCCCTCTTGGAAAGGATGCATGCTGCCCACCGTTAGCCGCATCCATTTCCAACGAAGACGTTATAACAAAGCATCGATTATGGTCACAAAGACCGTATTGACTACAACCTACCGGTATTCCGTTTCAGGGAGTCGAGAAAGATGCTCAACAAACACCAGAGGTCAGTCTCGAAGGGCTGGTACCCCTTGTAAATTTTGTAGAGGAGTAGTATCATCTCCCCAACATATCTGTATGGGTCCTGCAGATAATAAGATCTGGGTACAGACTGCAGTTCGCGCAACCCCCCCCCCCCAAGTTCTCTGGGGTGATGCAGACTACAGTGGTCCCAGAGCAGGCTCAGGTGATGGAACAAGAAGTACAGACTCTTCTGTTGAAGGGAGCCATAGAACGTGTTCTTCCATTAGACAGGGAGTCCAGGTTTTACAGCCGGTACTTTATAGTTCCAAAGAAGGATGGGGGGTTAAGGCCAATTTTAGATCTCATGGTTTTGAACCGATCTCTGAGGAGGTTCAGGTTCAAAATGTTAACCATTCCTGCAATCGTGAGTCAAATCAGGTCCGAGGACTGATTTGTCACAATAGTTTAAAAACTCCTATTTTCACATCTCCATCCTTCCATGTCACAGGAGGTACCTGAGGTTCGCTTTCGGGGGCGAAGCTTACCAATATCGGGTTCTTCCGTTCGGCCTAGCACTCTCTCCCCGCACATTGACCAAATGTATAGACGTAGCCCTTGCTCCACTGAGACTTCAAGGCATTTGTATACTGAATTATCTCGACGACTGGCTCATTCTGGCTCAGTCTCGGGAAATGGCAGTTCGGCATCGAGATGTCATCCTTGGCCACATTCAGAAATTAGGGCTGAGACTCAATGCAAAGAAGAGTGTGCTAGAACCATGCCAGTGCACGACATTTTTGGGAGTCGTGTGGAACTCGACTACAATGCAGGCACGAATGTCTCCCGCACGTATCGAGTCAATTTTGGCGATGGTATCCAGGGTGAAGCTGGGCCAGGCCATCACTGTGAAGCAATTTCAAAGGATGCTGGGCCTCATGGCAGCGGCATCCAACATTATTCCTTTGGGCCTTCTTCACATGAGGCCCCTTCAGTGGTGGTTGAAAACCAAGGGGTTCTCTCCCAAGGGGAATCCGTTTCGTATGATCAGAGTAACGTGCAGGTGCCTTCATTCTCTGCAGATATGGAAGAAACCTTGGTTCTTCTCCCAAGGGCCAGTGTTGGGGGTGTCATGTCGCCGGAAAACCGTTTCGACAGACGCCCCCCTCACTGGCTGGGGCGCGGTCATGGACGGCCGCTTTGCCAGGGGTCTGTGGTAGGACCATCATAGTTCTTGGCATATAAACTGCCTAGAGATGATGGCTGTGTTCAGGGCTTTGAGGAGCTTCCTCCCAGACATCAAAGGTCACCACGTCTTAGTACGATTGGACAATACGTCAGTGGTAGCCTATCTGAACCGACAAGGAGGACTCAGATCGCGCAGACTGGCGCATCAAGTTATCCTTTGGTCACAGGGAAAAATTCTGTCGATGAGGGCAGTATATATTCCGGGGGTTCAGAATCAGGGAGCGGACATCCTGTCGAGGCAGGGGCTGAGGCCCCGGTAATGGAGACTTCATCCGGAGGTGGTGAAGTCGATATGGGAGAGGTTTGGACCAATGGAAGCGGATCTGTTTGCGTCTCGAGAGACGTCCCACTGTCCACTTTGGTTCTCCCTCTCACATCCAGCCCCACTGGGGTTGGATGCCATGGTACAGGCCTGGCCGAGGCTTCACCTGTATGCATTTCCATCCATCAGGAGGGCATCAGTCTACTTCTGGTTGCCCCAATGTGGCCGACACGAGTATGGTTTTCGGACATAATATCACTCCTCATAGCTCCGCCATGGCAGATTCCTCTGAGGCGGGATCTGTTGTCTCAGGCGGAGGGCACGATCTTCCACCGTCCTCCGGAGCTGTGGGTCTGGCCCCTGAGGGGGTTCAGTACCTAAATGCTGGTCTGTCAGCTGGAGTGGTTGAAACCATACTTAGCTCTAGGGCTCCATCTACCAGGAGATTATATGGCCTCAAGTGGAATGTGTTCGTCACTTGGTGTAGAGAGCATGAGTTAGATCCAGTAAACTGCGCAGTGGTTTCAGTTCTGGATTTTCTCCAAGATCGTTTCTCTGCGGGTCTCTCCCCGTCCACTCTTAAGGTGTACGTGGCTGCCATTTCGGCTTTCCATGCGCCATTAGATGATGGGCCTTTGAGGAGGCACCAGTTGGTCATTCGATTTCTCCGTGGTATTTGGAGGATGAGGCCGGCAACCAGGTCCAGGGTTCCTGCCTGGGACCTGGCAATAGTTCTGGAAGGGTTATCCCTGGCTCCCTTCGAACCTTTAGTGTCGGCTTCGCCTAAGGACTTTAAGCTGAAAATGTTTTATCTCTTGGCATTTACCTCACTTAAGAGGGTGGGAGATCTCCAAGCCCTGGCAGTAACGCCGGCTTGCTTGGAGTTTGCCCCTGGTAGAGTAAAAGCCTTTTTGCACCCGAGTTCAGGCTACATGCCTAAAGTTCCATCGAATAAGGCTCGTTCTATAGTCCTTCAGGCTTTCCATCCTCCACCTCATGTGTCGTTGGAAGAGGAGAGGCTTCACTTGCTCTGTCAGAGCTTTGAGCTTATACCTTGAGAGGTCCTGTAAGCTTCCACATACATATCCAGTAACGGCCTATTATTTTTATCTTTTAATTGCTTATAAATGTCAATTGGGAGTCCATCCGGACCCGCCACTTTACCGCACCTCATTTTAAGAATAGCATTAGAAATCTCTTCTAATTCCAATTCCCTATCTAGCTCAAGTTGTGTCTTTTTGGGAATAGAGGGAATATCCAATCCATCCAAAAATTTGTTTTGAGTAAAGGCACTTATAGAAAATTCGGTTTGATACAGATATTTGTAAAACGATACAAATGTACAGTTAATCTTAGCCGTATCTGTTGTAATTTCTCCTCTCCCATTAATAATTTTATTAATAGCTCTTTCTGAAGTCAATTTCTTAAGTTGCCAGGCCAGCAATTTACTGGGTTTCTCACCCTGGTCATAAAAAGTTTGCTTAAGTCTTAATATACTATTTTCAGCTTTTAGTGTTGAAAGTTCCTCATATTCAGCTTTTAATGCTAATAATTTTTGCTTAATTCGCTCAGATTTATCTAGGATTATCATTTTCTCTAAATCTCTAAATTCAGTGTCTAACTCAAGCAGCTTTTGTCTATCTTTATTAAATTTGGATCTAGTATAAATAATCATTTGGCCTCTAATAAATGCCTTAAAGGCTTCCCATCTAATGGCCGCCGAGGTTTGATTTGTATTTATTGTAAAGTATAGGTCTATCTGATCACCAACAAATTTAATGAATTCAGAGTTCCCTTTCAAGGGAACTCAAGCTGCGTTTGGAACGCGGTGGGAACGCTCTGCGTGATTGCGTCGTGAAGCACGTGTATAATCTGTCCAATGGAAGAACAAGACGTCATGGGCGATGACGTCATGACCAGGAAAACTATAAAGCACCCCAGAAAATAGACCGCATCAGCTTCTGTGCCTTCACAAGCGCTCTCTGTATGAAATTGTCCGTGTCTGATTTATTGTTGTCTGTCTGTTCACAATATATCGTGTAATGGCTAAACAAGAATACAAGCGTTGTGTTGTTCCCTGCCCTCGTTTCATCACGGGTGGGGACACACATCAGCTCTGTGTTGCTTGTTTGGGAGTGGAGCATGCCCAGTCAGTTCTCGAGGGAGCTGACTGTGAGCATTGCGATAAGCTGTCTGTGAAGACGCTCCGCTCTCGCCGGGCGTTCTTTGAGGAGGACGGTTCGGTGCGCGCTCCCCGAGGCGCGGGTCCCGCTGCTGCCGAGGCACAGCGTCGGCGCTCGTCTTGGGGATCGCAAATGGATCTAACAGCGGGGTTTGAGACGGGCTCTGCCCTTTCTCAGCCCTTACCTGTTGGATCTAGTGCCTTATCTCAGGGAGAAGCACGCGCTGCGGTTTCTTCTCCCCGGGATGAGGCACAAAGTCTGCGACTATCCAGTTCTGAGGAATTGGATGTCGTCAGTATTGATGCAAGTGAACATGAACACACGAAACCATATCACAAGTCACTTGTAGATGAGGAGCTCATGGAGGTTTTAACTCGTGCTGTTTCTAGACTAAATATTGAGTGGCCAGAAACAGGAGAACAGGATGTTTGCAGAAATAAAAAGAGTTTGTTAGACGAGAGATTTTTGCCATCCAGAGTGCAGCCTCCACGCCGGGGACTCCCGTTTTTTCCCGATCTCCACACTGAGGTGTCGAGGTCGTGGAAAAAGCCGGTGTCTTTCCGTGTCTTTAATCCCCAGACACATAATTGTAGTAACGTTATGGGGATGAAGGACGCGGGTTATATGACGATGCCTCAGGCTGAAGAGACGCTCGCGAGCTATCTCTCTCCTGAGTCAGCGTCATCTCTCAAAGCCCCGGCATTACCCACCAAGCCATTAAAATCAACTTCAGCGCTGGTGGGTAAAGCGTATTCGGCGGCGGGTCAGGCTGCGGCATGCTTGCATAGCATGTCTATTTTGCAAGCGTACCAAGCCGACCTGCTTAGGGATTTGGATGATTGTGAGGAAGTCAGCGCTGACGTGATTCGCGAATTACGTCGCGTGACGGATCTATCTCTCCGTGCCACCAAAGAGACGGCTAAATCTGTGGGTCGATCTATGTCAGCTTTGGTGGCTACTGAGCGCCATCTGTGGCTTAATTTAGCTGATTTAAAAGATAAAGATAGATCTGTCCTTCTGGATGCTCCACTATCACCTTCTGGTTTATTTGGTGATTCTATAAACACAGTTATTGAAAGATTTCAAGAATCTAAGAAACAAAATGCAGCATTCCAGAAGTTTCTTCCTCGCCGATCTAATATCCCTGAGACTGCTGGGCGTTCTGATCAGTCTCGGCCGACTACGAGCTCCTCGCAGTACAGAGTACAGCAGAAAGAAAGCGTCGCTTCTCGGGCTCCTCCTCAGGCAAAGGGGAGGGGGGGGGGGCCGGGCTGGCGTTCGCAGTCGAAGCCTATTAGAGACAGGCCAGATCTGAGGACTGTCATTGTCTCTAAGAAAGCTTCGGCTAAGAAGAAGTCCTGACGCCAAGGCTGTCAGGCTTCTGAGGGTGGTCCCCTCCGGGGAGAAACGGTTTCGAGGAATCGTTTCTCCTCTGCGCCCTCCGGGGGGCGAATCTCTGAGGGGAGTCGCAGCGCCGTCAGTTCGGTTGTTCCCTGCCGGTTATCCGTTTCAGGGCACCGAGGTGTCGGCGTCCCCAGACAATCCTCCGAGGAGGGTCGTAGAACAGTCAAGTCGGTTGTTCCCTGCCGGTTATCTGCTTCAGGGCACCGAAGTGGCTCTTCAATTAAATCCAGAGGCCAGTCTCGAGAGACTGGTACCCTTAGTAGATTTTTTGGCAGCGTGGAAACTTCTGCCAAATGTATCTCATTGGGTCCTGCAGATTATACAATCGGGTTTGTAGTGAAGTTTTTTCTTCTTCCACGCAACAGACCAGGAGACTCTTGAGGTATCTTACACGCAGAAGTTCTTTATTGCGTAGCTGTAGTCATCTCAAAGATAGTCTAAGATAGTCTAAGATAGTCTAACTAAGGGAAAACATTCCCTTACAATTTATACATTTAGAGGGGAGGAGTTTACATTGAAGGGGGGAGAAACTGAAACAAAAGTAAACGTATATGATTCAACAGACACCTCAGTTCATCAGCATAGCAGTTTTCTGTGCCTTGAGATGCTAATCTGGAGGAGTTACATTGAGGAGGAGTCTCTTGAAACAAAGCAAATGTAAATGATTCAGCAGATTACCAGAGACGCTAATCTAATCAGTCTGACCAGCGTGGTCACACTTTTACCATTACAAAAGCAAAGCTGAATCTTGAACTTAATGGCCAGGAAGCGCATAAAGACAAAAGCTAATGTGTGACACCTGGAATGGTTGGCTTAATCTTATTGGCCTCAAAATGGTAAACACTGTATACATTTTTCAGTTCAAAATACTGTTAAACCTTTATGAAACATTTAATAAATTTGTATTTCTTCAGTCCCCCCTTTTGAGAGTATTAATAACTCTCACATTATGTACAAATTTAAACACTTAAGAAAGTTCATTCATGTAACTTGTGCTAGTTACAGGCACATACTTATGTTCTGTGTTTGCTTTTTCTGTAATTACATGCTGACACAGAAAACAAACATGCAATTAGGGTCCGTGAAGCTCTTACGGAAAAATTAAACTTCAGTTATATCTGGTGTAATTTTTGCTGAAAGATCAAGACTGTTTAACCATCATGTTTGTGCACAAGAGAGTCAATGCAGCCATCTTCGGCTGTGGCCTGCAACGTTTCCAGCAAAACAAGGATTCTGGAGTCTTCACATTGTGCGATGTCCTGGTGGTTACTACATCTTGATAATGTTGATGGACTGAAGGTTCCGTAAGTCTTTTCTCTGCGTTGTGTATTTTTCTTCTTTACTTTGGTGATAGTTGGCTCGGCAGTAGGTCTCGTTGTTTTCTGGAAGTGGTGTCTTCATACGCAAGTGAAGACGTCTGTGCGTATGGGTCTCGGGATAGCCATCAAGTGGTATCTGCACAGAGGAAAAAGAAAACAAGAGAGCAGTATTTCTTCAAAGACAAGGGTTGTATCCTGCTGAGTAAACACTGAGTCTGCTATTGTTCCCTCTTTCCCTATTTCTTAATTCTTGACACCTAAAGAAGACAGTGAGGTGAGGATGAGACTAAATGGATGGGGAAGGCCTATGAGGAAATCTTCGCCCAAGGGGTGACCCCCGACGCATATGGCATTTCGGTTCTTCCCTTGGGTTCCTCACTGGTTCGTGTCCTTTGTATGTCCCTGTCAGTGGGCAGAACTTTGCAGAACACTTTTCATTGTGATACATGATACCAAGTTTCTTTTCTTCCTTGACACAATACTGCCGATTAACATTACTTGATGGGGCACATGCCAATTAGGCTCTAATGGCTTGACCTGTCCTGTGTCATGTGTACTTTAATCTGCGTAACTCAATCATGAGTTATTTTTCCTTCATCCTCTAACAAAACATCAGTCGTTGTAGACATCATACGTGAGAATGGGTGAGGATAGTTAAATCAATTTCCCCAATGGGAAAAGGTGACAAAATTGACTTTTGCTTCATTCATTAGTGCTAATACTGCGTGTGGGCATTTACAGTCTGACCTAACACTATTATTGCTGAAAGGCCTGTACTGTAGAATAACATTTAAGGCTGTGAGTTTACTTAAAGCAGTCCCCCAAAGGAAAAGCTGAGACAGTCACTTTCCTTTTGTTCCGTTAAACAAACATAAGTTTTTTTATCTCTGTTGTAAGTTACTGGGGAAATTAAGCACTCACAGTCCAAATGGTTAACACGTCAACAAGCTGCCCCACCCGTTTAAAGACGTGGGGAATGGCGGCTTCAGAGTAGCAAGCAAACTGAGAAGTTGGGCAAAAGGGTTGCCTTCTTTAAAATTCTTTCTGCTTTTTCTACACTCTCTACTCCAGTGTCCCGGCTGACCACAGTAATAACACCTGCCCTCTCTCTTAGGACATTTACGTTTCTGTGGGTTTTCTGTGCTGACCTTAAAAGAGGCTGCTGCAATTTGTACTCTTGCCTTAACATCAAAATCTCTTTCCCAAGCAGTTAACCTGTCCAGGTTACTTCTAAGAGTTCTGTGAGACCAAGTCAGATCCAAAAATGGCAAAGCTCTTCTGTAGTCAGCTATAAGGCCATCTGACCAGATGCGGACCAGCGGTCCTTTGTCATTGAGTACACTTTCAGAATCATCCACTGTTCCACTGTACGCTACAGCTGACTGACAAAACCTCTCAGTATATTCATTCACAGTTTCTTCTTTCTTTTGTACACAGTTAGTAATTCTAGACCAATCTATCTTGGGTCCTAGGATATTCTTTAGGATTTTCAGAACACCTTCTCTTGATTCATCTTTTCTGGCATGTTGCAGTTCAGAAGTAACAGCAGACTCAAAACTGTTGAATTCAGATTCAGTTAGAATTTGAGACATTAACTGTGTGACTTCTGTTAACGACATGTCGTAGAGACGCATTTTGCTGACCAATGCTCTTCTAAATTCAGTGAACTGTGTGCGTGCTGGCGGTAAACTCTGGGACAATCTCTCTATGTCTCTAGGTCCGAGCGTTGTAGCAACAGTTTGGATTTGAACAACAGAAGCACTGGAAGGAACACTTTCTGACTGTTCAATTCCCTGTGGTCTTTTTCTAGCAGCACACACCTTCACTGAATTAACATGCTTATCTGTTACTGATGGGATGTCTACATCTCTTTCAAACAATGCTTGTAAGTCAGTAAAAGTTTCATCTGACTGTTGGTCTTCAGTGTTACATTTGGCTGAGGCCTGGCCCACCTTTGTCTTGAAACAGGACAATTGAGTCTGCAATTGTTTGTTCTGTTCATTTAACTTAGCAATACACCTAGCTTGCTCTTGTGCAATGGATAAACTGTATTCTTTGTAACAACAGATAATGGCTTTCACATTGTTCTTGCGAATACTTGCTCCAAGCACTTTTTTACAATCTTCCATCGACCATACTTTTTCTGGGTGAATGCCAAATTTCTTTGTCAAATTCAATCGGACTGACTGAGTCACTATGGAGTCCATGTGCTCTCCTAACAATGACTTAAACTCACTATCTGACCACAATGGAGTGGCAAGGCCACTTTTCTCAGTTGTAGGAACCAACCTAGCATTCGTCACAACCATTTTGTGAGTTTCTTTGTTATCACACAAAACAACTAACTTTCTCTGATCAACAGAGGCTACACTTGTTTACACAGATCGACTGTTGTAAACCTTCTTTGACAGAGCAAAGGAAATCCACAACATTACTAGCACTTTATGCTAATACTTCCCTGTTTGTACAGAGGTTTAAACTTTCATCTCTAAAGTAATTTTTAGAGGGTAACACCACAAAACAACAACAAACAAACACAAACTATTAGCATGTTACGCTAATCTTCCCTGAAAGAAAATGGAAAGGATCTTTCACCTTCCTAACTTTTAGAGGATACGACCACAATAACTAGCACAAAAATGCTAATCCTTCTCTGTGAACAGAGGTTATCACCAAATATTAACACGTAATGTTAATCTTCCCTAAGTTTAGAGGATATCTTCTCTAGCAACGTAGAGGCACTATTCCGTTACACAAAACTTCCCTGACTCATTCAGAGGATATCTTACAACTTCCCTGACTTATTCAGAGGATCCCAAAATATTAACATTTAATGTCAATCTTCCCTGCCTGACAACAGAGGATATCTATCATCTTTAAAAGACAGCTTTTAAAGGATAACTTTAGTTAATCAAACACTACAGCTGCCTGATAACTCTTTCTCTGACGGCGCAGAGGCACAACTTTGGTACTGGTCTGGTTCTTTGAATAGAGTGAAACTCACCGAATCGTTGCTTGTATGAAAAGATTCAGTCTGGAACTCAGTCAGAAAAGTTTTTGTTCTTGTTCTGGAACTCAGTCCGCTTTGAGATCTTGTTCTGCTTGAAGTTTTCAAGATTCAGTTGAGATTCTCTGTTGAAATCTTTTGTTGCTTGAAGTTTTGGATTCAGGTAAGATTTCTCTATCCGGGTCACGGCACCATCTGTAGTGAAGTTTTTTCTTCTTCCACGCAACAGACCAGGAGACTCTTGAGGTATCTTACACGCAGAAGTTCTTTATTGCGTAGCTGTAGTCATCTCAAAGATAGTCTAAGATAGTCTAAGATAGTCTAACTAAGGGAAAACATTCCCTTACAATTTATACATTTAGAGGGGAGGAGTTTACATTGAAGGGGGGAGAAACTGAAACAAAAGTAAACGTATATGATTCAACAGACACCTCAGTTCATCAGCATAGCAGTTTTCTGTGCCTTGAGATGCTAATCTGGAGGAGTTACATTGAGGAGGAGTCTCTTGAAACAAAGCAAATGTAAATGATTCAGCAGATTACCAGAGACGCTAATCTAATCAGTCTGACCAGCGTGGTCACACTTTTACCATTACAAAAGCAAAGCTGAATCTTGAACTTAATGGCCAGGAAGCGCATAAAGACAAAAGCTAATGTGTGACACCTGGAATGGTTGGCTTAATCTTATTGGCCTCAAAATGGTAAACACTGTATACATTTTTCAGTTCAAAATACTGTTAAACCTTTATGAAACATTTAATAAATTTGTATTTCTTCAGGTTACAGAATTCAGTTCGGTTCTCGTCCGCCCAGGTTTATAGGGGTTCTTCCCACCGTGGTGAACTCCGAGCAGGCTCTGGTCATGGAGCAGGAAGTACTGACACTTCTGCAAAAAGGAGCTATAGAGAGGGTTCCTCCTCCCAGCAGAGAGTCAGGGTTTTACAGCCGCTACTTTATTGTTCCAAAAAAGGATGGGGGGTTAAGTCCTATTCTAGACCTGCGTCTTTTAAACCACACAGTTCAGAAACTCAAGTTCAAGATGCTTACACTCAAACAGATAGTGTCACAGATTCAGTCCGAGGACTGGTTTGTGACGATAGACTTGAAGGACGCTCATTTTCATATTTCCATCCATCCTCATCACAGGAAGTTCCTGAGGTTCGCTTTCGGGGGCGAAGCGTACCAATATCGGGTTCTTCCGTTCGGGCTAGGGTTATCACCCCGCACTTTCGCGAAATGCATGGATGCAGCCCTGGCTCCTCTCAGATTCCAGGGCATCCGTGTGTTAAATTACATCGACAATTGGCTGATTTTAGCTCACTCAGAGCAGATGGCAGTTCGGCATCGAGATGCCGTTCTGTCCCATTTGAAACGGCTAGGGCTGAGGCTCAACGCCAAGAAGAGTGTTCTCCTCCCATCTCAGAGGACGAACTTTCTGGGTGTGGTATGGGATTCGACAACGATGCGGGCACAGTTGTCTCCAGCACGTATTTCATCGATTCTCTCAGCCGTAAAAGGGGTGAAACTAGGCCGGTCACTCACTGTGAAACAGTTTCAAAGACTGTTGGGTCTCATGGCAGCTGCGTCCAACGTTATCACTTTTGGCCTTCTGTACATGAGACCCCTGCAGTGGTGGCTCAGGACCAAGGGGTTTTCCCCGAGGGGAAATCCATTTCGCTTGATCAAGGTCACGCGGCGCTGCCTTCGTGCCTTGGTCATGTGGAGCAAACCTTGGTTCCTCGCCCAGGGCCCAGTGTTGGGGGCTTATTGTCGACGCGTTTTGCTTTCGACGGATGCTTCCCTCACAGGGTGGGGGGCGATCATGAGTGGTCGCTCGGCGAGAGGTCTTTGGCAGGACCATCAGGTTTCCTGGCACATAAATCGTTTGGAAATGATGGCGGTGTTTCTAGCTCTCAAGCACTTCCTGCCAGACCTGAGAGGCCACCATGTGCTTGTCCGCACGGACAATACATCGGTGGTCTCGTACATAAACCATCAGGGGGGTCTGAGGTCACGTCACCTCTGCAAGTTGGCTCGTCAGATCCTTCTGTGGGCCCAAGGGAAATTACTGTCTCTCAGGGCAGTTTTTATTCCAGGGCATCTGAATCAGGGAGCAGATATCCTGTCAAGGCAGGGGCTGAGGCCCGGGGAGTGGAGACTTCACCCCGAGGTGGTGGAACTCCTGTGGGAGAAATTTGGTCGTGCTCAGGTAGACCTTTTCGCATCTTTAGATTCAACTCATTGTCAAATGTGGTTTTCCCTCACGCACCCAGCTCCTCTCGGACTGGATGCGATGGGTCAGGTTTGGCCGAGGCTGCGCCTGTATGCTTTCCCCCCGATATCTCTGATTCCGGGAGTTCTGGAGAGGGTTCGCCAGGAAGGGGTCAGTCTTTTGTTAGTAGCCCCGTACTGGCCGGCCCGAGTCTGGTTCTCGGACCTAGTGTCTCTTCTAGACGGCTCTCCATGGGAGATTCCGATCAGGAGGGACCTGCTGTCCCAAGCAGGGGGCTCAATTTATCACCCTCGCCCGGAGTTGTGGAAACTGTGGGCTTGGCCCCTGAGGGGGCCGAGCTCATAGAGTCAGGTCTCTCGACTGAGGTCGTGGAGACCATACTCCAATCTAGAGCTCCCTCCACGAGAAGACTGTACGCTTTGAAATGGAAACTGTTCTCTACTTGGTGTGTAGAACGCAATTGTAATCCTGTTAGCTGCCCGATTGGTACAGTACTTGATTTTTTGCAAGAACGGTTTTCTGCTGGACTATCCCCATCCACTTTGAAGGTGTATGTGGCGGCTATTTCTGCCTACCACTCTCCTTTGGGTGGTTTATCTTTGGGGAGAGATCCCCTCATTGTTCGGTTTCTCCGTGGCACTTTGAGGCTTAGGCCTGCTCAGCGCACGAGAACACCGGCCTGGGATTTGGCCGTGGTACTGGAAGGCTTGGCTTTGGCTCCCTTTGAGCCCATTGAGGAGATTTCGGGAAAGTTCCTCACATTTAAGACTTTGTTTCTCATTGCTATTTCTTCTATTAAGAGGATAGGTGATTTACAAGCCCTTTCAGTTGCCCCTTCGTGCTTGGAATTTGCTCCTGGCATGGTTAAAGCTTTTCTTCACCCTAGGCCAGGTTATATTCCTAAAGTACCCACTAATGTGTCGGGTCCTATAGTTCTGCAGGCCTTTTGTCCTCCACCTTTTCTCTCTCCTGATCAGGAAAAGCTTAATCTGCTGTGCCCTGTTCGGGCTTTGGATGCTTATGTCCACAGATCTTCCCTGTGGCGTAAATCAGATCAATTGTTTGTCTGTTTCGGGTCAACTAAGAGAGGTTGCCCTGCCTCCAAGCAGGTTATGAGCAAGTGGGTAGTTGAGGCTATTACACTTGCTTACGAAGCGGCCGGTCAGCCTTCACCTTTGGCTGTCCGCGCCCACTCGACTAGGAGTATGGCGGCCTCTAAAGCCTTATTATCTGGGGTTTCGTTGCACGATATTTGTAGTGCGGCAGGTTGGTCCTCACCGCATACATTTGTTCGTTTTTATGACTTGGACCTAGGCTCCACTCCAGGGTCTAGGGTGCTTGTGTCTTAGTGTGCTATTCTATTTCATACAGTACAGGCATTTGTCATATGGCGTCGTGGGTATGGAGTTCCCACCGCGTTCCAAACGCAGCTTGAGTTCCCTTGAAAGGGAACGTCTCAGGTTACGTATGTAACCCTGGTTCCCTGAGAGGGAACGAGAGCTGTGTTCGCCTGCCATACTTCCTGCATGCCTGTGATCGACTTGCTTCAGGCCTTTCAGAAGCTGATGCGGTCTATTTTCTGGGGTGCTTTATAGTTTTCCTGGTCATGACGTCATCGCCCATGACGTCTTGTTCTTCCATTGGACAGATTATACACGTGCTTCACGACGCAATCACGCAGAGCGTTCCCACCGCGTTCCAAACGCAGCTCTCGTTCCCTCTCAGGGAACCAGGGTTACATACGTAACCTGAGACGTTTTGCAACCATCTAGTCTGCAAGCGCCATTTAGGAGAACTTTTGTGTCTAAATAAAATAATGAGGCGGAATGATCCGACAAAACCACACTATATCGTATATACAACTTTCTATACTAGGTAATAAAGAAATAGAATTTAAGAAATTAGCTATACGAGAGGAGGTTTTAGATAAAGAAGAGAAACATGAGTATTCCCTTTTTAAGGGATTTAGTGTTCTCCAAGGGTCACATTGATTTAAATCTTTCATAGCTTGTCTTATTTTCTTTCTACCCTGAGAGTGAGAGCTATCCAGTCCTGAAGAATGATCAAGCACCAGGTCAAGAGTGCAATTAAAATCACCTGCTACTATCACTGTTCCAGATAGAGAAGCAATCAATAGGAAAAGATGCTCAAAAAATGCAGGATTATCCTCATTTGGGGTATAAATATTAACCAAATTAATAATTTTACTCATATAAGTACCCTGCAATATCAGATATCTGCCAGCCTTGTCTGTAATGCTCTTACTTTCTTTGAAGGGTACGGCCTTATGGATCAACACCATAACTCCCCTCGAATGGGAAGAAAAACATGAAGCCAAGACCTGACCTGGCCATCTTCTTTGTACCTTTTGAAGCTCCTCTTTAAGTAAATGGGTTTCCTGAAGGAGGAGAGGAGAATCCTTCAGAATTTATGCCCCCCCCCCCCAAGTGTTTTACTGCCTTAACATTGTAAGTTACTGGCCTCAGATAAAATGGCAGGGAAACTATTTAAATAATAATAACATATGTAACACATACAAACTAAAATAATAAAAAAAATTAAAAAATAATAATAAAATAATAAAATAATAATCGAGCCATCTGTGTCTAGAAATGCACTAGCAATAGTACATGTTAAGGTAAAAACCAACCCAGATAGAAAAACTACACAGAAATATACAACTCCGAGTCACTTCTAACTAGGACTGAAATTAAGAAAATGACAAAGCATCCTTTTAGGTTCTTTCTGCTTCACCCGCACTTTGAATTCCCTGCAAAAACTTTTCTGCATCAACCGGATCCTCAAACTCACGGGTCTGTCCATCAATCGTCAGGCTCAGCTTGGCTGGATAAACTATTCCATAATTGATGTTCATGGATCTCTACCGTTGTTTAACCACATCAAAACGCCGCCTCAGGCGGTGAAGTTCCGCGGATAAATCGAGGGAAAATGTGACCTCATGATCTCCATGCATGATCCTTTAATCCTGGCAGCTCTCACTCTGACTTTATCTTGGAAGTTCAGAAACTTCATGATCAGCACTCTTGGAGATGATCGATTAGATTCTGAACGACCAGGTAGTCTGTGCGCTCTCTCGATGATGGGCGGCACGGAAAAGGTTGCTGGGCCCAACATTTCAGGTAACCATTTTTCTAAGAAGGCGACCGCGTCGGGATTTTCCACCTTTTCAGGAAGATTAACCACTCTTAGGTTCAGTCTTCAAGAGCGGTTTTCAAGGTCGTCTCACTTATGTGAAAGGAAGGCTAGGCGTTTAACTACCTCTTCCATCTTGCCCTTCTCTGTAGTACCTGTGTCTTCTACATTGCTGATTCGCTGTTCAGCCATATCCATGCGTCCTGAGAAGTCTCTCACGTCCTTTTTTACCTCATGAATCGCATTAAGAACGCCATACATCTTTGTCGCAAAGTCACTTCTCATCATGTCCAACTTTTGAATCACATCCAAATTCTGGCCCGTGTTGGTAAAACTTTCTTCAGGTTGGGAGGCGCTGCATGCGTTAGCTACACTGTTAGCATCCCACTCGTCGTCCTGGTCTGAGTGATGAGGCGTCCGTTTTATGCTTCATTTTGGATTTTTTTCGACGGCATTTCGATTTTTATTTCACCTCAAACAGTTAGTGAAAAAATATACATGTGTTTAATCAAAAAGATGGAGAATATACAGGATTTTCAACAACCCCAGGAGCTCACAAAAAGACGTTCACTCAGTTCGGAGTCATAACCACGCCCCCAATTTGCTATTTTAGGATAAGTGAACTTGTTACTCGTATCCGGAGACTCTCTTACAACATTTTGACATGAGTGAGGTCCTTCAAATCAAGACACCTTTTTCAAACTTGCAGATTTTAAAGTCTCAAAGTGAAAAAGAATCCCTAAAAAATGTGTTGAGAGTTGACCCTCTCTCATACACACAGCATTGATGCTAATTGCTGTGAACAGGTGTTGTGGGAAGCTGTGCTGTCACCTCTATGACAGGCTGTGACAGCGTCCAGGTGGCACTACAGCTATCTAGAAAAATGACACATTCACAAATCATAGTTTATGATGATGGTCATAATATAATATAATATAATATAATATAATATAATATAATATAATAAATAAAATGTCAATTATAAATAAATCTAATAAAACACAGGTTAAAAACATGTCTACAGAGAAACTGTGTACTGTACATGCACCAGTATATGCTTGGGGCAAAAAAAACATTTAACAAAAAACAAAAACATGGGGATTAATTAAACGACAGTGTTGAAATATACTGTATGGCTGCTAGGATTTTAGCTTTATTCTTTTTATTCTTTTCATGAAAATGCATTATTTATACCAATCACATACAATTCATTTGAAATTTCCTTTACATTTCCATGATCAGAAAGGAGCAGATGGAAGAATAATATTCTTATATTTATCTGTATCTGTAATATTCTTATATTTATCTCTAATATTCTTATATTACCCTGATTTGCTCCCATTCAGACACAAGAGCATTGGTGGGGTCAGTAATGTTGGCTGATGGGGTCAGGCTCATAAACTGTTATATTTCATTCAAAACGTGTTCAGTGTAGTTAACACAATTCTGCACAATTCTATTGTACTTTATAGAAAAGTACACTGTATGTACAGGGGTATTGTCATGAAATAATTAAATGAATATATATATATATATTTATGTGTTGCACCGCACTAAAATGTTTGAGGAGATTGCATGGATCTGAGAACACCCCTTCTTATGCTCCCTGACAGACACTTTAAGAACCTTCTCTATTAAATTTGAAATAAAAGTATCCTCAGTCACCACCAAGACTCAAAGAGAGATGTAGAGCCACGTCCGCCCATGAACTGAGTGAGACATGTGGAATGTGACATCCTCACCGTTCGAGAGACCATGAAGCACCATCAAGTACTCACTGCCACATCCTATCAGTGTCCACATGGCCACCTTGAGTTCTTCTTATCTTCTCTTCTTAAAAAAATCTAAAGCACAACCACAAATCTTAATGAAAAAAAAAAAAAAGATTATACTTTATTTTAGTGTCCTTGTTAAAGTGTAATTATACATTTAATTGCTGAGTAATTTTAAATAACATTAGGGTTAAGGTTTAGGATTGATTAAGGTTATGTAATTTCTATTATATAATTTACTATTGTCAGGATACACAGAATGGTAGGAATGATTAGTAACAACAAGTTTATTATAAACAGGTGATTGGCAAGGTGAGTATTTTCAAGACAATGCTTAGGAAACCAGGAAGACGATGGAGACTTGTAGAAACAGGACGGTAGATGAACAGACGTAGCATACACTTCATAGGAGGTAGCGCAGACGGGTAAGTGAGTCCTTACTCATGAAGGAGATCAGTGCCAGAGTGAGTTGTGTGCTTACATGTGTCTGTGATGATGAGCAGATGGATTGCAGGTGCGGGTGATTAATCCTCAGATGACAGCGATTTTTGTGATTGAGTGGTTATGGAGCCTGGCTAATCTCTGACATATATATATATATATATATATATATACACATATACACACACTCCCCTAAAGGATTACTAGGAACACCATACTAATACTGTTTGACCACCTTTCGCCTTCAGAACTGCCTTAATTCTACGTGGCATTGATTCAACAAGGTGCTGAAAGCATTCTTTAGAAATGTTGGCCAATATTGATAGGACAGCATCTTGCAGTTGATGGAGATTTGTGGGATGCACATCCAGGGCATGAAGCTCCCCACATCCCAAGATGTTCTATTGGGTTGAGATCTGGTGACTGTGGGGGGCATTTTAGTACTGTGAACTTATTGTCATGTTCAAGAAACCAATTTGAAATGATTTGAGCTTTGTGACATGCATTATCCTTCTGGAAGTAGCCATCAGAGGATGGGTACATGGTGGCCATAAAGGGATGGACATGGTCAGAAACAATGCTCAGGTAGGCCGTGGCATTTAAACAATGCCCAATTGGCACTAAGGGGTCTAAAGTGTGCCAAGAAAACATCCCCCACACCTCATTCTGATTCTCATTCTGTTTACGCCAAATTCTGACTCTACCATCTGAATGTCTCAAAAGAAATTGAGACTCATCAGACCAGGCAACATTTTTCCAGTCTTCAACTGTCCAATTTTGGTTAGCTCTTGCAAATTGTAGCCTCTTTTTCCTATTTGTAGGGGAGATGAGTGGTACCTGGTGGGGTCTGCTGCTGTTGTAGCCCATCCGCCTCAAGGTTGTGCGTGTTGTGGCTTCACAACTGCTTTGCTGCATACCTCGGTTGTAACGAGTGGTTATTTCAGTCAAAGTTGCTCTTCTATCTGCTTCAGTCGGTCCATTATCCTATGTCCTCTAGCATCAACAGGGCATTTTCGCTCACAGGACTACCACATTCTGGATGTTTTTCCCTTTTCACACCATTCTTTGTAAACCCTAGAAATGGTTGTGTGTGAAAATCCCAGTAACTGAGCAGATTGTGAAATACTCAGACCAGCCTGTCTGGCACCAACAACCGAGCCATGCTCAAAATGTCTTAAATCACCTTTCTTTCCCATTCTGACATTCAGTTTGGAGTTCAGGAGATTGTCTTGACCAGGACCACACCCCTAAATGCATTGAAGCATATGCCATGTAATTGGTTGATTAGATAATTGCATTAATGAGAAATTGAATAGGTGTTCCTAATAATCCTTTAGGTGAGTGTATATACAGTATATATACAGTATATATATTCAATTCAATTCAAATTTATTTGTATAGCGCTTTTTACAATACATATTGTTTCAAAGCAGCTTTAAAGAAAGTGCATTTCAGAAATGTACATGTAAAAATACATTTCATTTAGTTAATCATGTAATAATTTAGAGCATAACATATCGCCGGCATTGAGTTGTCTCTTCACAGGCTTTGAGTATATATATATACACTCACCAGACACTTTATTAGGTACCCCATGCTAGTAACGGGTTGGACACCCTTTTGCCTTCAGAACTGCCTCAATTCTTCGTGGCATAGATTCAACAAGGTGCTGGAAGCATTCCTCAGGGAGTTTGGTCCATATTGACATGATGGCATCACACAGTTGCCGCAGATTTGTCGGCTGCACATCCATGATGCGAATCTCCCGTTCCACCACATCCCAAAGATGCTCTATTGGATTGAGATCTGGTGACTGTGGAGGCCATTTGAGTACAGCGAACTCATTGTCATGTTCAAGAAACCAGTCTGAGATGATTCCAGCTTTATGACATGGCGCATTATCCTGCTGAAAGTAGCCATCAGAAGTTGGGTACATTGTGGTCATAAAGGGATGGACATGGTCAGCAACAATACTCAGGTAGGCTGTGGCGTTGCAACGATGCTCAATTGGTACCAAGGGGCCCAAAGAGTGCCAAGAAAATATTCCCCACACCATGACACCACCACCACCAGCCTGAACCGTTGATACAAGGCAGGATGGATCCATGCTTTCATGTTGTAGACGCCAAATTCTGACCCTACCATCCGAATGTCGCAGCAGAAATCGAGACTCATCAGACCAGGCAACGTTTTTCCAATCTTCTATTGTCCAATTTCGATGAGCTTGTGCAAATTGTAGCCTCAGTTTCCTGTTCTTAGCTGAAAGGAGTGGCACCCGGTGTGGTCTTCTGCTGCTGTAGCCCATCTGCCTCAAAGTTCGACGTACTGTGCGTTCAGAGATGCTCTTCTGCCCACCTTGGTTGTAACGGGTGGTTATTTGAGTCACTGTTGCCCTTCTATCAGCTCGAACCAGTCTGGCCATTCTCCTCTGACCTCTGGCATCAACAAGGCATTTCCGCCCACATAACTGCCGCTCACTGGATGTTTTTTCTTTTTCGGACCATTCTCTGTAAACCCTAGAGATGGTTGTGCGTGAAAATCCCAGTAGATTAGCAGTTTCTGAAATACTCAGACCAGCCCTTCTGGCACCAACAATCATGCCACGTTCAAAGTCACTCAAATCACCTTTCTTCCCCATACTGATGCTCGGTTTGAACTGCAGGAGATTGTCTTGACCATGTCTACATGCCTAAATGCACTGAGTTGCCGCCATGTGATTGGCTGCTTAAAAATTAAGTGTTAACGAGCAGCTGGACAGGTGTACCTAATAAAGTGGCCGGTGAGTGTATATATATATATATATATATATATATATATATATATATATATATAAAGTCCAGTTCAAATGTAACTGCCGCTCGTCACAACGACTGCCTCAGTTGCTAGGCAACAAAACCAGACCATCCCATTGAACAACTCCCTGGACACAGCTAGCAACAATTTGTTAGTGTGACGATACATTTTGATAGTTTCTTTTTCTAAATAATCAGTGGTGGAATATAACTACATACATTTACTATGGATTAAAGTATAATTTTGAAGTACTTTAGATTGTTATTCAACTCTATCTCAATATCTTCATCTTAGTGGCAAATATTGTACTTTTTATGTAAAACTGACTTTTTACACATGGATATTAGATATTATTTTAAAAAATGTGAACAGTAAATAATAGAAACACTAAAAATATGTCTTATAGATCCAGGATAGGCAATGTGAGTCCTGGAGGGCCTCTGTCCTGCAGAGTTGAGCTCATAGGACAGTTTTGCATGTTAAATAATTTTATGGTTCGATTTTTGCGTATGTGAGTTAATATCTTTTATTCTTCCCACTTTCTGATAACGTCTCAGTGACATGGCAGCCCACGCCTGAGTCAGCCCTGCAAACCTGTTAGTGGACAGAGTAAATATACACTCATCCCAGAGGATGTCCCGCTGGCAGAGGGGTCTCCATTGTGCAGCCCATCCATGGTCCAGCAACACTACAAGGATCTCCTGCTCATCTCAATAAAAGTTTACAGAAAAATGTTTTCTTCCAATCTGTTTTATTAATTGTTAATTCAAAATTGTTTTTAGTTTTTCTTATAATATAGATAAGAAAAGTATTTCCTGAGGACATCATCTCCAAGCAAGGACCCCAGTTTATATCCCCAGGATGGAAAGTTTTTTTTTTCTTTCAACTAGTGGGAGTTTCAAGTTACCATGACTTTCTCCCATAGACTGTAAAAAAATATGGACGTAGTGTCCGTGACGTCACCCATTGGTTTCTGAAGAGCGTTTTTGAATCCTAAAGTGGGCGGGGCTGGCCGTCGGCATCTTGGCAGTGCGTCACCTCTCGTCACTACCGGATAAATTAAAATGGGCAAAGAGGCGGGATGCAGGTGGAGCTGAGGTGCTACTGCCGCTGAATTGACAGCTGATTGAAAAAGTAAAGCCAATGGTTAAAGTTCATGTTTTGCCCATCGAAATATTATAATAGTTAAGACGTAACTAAAAGTGAGACTATTTACTTTACTTTTTTATCAACTTTATTAATCTCACACAAGGGGCAATGTATACAAGTACATCACACACATTTCTCACAACATACAAGCAGTCAACTATGTGCTTCGTGATGCATTATTATTCTGCTAGTTAAAAATGTATTAATTACTTACAATATTGCTCAAAGCTTGTGCATGTGACAGTGATTCAAGGCAAGCACATGTCAGTCGGCATCTCACGTCAAGTTCGTAAAGAGCTTTAATTCAGTCTACTTTACAATCTGATTTTGGCCGCCTCTAAGTTTCTCAGATGGGTCAAACCAAAGATATTACCTCAGAACTTCAAGTAAATGAACTAGAAATCCGCTCTCATTCAAGGGTGTGCATCTATTGCATGGACGGAGAGAAAGCACTGAAATCATCAGACATCCATTAGTCCATGTGAGGGAAACAACTGGAAACACAGCGCTGGTTGTTCTCTCCATACTCAACACGACGGAATCCAACGGCATGCACGGGCGAAGGTATACATGTATTAAATTGTATGAAATAATCACGGAAAAGCACAAACACAGCTGAGGGTGACGCTAACAGACAGCAGACAAACGACTAGCAATGAAAGCAGTGGCAAGAATCCACCTGTCACTCAAGTGGCCACACCCTTAATTATGCAGAACTTTAAGGCTTAAATATAATTTAAACAGATGTGTTGTAAAAAATTCACCCCCCTCACAGTTGTCATGAAGGGAAAAATGAGCTATAGACCAAAGCCACTTTTTGCTCCAGGCTGTAAACATGTGTTTTTTTTTTCTGCTGTAAAGTTGGGCATTTTAACATGGGGGAGATACAGATTTGACTCGCTTCTGCAGCCTGCAGTTTAATTCACTTCCGTGTTGGCTTCAAGAGAGAGACGGGGAGGTTGCCGCTTGGTTTCTCCTCAGGCTACCATCCAAATGAACCATCCATGGAAAGACAGAGAGGAAAATCCAAGAGATTTGATGTTACCTGTGGTCATACTGCCACAGTCACCAACATCTGCCCTGGGCCGAGAATGCTCAGAATTGTCTTCGTCAGAATTCTACTGCTCTCGCAGCCAGGTCTGCTCCTCTAGTAATAAGTAATCATTACTGCACCATGTGCAGCTCGAATATGTCCTCACTTGCACTCAAAGATACACATCTGATACCTTTGCTATTAGTACAGATAAACTGTGAGAAACAAAGCAAGTGATAGTCGAGAATACGATACCAATGGTATCGGGCTAAACTAAAGCTAGTAGATACGGAAGCTTGTTTCTGCCATTCAATAAAATTTTTCTTTTTTTTAATTGTGACTTTTTATCTCACAATCGCGAATTTCTTTTTCTTTCACATTTGATTTTCTTTTTTAATCAATGTAGAATGTGTAACTGAAAAATAAACAGATTAGGGCTCTGTTTGAGGACAAGAAATTAAACCCAATGTGACATGATGAATGTCCAAAAGATGGCAGAGAGAGAGAGAGAGAGAGATATTTTGGTTGCTTGACAGTTGTAGGTTACAGTTTGACAAGAGTTTATAGTTTGACACAACCGCAATGTTGTGTTATTTTGCGAGCGTACACAAATATGTATACATATATATATATATATATATATATATACTGTATATATTCCAGTTTGAATAATTTCCTGTATGAACAAGAGGACAGAGTACATATGTTTTTATGTCTCCATTGTTCAATCATTATTTACACACACACACACACAGACATTATTGTTCTAATTAGATCAGGCAAGTAATATCCTGTCTTGTCCCTTAAAAAAAACAAAAACAAAAAAAACTAGGTGTTTATATATATATATATGCAAAGAAATGGTTTAAAGCCAGTTATTTATGTATTTTGTTGTAGTGTCTCAGTAGGAAATATCAGTTTACATTTCCAGACATTAATTGTGTGATAAATTGTAATAATCCAGTGAAATTTTTGAATGCACAAGGATTCTGACAACAGCCAATGCTCCACACGGAGGTCGGATCTCACCATCATCGAGTGCATCTGAAATTATATGAAGAAACAGAAAAAACAGAGACTAAGACCAGACTATATATAAATATAAATATAGCTGCAAGCAGCGATGAAAGGACCAAAGCCGGCGGCAATGCCACCCCGGTGCCTTTAGGTAACTAAAGGAACCAGGGTTGCGGTGCCACCGGCTTGGGCCCGTCATCGCTGCTCGCAGCTATATTAAATTTTACAATCTTTGAGGTTTTCTATATAAAATCTATAAATTATAGTTATATGAGTTAAAGTTTAAATAATCACCAGTTACTAAAATAAAAACCCATTTTGACTGACAAAAAATCAAAACATAGGGTGGGCATTGTCTGATGTGGACTTATGTGGCCTTATATAAAAGTCAATCAGACCATCGTCATCATCTGGTTAGAGAAATCTCATTACCAAACACTCCAGTTCTGAAAGTACAGCATGTCCCATTTAAACCAGTAAACAGAGGCAAAAATAGCTATTTGTTTTGACCTGAATTTAACTGACCATGGAAAACATTTACTTCAAAGTCAGTCAAAAGAAATCTTTACAAGACCTATGTTAGCATATTATTCCGATGAATTGATAGATGTAAATAGACCAACTGAATGTATGCAATGTATAGATTTTAAAAGACAGTGAAAATTATTTAAAATGTATATTGTTCTCAAATGTTTAAGAACAGAGGTTGTTGGGGATCTTGAAGGCACAATGTTGACTCAAAGACATTTCTCATGTTAACATCAGACAAAACAATCAAATGGCAAGTCACTGGCAAGAAATAATCCAGCATTGACTCATGTTAAACAATTCAAATATATCATACTCTCTAAAAGATGAAGAAAGCCACCATTTGGGAAATATTCTCTCTCTAATCATAGCCATGCTAGCCAGTATGAGGGTGGCCGTGTGCCAACAAATGCATAAATTAGTAGATACAAATTAAAAATTAATTTATTAATCCTCACTATATACACCACCAAAGCCACCAACTACACCATCTAACTCCATTTTAGGATTATACTTTTACAATAGATTTCTTCAGGGCGGGAAGAAAGTTGCTCAAGTCCCATTGAGTGTCAATGAAATTAATATTAGCAAATGTCAAAATCCTTAACTAGTACATGCAATCCAAAACAGAGCAAAAAAAAAAACTGACCCTGTTAAAGAACATACGAAGAGTTCAGATGCAAAAGCCTCTAAGTGCCATTTGAAATTTTTTTCTAGAATGATCATTTTTATCAAGCTTGTATATTTAACTTCAGTAATTTCACTTAAATGGCAATGATAATTACCTATTAATTGTTATTTAAGTGAAATTACTGAACTTAAATATACAAGTTTGATCAAAATCATCATTAAAGAAGAAAATTTCAAATGGCATTTAGAGGCTTTTGCATCTGAACTCTTCATACATAACACAAATTATTCAAGCACATAAGGACAGTATTTTATATAATCTAAAATATAGATAGAGCAGTCATGATTAAGCAGAAAAGAGAGATGCTACAGAGAGGCTCTCATTTATTTATTTATTTTTTTAGATAAAAAATACATGAAGATGCTACTGAAATCCAGTGACATGAGAAAGAAAATTAGACAGAGAGAGATACTTAAAACATCAATACATACCTGTAGTATTTTCGAATTACCATGCTTTCCACCCTCATATCCCCCTGAGACGAGTTATTTATGTATTTTTGTCATATAAAAAAAATCCTCTGATGGTGCAAAAATCAGCATACAGTCAGTAGTAGGGGCTGTTCTGGATGTTTTCAACCTGCCCATTAAGGGTGAGAATGAACACATAGTGTCAGCCATCTTTTTATGGAAGCTAAGCTAGCAGGCTCTTGTTCTGTGGAGAAAGCTGAGTAGTAGGGGTTACGAGCCTCTTTTTCCCGGACATGTCCGGCTGTCGATGTCTGGATTCAGCTTTTGCTTTCTGCAGTCGCCATTCATTGTCTACATGTACACCTTTTGTTTCAGTCTAACTGAATTCATTCCGATTGGTGCATCTGAATGTAGTGTTTACATGAATGCTAAACACGTGATCGGTTGATGTGCGTTTTAAAGAGCCCCTATCATAGCATTTGAAATGTTCCTATTTTTGTTTTGGAAGTTCCCAAAAACAGTTTAACGTGCATGCAAGGATAAAAACCACTTTATTTGTCTTATAATATGCATTTATTTTTACCCGATTTGCTCACCGACTGCCAAATGATTCGTTCGACGATTCATTTTCCCAAACACCTCCTTTGAGTGACGCGAATCTGCGGCGATTGGTCAAATGACCCAGTCAGTTGTTATTGGTAAACCGTAGGCAGAGATGGTCGCAACGGAACGCCCATAACCAGGATTATAGCTTGTCAAGTGTTGAAAATTGTATATATTGTTTGAAAAAACATGTCAGAAAAATTGCACTTTCCACACGGTCACTCTTTTTAGGGACAGTGCTTATTATATAGAGCAAAGTCATATTTGGCTAAGTCGTTTAGGAGGTAATTGCCATTTTTGAATGAATGTCTGGTGAATATCAAAAAAACCTAACTTCACCCTGCTTAGAAGCTGCGTGGAGTGCACAACACACACAACACAATATAACTATATTGTGCATAATTATGCATGCTTCAGAAAACATAATAGCAAACATTATTAATAATAGTTATAGATTGTGATTCGGAGGAGGACGAACCTGATCCATATACACTGGATACCCAGACAGCAAACTGACATTGAATCAACGTGGAAACGACGTCTCTCATGACATTGAAACAACGTTGATTTTCTCATCGAATTAACGTTGAACCAACGTCAGACGCGGCATTCTTCAAAGCTAAATGAAAATTGAAAATTGGTTTGCTTTCATAACGTTGAAACAACGCGTTGATTTCAAGTTGATTTTCCGTTAGTTTTGAAAGAATGACGTTGACGTTGGTTCAACGTTAATTCGATGAGCAAAACTATGTCAGATCAACGTTGTTTCGATGTCATATTTCCACGTTGATTCAATGTCAGTTTGCTATCTGGGGAGCCCTCCTTCGGGAACAACCGGCTTGCGAATCCACATTTGAATTCATTTATGTTTTTGAATGATTCATCATTCAAATGATGAGAACACAAGGTTCGGGCTATACTGTTGTGGTATCATTGCAAATATGAACTCTAACCACTGATTCTTCACATGCTCGTCCCTGGGCAATGAAAACAAGATCTGGGAAACGAGACACAGCTGGGCCAAATGAACTCAACAACTAATTAACAAGACAACAGATGACAGCGATAACATCAATGAAACACAAACTGGTGTTGCGTCCCAGTTCGCCTACTTATACTACACCCTAAAAGTCTGTACTCTTTTTGTGAAAAAAAAGTACATATAAGTAATATATTTTGTCTCATGTGTTTGCAATTTGAATGTAATGATGCACTTAAAAGTTAATGGCTATAAAAGTATCTTTACAAAAGTTCACAATGCTGCTGCGGATGCAATATTATGTAGCCAACATTGAATAAATACATTTTTGGCAGGTTAGATACTGAAAATTAATCACTTAAACCCCTTTATCTAAACCCCTCTACACAACTGCTTGACACGTGCACCCTCCATGTCTGTAGTTTTTTAACACTTTTCACTCCTGTTTGTAGTTCTATCCAAATCCTCGTGCAACGCACGATGGGTTGTGGGCAATATCAGCCGCTAGAGTGTGCACCTCAAATTCTGACCGGAAATAGTAGACCATCCGGGTCTCTTTGGAACACTCATTTCAATATACTACGATTTGGGCCGTACAAAGGCTATGTTTACACGGAAGCGATTCTAAAGAGAAAATGCAAAAGTGCCGTTGCGTTATCACTTTTTATTCTGCAATTTGACGAGCGTTTTGGGTGTGAAATCCGCGTGCAGATGGTGATGCAAAAGTCTGTGAAATTCAATGTACAACAACACCAAGCCCGTGCGCCTGCTTACAACCTTCACTGTCAAGCAGAACTTTGCGTTTTTACCCTTTACACGGGAACGCGGTGGTGGAGCGTTTTAAAGATTTCCACTCTGGAGGGTGGTTTCACTTTTTTGCGTTTTTAAGCCCCAAAAACGCCGTCGCCGTGTGAACGAAAGAGACGTCCGCTAAAATATTTTTATGTTTTCACCTGCGAGCGTTCTCGTGTAAACAGGGCCTAATTCTATTTTCAAATACTATTTAAGAAGGATAGTATGCAAATTGGGATGCAGCATGGGTGTGCCGTTTCGAGAGTAGCCATGGTGCGTTCATGTGCTATGTTAGTTGTAGTAAATACCAAAAGCCGACGTGGAAAATGCATATGAACAACAAAAATACACACATGTGGTATTTTCCACTGGGCAACTCGTAGAATATTTTGATGCATGAGTTGCCGAGATGAGATAACCTTTAACCTTTTCAAAATGACAGAGAGCAACGCAAGAGTCGTGAATGGTAAAAATATGTACTATTCATGATCTAGAAAATATACAGCATTTTATTTACCATTTGAGTTTTGATAAAATCATTTCCTTGCTGTAGTAGATGACTTAAGCAATCTAAAATAGTTTTAGCTAAAGAACAGGTCTGGATCTCCATCTTTTAACCACATTACCACAACAAAAGCACTTTGAATGCAACACACTGGTAAATACCAGTTTACAAGTGTAAAATATCATATTTTCCATAGCACATGAACGCACCACCAGCAGCGCAGCTTCTCAAGCTCTGATGATGTCACAGCTCGATTCGCTGGATTTACTGCATGACAACGATCACGTGTGTTTCGTGTTTATCACACCTTTAGTTCCACTGAAGCTCATAAATCATTTTTTTTCTATAACAGTAAGCCCGTTTTTTCATGTAATTGTGATGTTATATTGTGTTATGTTTATCAAAATAAATTTAAAAAAACATCAATCCATTTCATTGATAGTAGCAATAGTCTTATTTTGAACTTTATTTTTGTTCACACAGATGCTGTATGAAGCAGTACATAAAGTATTGGCAAATAGTTAATTTATTTCACTTCAGCTGTAGTAAAGTATACAAATACCATCTGAGCGGTCACTATGGGAGTCCGACTTCATGTTTCCGTTTGCAGTTTGTTGGGACCAACAATATAAAGTTTTAGCAAATATTAAAGGGTTAGTTCACCCAAAAATGAAAATTAAGTCATTAATTACTCACCCCCATGCTGTACCAACCCCGTAAGACCTTCGTTCGTCTTCGGAACACAAATGAAGATATTTTTGATTAAATTTGAGAGCTGTATAACTACCACATTGGCTCCTAAGGGACTGCCTCTTGACGGCCCAGAAAGTCAATGAAGAAAATGTTTAAATATCCCAAGTGACTACCGTGGCTCAACTATATGTTTATCAAGCGACGCGAATACTTTTTGTGCCAGAAACGAGATTTCCTTAGATTTCCACGACGCATGCGCGAGAATTGCAATCTGCTTACACTACTTCAGATCGCAATTCTCACTTGATGAATTGAAAAAGCTTGATGAATTGAATCGTTGAACACAGAAGGAGAGAATGCAAAGTTGGCCAGCTAGCTAAAGCTCTGGTGGAAAATGATTAGCTAACGCTACGGAGGCCATATTTGAAGTTAAAGGGTTAGTTCACCCAAAAATGAAAATTAAGTCATTAATTACTCACGACGCATGCGCGACAATTGCGATCTGAAGTAGTGTAAGCAGATAGCAATTCTCGCGCATGCGTCGTGGAAATCTAAGGAAATCTCGTTTCTGGCCTACAAGGAAGAAAAGAAATAGTCGAATAAACTCGTTATTTTTGTTTGTTTTTTCGCACAAAAAGTATTCGCGTCGCTTGATAAACATATAGTTGAGCCACGGTAGTCACTTGGGATATTGAAACATTTTCTTCATTGACTTTCTGGGCCGTCAAGAGGCAGTCCCTTAGGAGCCAATGTGGTAGTTATACAGCTCTCAAATTTAATCAAAAATATCTTCATTTGTGTTCCGAAGACGAACGAAGGTCTTCCGGGGTTGGTACAGCATGGGGGTGAGTAATTAATGACTTAATTTTCATTTTTGGGTGAACTAACCCTTTAAGCAGACAGTCTACTAATACTATTAGTTGACATGTAGCTACAAAGTTACTTATAGTTAGTAGAATGTCTAAAGTGGACTAGCGAAATAAAGTGTTACCCTTTAATAACTTGAATAATGTTCTCTCTCTTGCCAACCCTACAGCCTGTGGACAGAAGATAAGGTTTAAGCTAATTTGAAACTATGAGATAATAAAATCATAATAAAATATTATGTGCATCCCTTTAAGACACATTGGGATATATTGAGATATATAAACAGCAAGTTGAGATTACCTGGTTCTGTAGCAGAAAAACTGTTTGTATATGATTTAGACAGACCATAAACGGCCAGTTCAACTTCACACCTTTGCACTCCTGTGAAGATAACTCTGTTATCTGCATTCTTGAAGTTTCATAATCAGGAATTTAGAGCAAACTTGTTGATCCATGGAAAAAGCCACAAAATAGCCTAGCCTGAAAATTACTCAGTGATCTTTATATAAAAAAGCACATGCCATTGTAAAAAGACTCTAACCCAGATAGCAAACTGACATTGAATCAACGTGGAAATATGACATCGAAACAACGTTGATCTGACATTGTTTTGCTCATCGAATTAACGTTGAACCAACGTCAGACGCGTCATTCTTTCAAAACTAACGGAAAATCAACTTGAAATCAACGCGTTGTTTCAACGTTATGAAAGCAAACCAATTTTCGATTTTCATTTAGCTTTGAAGAATGCCGCGTCTGACGTTGGTTCAACGTTAATTCGATGAGCAAAATCAACGTTGTTTCAATGTCATGAGAGACGTCGTTTCCACGTTGATTCAATGTCAGTTTGCTATCTGGGAAGTCAATCCTTTACAGCTTTGTTTTTGCCACACTCTTGAAATTTAAAATTTTCAGTACATATTCATATTTAACTAAAGATACTTTTTTTTTCTCCAAATAATATAACAATACATTCCAGTGCCACTTTTTTACACTTGGCATATCATGGGAGACTTTGGGTAGGCTCTTTTGACTCAGGCCAGTAAGACACCCTATAAAGTTAAATGGCCTGCTAGAAAGTGCTAAAGACCAAATGTTTCCAGTCATGCAGGACTATTTCAGGATAATACAGTCTTGTTACAGACACCTGAATCCTTGCTGTTTCCTGTGTGAACCACCTGTGGTACAGCTGTCAGGTTGCCATGGCAATGCAGTCAAGTATTTCCTGGACACACACACACTTGCACACACTTTTCTGTTCGTTTGTCGTAGCTCAGACTCTCAGGAGGGCAACCTTAATCTTTAAAGTCATCAACTGTTCTTGTCCCTCGATGGCTCAAGTATGACACCTCCACTGCCGAGCTGTTTCGCTGAAGATCTGCCACACGACAAACACCCTGAAATATGAATGAGCTTAAACACAAACAGCACAAAGACAAGGGATTTGTTGACTGAGACAAGCAGATTATATATTATTAATAATGTATAGTGCAAACACCTCAGTAGATGATGAGGCGACTGCTCAAATTCATCATGTATTATTAGGGAGGTGATGGGAAAGCTAACACTGTGATGAGAAATTTGGGTGTTTTTATTATTGATTCAGCATTTATGAGGAGTTTTTGCCAAGTAAGTAAAGTCATACATGTATATGTACATGAAAATGTACATGAAAATATGGGTGGTGTATGGTCAGGGCATTGATTTTTGGTTGAGACTACCTTTTTTAAACGAGCAAGTTTTTAAACGAGGACTATAACGGAGATAGTATACTTTAAAATAATATTCTTAAAGGTATAGCGTAGGATTTTTTTTTTTTTCCAGGTGGGTAGTCTATACTGTGTCAATCATTTTGGTGATATGTTTACGTAAGGCCGTCGTACGTGCTCATCCCTATGTAGTTTTCACTTTCAGGTGTATTATGTCGGAGTTATGGTTTCAGCCATTCCTTTCAAAATGGCTGAGGGTCGAAAGAGAAAAAATGTATACGAAGTGTATGATAAGAAGAGAAAGGCCGCAGAATATAGAAACAAGACCAGAGTGATTTTGGGTGAATATCACACGCTGGCGTGCGCTAAAAGCACAGGTTGGGCTTCTCACTGATGCCGCAGTCGCGAAGATTCTACTAGACAGGTAAAGTTTGTCATGCTTTTTGGAGAAATCCATTTAAAATCACTAGTAAAAGTTAATGCAAGCTACTTAGCAATGCTAGCCCTGGCACGAGTCATGCACCGCATAGACACGGTAAACATCTCAATTTGTCTAAAGTAGCCGTTAGACCAAAATGGTAAATGGTATCACGCTGAAATATTCTAAAACCTTGTGTGTTCATATTCTAAAACCTTGTGTGTTTATTATTACACAAATGCAACAAGCTACTTCTCCACATTATGCAAATATGTATAAAAATAACATATTAATGACTACGTATTAACAATGAGACATATTAGGTTAAGGACCAATGTAATAGCACTGCTTATATGTTGCTATGCAACATAATTGCGATTTGCAAAATAGTTTCCTCAGAACGTATTTCGTGTGATACAGGGTTGCACATATCATGTCTTGAGTCCTCGGTCACTCAGTCGATCAGTATAATAAGTAAATAAAACACGGAAGGACATTTGACATGTCTTTTTTATGAATGTTTTTGAGTTAGTTTAGAATTTTCAACATAATCGTGCAAGGCGTAATAGACGTTCCCTCTCGGGAGCAAGAGTGTTGTGTTTGTGCATGTGCATTTTTTTAAAAAAAATTGGAGAGGGCGGGTCTTCTCTAAAATTCGTAAAGATCCTCCGCTATACCTTTAAGTGTGAACTGAATGTAAAATTTTTGACAATTAACTGCAATTAACTGCGTTAAATAAAATTAGTTGAACTTTAGAGTGTCTTTTTTTGTCTTAAAAGGTCATTTGTGTGGTCCATGAGGGTTTGTTGCCCCTGCTCCCATTTGAATCCGTTCTGGGGTTCGGTCTTCTGTAACGCTGTGGTTGTAATGGGTGCACAAATAGGGATAATTCAACAAAACACTTTATTAAAGAGTAACTAAACACTCAACCAACTTTTTTTAGTTAATGATCTGCAAGAATGGATCTTTATTAATACCAGTCATTGATTTGAGTAACTTTTTTGTCATTTGTTTATAAAGTGTTCTATTTCTACAATATATGGTGTAAAAACGTCTTAGTGCTGCCCTCTTCAGGTTGAACGGTGGCTGCTGCAGTTGAATTTTGCGGTGGTACGTGACACAGCGGTTGTTGGTGACGTAGGCAAGTTCCATACAAAGAGATGCGTCTCAGGTGCACGCCCCCCTTCACTGGGCTCTGCTCTCATTTCCAGCATTTTTCAAAATATTGCCAGTGGGTGGAGTCAGGCTCTGACCAGGGGTTTAGTTACCCTTTAATAACCAAAAGAAACAAACAAAATGAGATTGAAGGATTAATCACAGTAAAACACAACCACATTAACATAAATGAGACCAAACACTAAACAGAGACAACTAAGGGCTGAAATAAATAAAAAAACAAACAAGCAAAAAAACAAAAACAAAAAACAGAGTAATTAATAGAACTACGAACAGGTGTGGAACTAATGAGAACTATGGAAACTAATAATGACCAGGAACACAGGCAAAACGAGAACATGGAAAACTAAACCAAAACACAATAGAATTAAACAGAACTAAACATAACCCTGACACTTACCTCCAATTACTTGGATTTTATTCCATTTTCAGTTCGTTCATATTCTATTTCCTCATAATTTAAAATCTTTTTAATCAGACAGCAATTTGGTAGATGCCATTTTCTTGCTCTTGTTTGGTTATCAGTTTGCATCTGATGGTAATTTGTTGTTGTTGTTTTTTTCAGATTTTCTATCAACAGTGTAATTTTAAGGGAATATAAACACATATTTGACCCTTCTGTGTTCTGTTCTGACTTTTTGACAATGAATTGGTATTTATTGTTCTGCAAGCTCTATCCACAATCAAATCCTACATCACATTATAGCCTATATTAAATCTCACATTAGCTGCAATTGTGTTACTAAGCACAGCAGTTTTGTGTATGGACAAATTGTCCCTGGTTAGCACACAGTAAATTACTGCAATCCCAAAAGTAAACAATAGAGGAGAAGTGATAAACACGATTCCAACATTAATGAGGACACAGACTAAACATTTTAAATATGTTTAACTCTTGTGTAAACAATTTCCACGGTTTGTCTCTTTTAACTCAAAGTGCATTCCAAATAACTGCTGCAGGCCTCTGGAAAATCCAGGAGCAAAGTTTGGCCCAATTTATAATCCCAGTTTATGTGCAGAGTTTAGATGCAACGCTCTGTCTGAGCTTGATTCTCTGTACAAATAGATTTTATGATCAATATCACCCTGCTAGTCGTTTCTGCACAATTAATCATAAGAACATCGGCTCAAGTGAAATCATTCTGTGAAATGAGTGAATATCAAATCATTTGTGAATTCAGAAGACTTGTTCTAAGCACATACAGTACAGTATGTGAACGTGGCAGCTAAAAAACTGAGAGTTGAGTGTTGTATTGTTGTAAAAAAACAACAACATTGAAATATCAAGCAGATCTGAGTGGAGGAAATGGCAAAAGAATTGCATGCTATTTTGTCACAAATTAATTTGCCACACAGTAGGTGGATGCCAAGAAATATACTGTGGCAAAAAACTGCTGACAACATAGAAAAAATAATAATAATACATATGAAATAAAAAATATGGATGTAGTGTGCGTGACGTCACCCGTAGGTTTCTGAAAAGCGTTTTTGGTAACACTTTAGAATACGGTTCCTTCGTTAATGAATAACTACACAAGAACTAATGAGTAACACAATATTAACAATCTAGTAACTTCTATTAACTAACAAGAAACTCTGATTAACGAACTAGTAAGTAATAGCGCACAGACGAAAGTGGTAGTTCACTATTAAGTAATCAATAACTACTATTTTTTTAATACTTCACAGAGAACTACTGAAAAAGTTTATCAATAATCTAGTAACTACTATTAACTAAAATAAACTCTTATTAACGAATTAGTAAGTAATAGCTCACAGATGAAAGTGTTACTAGATACTTCTGTGGAAATTACTAATTATTTGGATCCGTATTATAAAGTGAAGATCATTGGAACTAACTAGTAACGACTCAAGTGTTACTAAAGACATTTTCTAAAAGTATACTAAAGTTCACCAAAAAATCTCAAACATTTGCACAAATCATGACTAGATCATGTAGTAACACTTGAGTAATTACTAGTTAGTTCCAATGATCTTCACTTTATAATACGGATCCAAATAATTAGTAAGTAATAGCTCACAGATGAAAGTGTTACTAGATACTTCTGTGGGAATTACTAATTATTTGGATCCGTATTATAAAGTGAAGATCATTGGAACTAACTAGTAATTACTCAAGTGTTACTACATGATCTAGTCATGATTTGTGCAACCGTTTGAGATTTTTGGTGAACTAGTATACTTTTAGAAAATGTCTTTAGTAACACTTGAGTAATTACTAGTTAGTTCCAATGATCTTCACTTTATAATACGGATCCAAATAATTAGTAATTCCCGCAGAAGTATCTAGTAACACTTTCATCTGTGAGCTATTACTTACTAATTCGTTAATAAGAGTTTATTTTAGTTAATAGTAGTTACTAGATTGTTAATAAACCTTTTCAGTAGTTTTCTGGGAAGTATTAAAAAAATAGTAGTTATTGATTACTTAATAGTGAACTACCACTTTCGTCTGTGCGCTATTACTAACTAGTTCGTTAATCAGAGTTTCTTGTTAGTTAATAATAGTTACTAGATTGTTAATATTGTGTTACTCATTAGTTCTTGTG
Source organism: Pimephales promelas (assembly GCF_988280905.1). NCBI lineage: Eukaryota > Metazoa > Chordata > Actinopteri > Cypriniformes > Leuciscidae > Pimephales > Pimephales promelas. Next base: position 8,471,279 of record NC_142775.1, read on the forward strand.
TAGTTATTCATTAACGAAGGAACCGTATTCTAAAGTGTTACCGCGTTTTTGAAGCCTAAATTGGGCGAAGCTGGCCGTCGCCATCTTGGCAGCGCGTCACTCCTGGATAACAGAAAATGGGCAAAGAGGCGGGACGTGGGTGGAGCTGAGGAGCCTGTTGCTGAATGCACGCCCCCTAGCTCAACGTGATCAAGTTTGCTCAGGCTTAGGAGCTGCTATATGCTACTGGCCTTGAGCTAAAGTAACAGCTGACCTGAAGAAGTAAAGCCAATAATTAAAGTTCATGTTTTTGGACTTCGAAATAATAGTTAGAAGACAGCTAAAAAGTGAGTCTGTGTATCGTTATGCTGTATTATCCTGCTAGTTAAAAATGTATTATGCAGTAACTTACCATATTGCTCTGAGCTTGTGTCAGTGACTTTTATTGATGCGCATTCATGCCAGTCAGCACAGCATCGCACGCCAAGTTCGTAGAGAGCTTTTAAATTTTCATTTTGGTCGCCTCTCAAATAGGTCAAACCATAGATATTACCTAAGAAGTGCAAGTAAATGTGCTAGAAATCTGTGCTCATTCAAGTGTATGTGCATTTATTGCATGGACGGAGAAAGCACTGACACCCGCAGGATTTCATCTGACGGTGTAATGGATCCACTGAAGGCAAGTTGTAGGAAACATGAATGTGACGCTTACCAACAGTGGTTACAGGGAAACAAAATTTGACAAAGACACATGGCAAACATGAGGGCATAAATGCACACAAGACTAACGACAAGACAAGGGACACCTGTGAACAATGAATCAATGATAACATGACAAGACAAAGTAACAATACATGAACAAACCCAAACCGTGACAGACGGTAAATAAGTAAGTCTATCTGTTCTCTGAGAGCAACAGTACTGAAGAACGAGTGTAGCCTCTATATAGATGTTTTTTAAATCTGAAAACTCCAAAAAGCAACAAAATTGTCAGGCATCCATGACATGAGTGCATTTTTTTTTTATATAGATCCCTATATGGAACCCTGTATCCCTATATTCCATTTATATGGAAGTGACTCTCTTTTGGAGCCTGTCTCTAGCAGTCAGTTTATGAACTGCAGTTTAAGTCACTTAAACGGGGAGGTTATCCCTTGCATGAAACCAGGAGATATTTAGAAACCAAATAAATTTAAATGTTTAGTGGCACTTTATTTGAATGTGTCCTTGTTTACAGTGTAATTGCACAAATAAGTACTGAATAATATGGACTGCGTTTAGGTTTAGGGCTGTGTTAAGTTTTGTAATTATGTGTAATTTACTGTTATTACTGGCAAATATATGTAAAATGTAACAAGCAGACAAAATAAAATGTTTATTTTAACCTTTGCAAATGGATTTGGTACTGAATTGAAACCAGTGAGCCCTATAAGAGAATGCTGATAAGAATTACTTTTATGTTCTCCAGTCAAAACGTTCATCAAATCCCTAAAAACTACAAAGTACAACTCCAACACTTGCTTAATAACAATCCTACAGCATTACTTGTGACAAACACAGGACCAGAAATGATGGTTCTGTCACTGTGCTGTCTAGAGCTGTCAATCAACATCACGATCATTGATGAGCCCCACTGAGCTTCTGAGCGGTTCTGCCAATCAGCTGATGGACGAGCTGAAGCTCAGGGCGCAGTCGTGTAATCGTCACTCACATCTGGAAATAAAGGAAACTTACTGTGCACACTTGTTTTTGGAATAGACACAAGTCTCGGAGATCTAAATGTTCAACTCCTTATGCCATATGCATTCAACATAACCTACAATGGTTAATTGTACATAGAAGTAGTAGTTTATTTAACACTAAAAAAGTAGTTTGCAGCAAGCTCATGCAGACATTAAAAAAACAAAAAAAAAACAAAACAATGTTGGCATATACAAACATTCATTTAAAGCAAATAAATCTAATTTAGGATAACCAGACCAGCTGACCATCAATCAACACTAGAAGAAGAGCTTAAAAATTGTATTGCTTGGGGGAAGATAAGTTTGCAATCAGTGTCAAGATGTAGTCATGCATAATAATCATAAAACAATCACCTCCCTTCATGGCAGTGCTGTCCCCCGTCGATTGCCACCCTGTAGTTATGCTCATGACTGTAGCGGACATGACAAGAGGAAGACAATGTCTTCTCTATTTTAAGGCCAATTCACTCACCCAGAAACCTGTTTCTTCTACAGCAACTCTGAAAGAACAACTTCTTTTTTAGAGAAATTCTCTGGAGATTTTTAGCATGCCAAAGTTTAGTCCACTTTAGGATACTTTTAAAAAGGGTATGTGTGACGGGAATAATATAGTTTATACTAAGTGAGAACTGAATGTAATGTTACCATCACAGAGAGCAAATCCCTGAAAACTCATCTCTTCCGTGAGCACTTAACATAAGTAAAATAATAATAATAATTTGTTCCTTTTCCTTTAAATTCTCGCTTATCTCCGAGCAGTGTCTGAACTTTGTATTTTGAGCACTTCTTGTGTTGTTTTTGCATCTTCACGATGACTCATTTGGTTAAAAGCGTCTGCTGAATGACTAAATGTAAATGTTTTTGGAGACTTAATTGCTCGTTATTTGCAATTAAATGTAAATGTTTTACAATATTACATGCAATTATCTGAATTTAAGAGTGCCTTTTTGACCCACTTAAGTATGACTTAAAAAGAATACATATTTATATACAATTTCATAATTGTCTCATATGAAAAATTTCATAATTGCCATAATTGCCAAAATATGGTTAAAAATGTGGACTGTCAAATGTACAAGCACTTAAATAAAATATAATTTAATGCCCATTTTGTGCTATGCATTTATGTGCAATTACACATTTGTAATGACCAATTTGCAATTTAGTATATTTAAAATATATTTACTTCTGAATAACACTTCAATTGAAATTATATTCAAGTACTTCTCATGTGCTTTAGTAGTCTATGTTAGTCAACACATCAAAAACAAGTGCACTTCTTTAAAGCATGACAAACTATTATTAAAACATATTTGACATATTACAAAGTGTGGATTTTAAAAGTGTAGTTAAGTGTGTAAACCCTCCTGTTACCCTCAAATCTGATAACACTTTTTACCCACTGGGGTCAATTTGAAAGAAGAAAAGGCCGTACATTTACCGTTTGGAAACTTGTGTCGCACTGCATCCGGTGTAGACAGCATCACCGATTATAATGGGTTTCTCATGTCAATTTGACCCCAGTAATTTAAACCTCCACAATATGATGTTTTTTTTTTTGTTTTTTTTTTGTTTTTACTAAGGTTTGTCTCAGTTAATTTATGCCTTTGCTGACTATTTAAGTAATCTTTTAAGTTGACATCCACCCACCACCCTCCTCCCTGCCCCACATAACCCCATACGTCCAGAATACCCTTTGCACGACTATGGACGAATTTACAAATCAACATAAAATCCTCCTGATTGAACTAAAATTGGAAAAGTAGAAATATATCTGGTGTTTTATTTGTTTTATAATATTTCTAAGTACAGATTTTTGTAATCTATAACATTTGGAAAGATCATTTATTTTATCAAGGATAGTAACACGAGTTGTGTTTGGGGTCAATCTCGCAAAAATTATGTTTCCCCTTCCCCATGGCAAGGGAAACATCAAAGATCTCGCAAATATGATGTTATCCCCTCCCCATGGCACAGGAAAGAATTATTAGTTCTCTTGAGAATTATATCACATGTCATGTGAACTACTACTTCTCGCAATACTACTGATATGATTCTGTTTGGTTAGAGCCCTAAAACAGAGGGACGTTTTTTTAAGAAAGATAGGGCAACACTTTATTTTATTGTGTACTTGTTACACATTACATGCAGTTACTATAAATTACATGCAACTAACCCTAAACCAAACCCTAATTCTAACCCAAACCGTTTAGTAAGTACATTTTTATTACTCTACTTCAATGTATAATTGCACTGTAACACGGATACCTTAAAATAAAGTGTAAATAAACGGTAATTACATTGCTCTCTTTTAGTGCCCTTTTATTTCATTATATAATATGCAAGTGCAATGAGATTAATGCTATTTTGAGTCATGAATGACGAGTCAACTGATGCTGATTGTGACATTTTATTCTTTCTTTCTTTCTTTCTTTCTTTCTTTCTTTCTTTCTTTCTTTCTTTCTTTCTTTCTTTCTTTCTTTCTTTCTTTCTTTCTTTCTTTCTTTCTTTCTTTCTTTCTTTCTTTCTTTCTTTCTTTCTGTCTTTGGTGGATACCTAGGGCTTAAATATCTCTCATGAGAAGTAGAAGCAGTTTTCTCTGTTGAAATCGCTGCATAGTGTGTCTAGCTCAGTGGAGATGCGACTGATGCAAAATTATTCATTGTGAAGTTAACAAGCTCTCAGCTTTCACAGACACTCTTATAAATAGATGTGTCTTAAAAGTGGCAGGCCTCCTTCATCAACGGCACTCTGCCTGCCCTGGTAAACACATTTAGAAGAGATTTACCCATTCTTGCAGGCTAATTTAGTCTAATCTTTATGGTATCAACATTATAAAAAAATGACACGTCTATACTTAAACATTAAAATGAAAACATCATGATTATTGATAGCCATGCTGAAACAGGATGGGCTTTGTTTCTGTCTGATTAAGTAACAGCCAACTGAATTTAATTAGTTTACCTTTGAACTCAAACCGCTGATTAATTCCATTTAATTATCCGGACCTTATCAACAGTAAGCTCATTTTACTTGCTTTTAAAATGCACCATTCAATTTCTTAATTGCACATTCAAACAAACAATCCACAAACTTTAACTAAATGATCATCTGAAGAATGGATGATATTATGGATAATAAGAGACAGCAAAGGATTATCATCTTGTTTGTAAAACCCTTCAGAACTTTAATTGTCTGGTCTGAAAATGGTCAGATGCATGTACAATTGCCTTATAGAGTCTTATTTATAAATGTCCCCAAATATCTGTCTACATGCAGGATGAAGACTGAAAGGTATATTCACAAAAATATGTTTAAGAAAAATACGTACAGCTTATTATTCTATGCCATGCCATATCAATCATATAGATAGATAGTGACAATAATTTAACGGTAACACTTTACAATAAGGTCCATTAGTTAACTACATTAGTTAACATGTACAATATGTGAACAATACTTCTTCAGCATTTATTAATCTTAGTTAATATTAATTCCAACATTTACTAATACGTTATTAAAATCAAAGGTTGTATTAGTTAACATTAGTTAATGGACTGTGAACTAACATGAACGGACCATGAACAGCTGGATTTATATTAACTAACATTAACAAAAATTAATAAACACTGTAACTAATGCATTGCTCATCGTTAGTACATGTTAGTTAATGCATTTACTAATGTTAACTAATGAACCTTATTGTAAAGTGTTAACAATACAGGCTAAATGGAAAGTTTTTGCTGCAGCAATACGTTAATGTGTGCCTAAATGTAAATGCTGCCTACATTCTTAGGGAAAAAAGGTTAATTGGGGTTCTATTCTATGTATGAAGCATAGGGTTCTTTACTCAACTACAAAGAACCTTTAATGCTAATTAAAAAAGGTTCTATAATGACAAGAAAGAACCCTTTTGGCACAAAGGTTCTTTATAGGCTATTATTCATTTATATATTCCATTATTCTGCAACATTTTGTAGTTGTAATTAAATTATTGTTTATTAAACTGTTGTAGTAACTTAATATCACATCTTAATCATGCTGATTTTTGGAGGAGAAAAACTGAAATGCCACTCTTTGTGTGATATTGATTAACTACATAAAATGATATACATTTTCTAACCCCCATATCTTGAATTTTGTGATCATTCACAAATACATTTTAGGGTCTTGATGTTTGTCAATAATATGAAATATTTAATCCGGAAAGGACAAAACAAATGACAATGAATGAACCCAAAAGGTTCCATACAGAATATTTTTCCAGGTTACAAAGAACCCTAAAGGGTTCTCATTATTGTGTTACTGTATAGAACCTTTTAGAGGTCCAAATACGTAGTGCTGATATAACCTTTTAAGGTTCTATATAGTACCTTTTCTTCTCTATATGTCAGAATAAAAATAAATAAAACTAAAATATAGTGTAACAAGTTGGCAAACTATTTTTACTGAAACGTATTACCAACAGACTGTTATGACCCTTAAAATAACATTCATTGCCCAGTGTGTTCAGTTGTTTCAATAAGACAATTTTATTCGAAATACGAATTTATTGTATTAAACACGATGATTTAATCTTGCTAAACAACAAATAATCAATGCGTGCAGAGCTTACAATGTGCTTTACAGAGATGAGGTCCATAACAAAATAATCAATATGTGGGCATATACATATTTCCTATGACAAATGTAACGATTCCATGCCTGTATCTGATTTGAGATCTGAGTGGTTCATCTCCTAAATGTCCGCTTGAATGAACAGTGGAAAGGCGTGTGCGCAAAATGGAGACAGTGCGTTCAGTTGATCTCTACATAATAGTTTATTAGCCGGCCAAATAACACTGTGTGGTGGTTTTTAAAGAGGCCATCGAAACACATGTCCATCAGGTGGTCCACAAACTTAATTTTTTTTTTTTTTTTTTTTTTTTTTATCATAATCCTCATCGTGTCTAGTACGCACCCACGATGACCGCCTCTACTTCTTTGGAGGGTCTCCGGTCCGTTACCAAAAAGTTGATCATCCCTTCCGACTTGATGAGCAAGTTACAGCCAAGGAAAAAGATCCCGAAGACTACGGTGAGGGAGAGGACGCACATCACCGCTATCTGAACTATTCTCATGATGAAGAGGCTCCTTTCATCCGGAGGGGCCGCCGTGAAGCCGTTATCCGTCACCACGGACGAGAAGTTACAACACAAGAGGATGTCCTCAGTCCGGTTGGAGAAGATTCCACTGTCCGTTTGGTTAAACGTAGTATTCATGTCTACTGTTTACCAACACTTTGAAGAGTCCAAGAATTTAGGCAGTTCCGATTTGGAAGTCTGGACACATGAGGAATTGCGTAAAAAGTGTCCGTAAAGTCAGACGCACATGTCCAATGTCTGTTCTTTTGCGCACTGGCGTCCCATGACGCGCTCCTGCTCTGATTCACAGTAACTACACTGAGCTCTTCTGCTCAACATCACACACCTGCTCGGTTAAAAGCACCGAAACAGCCGATGGGAGGTGACTCCCCAGTCCCCACTCACATGTGCATGACTTGTGACGCCACCTACAGTAAAACTTGTAGTGTTACAGTCCTCCGATTAAAAAGATATATAAAACGTATACATTTAAAAGCCATATGTGGATCAGTGATAATTCTCGAGATGATGGTCAGAAAATAATAATAAAAAAAAAAACTATTATAGGCCAACTATAGCCATGTGAGTTATTTTGATGTGTCTTTGTATTCCAAATGTTTTTAATCATATTATTTGTGGGGAAAAAAATAAATAAATGATCATGTCATTCAATTATCAAAAATAGGCTAGCATCATTTTAAAAGAACGTTTAGTGCACTACACTGCGTAATACTGACATCTAGCGTGTCGATAAATAACTGAAAACAGGACTTTGATGTGACACTCTCCGTGGCAACGACAAAGTTAACAGTCAAGTAAAAAAGCAACATTATGCCTAAATTTATTGAACAGGAGATGGATGCAACATTTTTAGTTATGTCAGTCCACAAAGTTTGACTAATGCAGTTTTGAACCATAAATCACACTGTGTTTGTTCATTTAGGTCAAGGGGAACTGGCCCCCTCTGGTTTCTCCATAGCTGTTTTTCTTTACTACTGTCACCTGATTAAGTTTGTGGTTTAAAATACAGTTAATATTATCGCACTTGTTTTATTGCACTGACACTATAAAATGAGAACAAAACCTAAATGAAATTGAGTTGAACGATGTCACTATTGTCTTGAGCATTGCTTTACAGCTGAAACTGAATTCATTTAATAATTGATGCACTTTACAGCATAAATACTGTTATTTTTCTGTTTATGAAGCTGTATTGAAATAATATGGGCCCGGTTCCCCGATAACGCTCACTCTTGGCGCGTTAAGAAGACTCAAAAAGATATATCTTACCTAAGTTGTATATGTTCTTAAGTGTGTTCCCCGAAGTGTCACTTAGGAAGCTTCTTAACTTGCTCCTCTTACGTTCGACGTTACAAAGGCGCTGTCCCAAGTGAAGGTGCTGAATTAGTTGGCATCGATTGCTCAGGAATCGATTTTCCACTTCACGCGAAGGTTTATTATGGCGTTAAGAAAGATAACGTTCTATGCAAATTAAAATTATTCGAGTAACATTTATTTTAACATTGTTTAAGTTATCAGTAAAATAGAGACTATTAATTAAATTACCAAATTGTGATATGTCAAAATGTTTGAGAAGACCGATCAAAGCAGGATTGATGTTCACAGAAGCGCGAGCCGCACGCGAATCCCAATGCGAAGCTTCACGAGATAGGATGCAAGTGGCAAAACTAAAAATCTATCAAAGCTCAGCTTCAGGTAGGGGATGTTTACAGGTAAAGATAAAGAGACTGAGAGAAGAAGAACGAGAGAAGGAGATGGAGATAAGAGAGGAGAGGTAAAGCAATAGCCTTGCATACTGTGCCCAGAATGAGAATAGCTTTATTGCAATGGATTCCTATTTAACACAAATATACAAATCCCAAGTTCTTTGACAATTACTGTGGAAAAATAACATGCCCCCGAACCCAAGATCACTTTTGGGACCTCTGTATTTATAAAACCCTCTGTACTGCTTTTGCACTGAATAGAAAATTATATTTTTGCAAAATACAATGAATTACAAGGCTGTACAGTAGAGTGCACTATTGCAGACTTATATACTGAGGTTTTAATTATATTATTTTACTGTAATATAAAATGGGGAACTAAAGTGGGCATGTGGGTAAAATGAGTCTCACTCCAGCCCTGAAACCTCTCACTCAAAGTGCAAACCTACAAACCAAATCTCCAAAACCATAAGCTATTTCTCAGCCTTTGACTAAAACACAAAACATATAGCAGGAATTGATTTGCTTTTCTTTTCCAAACACACCAATCAACATGCTACAATTATTCACCAGGTCACACAAACACTCCTTATATGTGCAAACTCTAATTGTTTTACTGATCACTAACCAATCACTGCTTTACTGTAGTATAAGCCTATAATAAGTCAAAGGTCAGATTACCTGTTTTGAACAATTGATGCCAACAATGGACAGAGACCCCCACAGACTATATTGTGTCCTTTACTGTATTATAAAGAATATACTTTGGGTTTCCATATGTTTATGGTTTTGTTGTATAATGTATACAACAGTAATGTTTGGCCTAATGAATATTTTCTGTTTCTAAATTACATTGGTGAATACTGTCAGTGTACTTGTTACCGATCTCAGAAAACTACTTTCACTGTAGAACATTGTATTCAAATAAGCGTATGGAAGACCAAAGAGCTTTAGATTTAGAAAAAAAGAAATAAAAATGTTTATATGGTGTATCAAAAATTGCTCTAATAAGTGTTTGCCATTTGATGGAAATGCTTCATTCTGACATGTTTATGGCATTTTGAATGCAGTTACATTTTTGAAGGAGATGTGAGGCATTTTGTGTGTGAAGTTTTGGGAATTGTGTGTAGAGTTTTGAAAAAAGGTGAAATAGTTCTGAAAATGTGTGAAAGTTTCTAAAGACTGCTGCACAGTGGCGGCAACTAGTGTCTTGAGCTCAAACAACACTGAGAGAGAGCTTACGAATGGTCCAGACCAACCTTACGAAAGTGTGACTTACAGAAGACATACTTAGCGTACGAACATTTCGGGAACCGTGCCATGTATTGTAATGCGGTATATAAATAAAAAAAATATATATATTTAAAATTTATATAATATATATATATATATATATATATATATATATATATATATATATATATTATACATATTGTAAATACTTTGTACTACACATCATGTCTAATAACAGTGGTAAATAGTGTGGTGGAAAACAATTTTACATCACTGAATAAGAGACAAACATGATCAATTGTCTTCAAAGGTTATTTATTTTCTTGCAAGAAAAGGTCAACAGTCGTACAGAGTGCCAGCAGAATGTGACTGAGTAGGGAGGGCATCCTTTCTTCTTTATAGTTGACTCCCTCTTTGTCATCATGAACAACATGTTCCATAACAAACACATTGTTGCATCCTACTAATAATGTGTAAAAGGCCCTTTGTCTTAGTCATACATCAGTCAAATATTCCATACCTTTTGTCAAGTCACGTATAAGGTCATGCACATAGTATGCATACACAGATAAGGGTTACAGTAATAGTTCTTTGTTCCAACAATGTAGCAGAGAATCGTGGAACTCCACATGCAACCCTCATGCATTTTACTACCTTAATCTAATTACTATGAAATATAAGAAAATGCACATATATAGAACATATTAAATTGCTTCCACAATAGTTAATTTCATATTTCACGATCCCCTCTCCATAATGCACAGATGATGGACTATCAACGTTTCCACTTCCTGCGGTGCCTGAAGAAAGCAAGGAAAGCCCCCCCCCACCCCCCAACCTCACAACAGTCAGCGGCATCACTGTCAGACTCCTATGATCTTACAGCTGAAGACAGCTAGCGAGATCATAGGAACTGCTCTCCCACTAATCTATGACATCTACATTACAAACAAACCCAAAACTCTGCTTCCTGCATAGACAAGTCTATTAAAGGATAACACATCGGTACCTAGTCAACTGTTCTCTGAAATTTGTTTTCATGATAATCAAATGTAAAGAGTTTTATCTCTAAAAACTGTTTAGCATATAACGCTAGTATATAGGGCACAGAGTAATGAAAAATTAAAATTGCTAGCTAATACCACTAACAAGGCTCACTTCGCATATACAGGCATCTTTGGAAAAAAGTCTCGACCAGTCGAACCACGAACCCCATTCATACAGTACAGTTCAGAAGTTCGCTGAACTTCATACAGTTCAGCTCACTTAGCACGTGGTTCATGGTTTGACTTGTTGAGACTGTTTATACGCGAAGTGGACTGTCTTTGTAAAGTATCTTCTTATTAAAGGGGTCAAGAACTGGCTTTTTAAATTGTGTCATATTGTTGTCTGAGGTCAACTTAAGACGTTTGCTTGGTTTTTGCATTCAAAAACATCAAAATGAATAAGTAATAGGCTATTTCCTACCCTAGTTTTGAGCCTAGCTGAAAAACGCTCGGTTTTTATGGCCGTCTTGCACTGAAGACTTGGAAGTAAACGCCCACTGCTGTGAGTGGATGACAGTTTTGCATTTTATAATGAGTTTCAATTCACCCATCGATGCACTTGGGGGAAATTGTTTTGAAAACGTCCAATGTTGTAAAATGGCAACCGGAATGATTTGCCCATTTGTTCAACCCAGAGTCCGTGTGTTGCACAATTCCTGTCAGATTCACTATAGACGGCTCAGCACCGTTCTTTACTCTTAATCGGTCTGCAAATCCAGTCTTATTTACAAAACAATCCTCAATGAAATGAAGCGAACAGATGGACAATGTTTTACCTCATCAGCAGGAAAGTCAAATTTATCCGTGCAATCCTATTGGAATCCAGAGGAAGCATATGCAGCGACTGTCTTCTCCCACAACCAGGCTCTGCACAATATTTTGTATTGCTCGGTAGCTCGATCTGGTTTGTCATCACGAGGTAGGCATCTATGTTATTTAGCTATGCCTGTAATGCGTGAATCAGTGGGTGCGGCTAAACCGGCCGTGTTGAAGTAGGCGTTGATCTTCTTCTGCGGGGGTGGTGTTTAATCCTCTTTGACGTCATAGTTCCCCACTTTTAAAAACGAGTCGTTTGCTGAGCCTGGTGTCAATAAAAGCTTTTATTGGACTAACAAGGATGTTTTCAGTTCTGAAACTTACAGGATATTCTTATAATATGATGACCTCTTTGATGTCAAAAGCTCAAGGAAAATTTGATTTCTCAGTTCATCACCCATTTAAACTACCTGCACTTACAAAGTTCTCAATGCTTCAGTTTGCATGTAGAGACCCTTATTACACAGGTCCTTCTAAAAAAATTAGCATATTGTGATAAAGTTACTTTTCAAAAATTAGTGATACGCACAACTACTGCACTGGGGGGAGTTCCACAGATTACAGGCCTTGCCATTTTAAGAGCTGTGTGGGAAAGTATTCTTTCCTATACTTTGCAGCTGTCTTGTGGAATGGTTTACCTTCAAACCTTAAACTGTTGAGGTCTTCCTATTATTAATTTAAATTTTCAATAAAAAATTGGTTATTAAACCAATAAAATAATAAAAAGAAAGAAAAAAGAAAGGAAATAGAAATAGAAAGGCATGTAGTAGTAGGAAAATTGTAATTGACTGCTTGTTTATCTGGGTATCTGACTCTTGTTTCGTTTTTTTATTGTGTTCTTATCTGTTTTATTGTGTTTGTATTTTGTATGCCCCCTTTGTTTACTGTTTTAAATGTTATTTTGTCTATGTACTGTTTCTCGTCTTCCATGAAGGACCACAATGGAAACAAGCCTTTGGGCTTTCTTGTGTTTTTATCCTTTTGAACACTTCATGTTGATTGTTGTTCAATAAAGTTTTCAATCAATCAATCAATTGGTCTGAGGATGGAACCCAGAGGAAAGGCTGACAGAGGCACCGATAAGGCGACAAAATTCCTTCCAAAACAGGGAGGAGAATTGAGGACCTCTATCAGATACAACATTCTCAGGAAGACCATGGATCTTAAAAATGTGCTCGACGACGATCTGGGTCTCTCTGGCGGAGGGCAGTTTAAGAAGCGGGATATAACAAAGCAGTCTTAGAGAAGCGATCGATCATGGTGAGAATAACAGTATTTCCTCCAGAAGGGGGAGGCCCAGTAATAAAGTCGAGCGCAATTTGTGCCCATGGACGCGACGGAATAGGTAGAGGTCTGAGGAGACCCGCAGGCGGTCTGTTGCTGAGCTTGGTCTGGGCGCAAACCGAGCAAGACGCGATAAAGCGGCGAATATCTCGTTCAAGAGTCGGCCACCAAAACCTCTGAGAAATAGAGGCGATGGTGCCCCTAACCCCCGGATGTGCAATTAGCTTCGAGGAGTGACCCCACTGGAGGACGGCGCGACTAGCGGACGGAGGTACAAATAATAACCCCCTAGGACAGAGACGAGGCGTGATAGAATGAGAGAGAGCACGCTTAACAATACGTTCAATTCCCCAGATTACCGCACCCACCACCACACCATGAGGAAGAATCCTCATCAGTGGGTCTGGACTCGGGAGAGGCAAACTGGCGAGAAAGAGCGTCAGGCTTTTGATTCTTGGAGCCGGGACGGTAGGAAATAGTAAAATCAAAGCGGGCAAAGAAAAGTGACCAACGAGCCTGACGAGCGTTAAGTCTCTTAGCCGTACGGATATATTCAAGGTTACGATGGTCAGTCCAGACCACAAACGGGACAGAAGACCCCTCCAACCAGTGGCGCCACTCTCCTAACGCGAGACGGATGGCCAAAAGCTCGCGGTTACCCACGTCGTAATTGCGCTCGGATGGGGACAGGCGAAAAGAAGGCACAGGGGTGGATTCTCTCGTCAGCGGGCGATCGCTGAGAGAGAATCGCCCCCACTCCCACCTCCGAGGCGTCAACCTCCACAATAAATTGTCTGGAAACGTCAGGAGTGATGAGAATTAGGTGAAGACGAGAACAGGGATTTAAGGCGATCGAAGGCCGCCTGCGCGGTGTCACTCCAACAAAACCGTGTCTTGGTCAAAGTTAAAGTGGTAAGAGGCGCTACCACCTGACTGAAGTTCAGAATAAACCGTCGGAAAAAAAAATTGGCGAAACCTAAAAAACACTGGAGCGAGACCCGTGAGTCAGGGGTGGGCCACTCGGTTACAGCGCGAACCTTGTTAGGACCCATACTAATACCCTGGTCTGAAATGACCGAACCGAGAAAGGTAACGGATCGGGCATGGAACGTGCATTTCTCGGCTTTGACAAATAGTTTATTCTCCAAAAGTCATTGAAGAACTTGACAAACATTTTGCACATGAACCTGGAGAGACGGGGAAACAATCAATATGTCATCGAGATAGACGAAAACAAAAATGTTAAGCATGTCTCTGAGAACGTAGAACTGAGACCAAAAGGTAAAACCCGGCATTCAAAGTGCCCAAAGGGGGGTATTGAGGGCGGTCTTCCACTCGTCTCCTGCCTTTCTGCGAACAAGATGGTATGCGTTGCGGAGATCTAATTTTGTGAAGAACTGCGCCCCCTGCAAGATCTCAAAGGCGGATGACATACTGTAAGTGGCAAGGGATAACGGTTCTTAACGGTTATGTCATTCAAGCCTCTGTAATCTATGCAGGGTCGTAAAGAACCATCCTTTCTCTTCACAAAAAAAAACCCCACACCGGCAGGAGACGAGGAGGGAACAATAGTACCAGCGTTCAATGACTCGGAGAGATATTTCTCCAACGCCTCACATTAAGGAATAGAGAGGGAATACAGTCTTCACCGGGGAGGGGTGGAGCCTGGAAGAAGATCAATGCAACAATCATAAGGACGGTCCGAAGAAAGAGAAGCGGCCCGGGAACGACTGAAGACCGCTCGCAAATTTAAGTACTCCTCGGGGACTCCTGACAAATCACCTGGCTCCTCCTGGAAAACAGACACAGAAGACACGGGAGGAACAGCATATATCAAACACTTAACATGACAAGAGAGATTCCACGAAAGAATGGAATTTTGAGACCAGTTAATCTGGTGGTTATGCTCAACAACCCAAGGATGGCCCAAAACTACAGGAGTATTAGGGGAGTGGAAAACAAAAAAGATATAGTCTCACGGTGCTTACTGGAAACGATGAGACTCAAAGGAGTAGTGGCACGGTGAACCCTGGCCAGGACCCGTCTATCCAGAGCAAAGACAGTGGTGGGTTCCTGAAGATTCCACGAGTGACCGGAGGCGGCAGAGTTGAGCCAGTGGAGGTGAACCGGAAAAGTAGTCCAAGAAGGCAACGGAGGGTGCAGAGAGTAAGCACTCACCAGTAACCCTCTCTTTACTGGTAAGCGTTAACTTTTAACTGACAGGTGGTAACAAAGTGATTACCAGAGCCGCAGTAAAGGCAAAGTCAATTGACGATGCGGCGCTGGCGTTCTGCAGCAGAAATTCGAATTCCAACCAGCTGCATAGGTTCCTGGTCTGTCGCGGAGGGAGAGGTAACGCTGACAGTGGAGGAGGAGGAAGGAGAAGCGGCAGTGCTGCGAGTGCGTCGACGTAACTCGAAACGTCTCTCCACGCGAAGAGCCAGGTCGATCAAGCGAGTCGAGATGAGACGGAGTCTCACGAGCCAGCACCTCATCCCTGATCTTGGCGTTAATACCCTCGATGAATCGTGCCACTAGCGCGGGTTCATTCCACCCACAGGAGGCTGAGAGCGTGCCTCCTCGTGCCTACCCAGCATTGCTCCCTGGATCTCCACTGCCACTTGGAAGGGATGCTCCTCCGTAGAGTTCATGTTGGTCGGATTATTCTGTCACGGTCACTGGAGAAGAAATTCCAAAAAGGCGTAAAGCAGGTAATTCAGTCTTTAATGAAAACAAGGCAACGCCGCAATGGCCGTATAACAATGGAAGGTTCTCAGTCTTATTCTTGGTAGGCAGAGAGATGCTTAAACGGCAGGTCCAGAAGCCTCAAGAGAATAGAGCAGGATGACTGATGAGGCATTGCATCCTCTGCGATTCTCCGCGGCACAGCGCTGGACACAGCACAAATCAGGTAACAAACAGCACCAACAATTACCAGGACAGGACAGGACAGGGCAAGACAGGACAAGACAAGACAGGACAGGACAGGACAGGACAATTCATCTGTAGATGTATCACTGGCCTAAGGCAACAGGCGTGGCGAGTAGTAATAATCCGACAAAGAAGGGGTGAAAGAGGAAGCTAGAAATAGAGAAACTAATGAAAGAACGAGGATCAGCTGAAACAGATGAGTGAGCAATAATAGAGCAAGAGCAATATGTGTGTGTGTGTGACCAGCAGATGGAGACAGAGAACAACAAGAAGAGAGAAGGAACCAGGGTCATGACATAAAGTTCATTATTTTCCATACTATAATGATAAAAATTAAACTTTCATATATTTTAGATTCATTGCAGACCAGAAATATTTCAGAACTTTTATTGTTTTAATACTAATGATTTTGGCATACAGCTCATGAAAACCCAATATTCCTGTCTCAAAAAATTAGCATATCATTAAAAGGTTCTCTAAACGAGCTATTAACCTAATCATCTGAATCAACTAATTAACTCTAAACACCTGCTAAAGATTCCATAGGCTTTTAAAAACTCCCAGCCTGTTTCATTACTCAAAACCACAATCATGGGTAAGACTGCCGACCTGACTGCTGTCCAGAAGGCAATCGTTGACACCCTCAAGCAAGAGGGTTAGACACAGAAAGACATTTCTGAACAAATAGGCTGTTCACACAGTGCTGTATCAAGGCACCTGAGTGGGAAGTCTGTGGGAAGGAAAAAGTGTGGCAAAAAACGCTGCACAACGAGAAAAGGTGAACGGACCCTGAGGAAGATTGTGGAGAAGGACCGATTCCAGACCTGTGGGGCTACAGGTGCCGTATTCCCCAGGTCAAGCCACTTTTGAACCAGAAACAGCAGTAGAAGCGCCTGACCTGGGCTACAGAGAAGCAGCACTGAATTTCGGATTGCTTTCATCCACAAAATAAAAGTTTGGAGGAAGACTGGGGAGAAGGAAATGCTAAAATGCCTGAAGTCCAGTGTCAAGTATCCACAGTCAGTGATGGTCTGGGGTGCCGTGTCAGCTGCTGGTGTTTGTCCACTGTGTTTTATCAAGGGCAGGGTCAATGCAGCTAGCTATCAGGAGATTTTGGAGCACTTCATGCTTCTATCTTGCTTTATGGAGAGGAAGATTTCATTTTTCAGCACGACCTGGCACCTGCTCACAGTGCCAAAACCACTGGTAAATGGTTTATTGACCATTGTATTACTGTGCTCAATTGGCCTGGCAACTCTCCTGACCTGAACCCCATAGAGAATCTGTGGGATATTGTGAAGAGAAAATTGAGAGACGCAAGACCCAACACTCTGGATGAGCTTAAGGCCACTATCGAAGCATCCTGGGCCTTTATAACACCTCAGCAGTGCCACAGGCCATGCCATGCCGCATTGAAGCAGTCATTTCTGCAAAAGGATTCCCAACCAAGTATTGAGTGCATAACTGAACATAATTATTTGAAGGTTGACTTTTTTTTTTTTTTTTGTATTAAAAACGTCCTCGGGTTACGACTGTAACCCTTGTTCCCTGAGAAGGGAACGAGAACTGCGTCCAAGTGACACTTTGGGGGAAACGCCCCTCAGCGTAGCGTCTCTGAAGCATGAATGAAACTAAGCCAATCTCCGATTGGATCAACGTGATGACGTGATGTGTGACGACACATAGGCGGAAGCATATATAAGGAACCGGCACACACAACATGTCAGCTTCTGTGATGAAGCAAGCGCTCCCAGGCAGGGGAAGGCGTGGCCACGAGACGCAGTTCTCGTTCCCTTCTCAGGGAACAAGGGTTACAGTCGTAACCCGAGGACGTTCCCTATCGAGGGAACTCGAACTGCGTCCAAGTGACACTTTGGGGGAACGAGTACCCACTACGCCACAACGCGCCCTGCCTGTCCTGGTGTGAAGCTGCTCACAGGCACACTCAGGACGCGAGCACAAGAGAGCCGGGTGTCGACGGAATGTCTAAGCTGTAAAACCTAATGAAGGTATGTGGGGTAGCCCATCCAGCTGCATCGCAGACTTCCTGGATGGGGGCCCCTGCGAGAAGGGCCCTAGAGGATGCTATGCCTCTAGTGGAATGGGCCCTCACAGCCAAAGGTGAAGGCATACCGCGCACCTGATAAGCTGTGGAAATCGCATTGACAATCCAGTTGCTGATGGTTTGTTTTGAGGCCGGAAACCCCTTTTTGGGCGACCCGAAACATACCAGCAACTGGTCCGCCTTCCGCCATGAAGAGGACCTCTGAATATATATCCCTAGTGCTCTGACAGGGCAGAGCCTATGAAGTCTCTCCTCATCCGCCGTCAGGTGAGGTGGGGGATGAAATGCCTGCAGAACCGTAGGCCGTGCCACATTAGATGGCACCTTAGGCAGATAGCCAGGCCTAGGGTGAAGGATGGCCTTAATGTTGCCTGGAGCAAACTCCAGGCACTCGTTAGATATGGAGAGCGCCTGAAGATCTCCCACCCTCCTCAGAGAAGTGATGGCCAACAGAAAAGCGACCTTCAGCGTTAGGTTCTTGGCCTCAGCCGACTCCAGTGGCTCGAAGGGGGCCTCAGCCAATCCTTCTAGAACTACTGCCAGGTCCCAAGAGGGAACCCTGGTACGAGCCGCAGGTCTCATCCTCCAAGCTCCACGGAGGAAACGTACGATCAATTGGTGTCTCCCCAGAGACCCATCACCCAACGGAGCGTGGAAAGCCGCAATGGCAGCCACGTACACCTTGAGCGTGGACGGGGTAAGACCAGAGAAGAAGCGATCTTGGAGGAACTCCAGCACTGAAGCCACTGGGCAGTTAACTGGGTCAACCTCACGCCTCCTACACCAATCAATAAACACATTCCACTTTAAACCATACAGTTTCCTCGTGGAGGGAGCTCTAGAGCTGAGTATGGTCTCCACTACTCCAGCTGACAGGCCGGCCTTTAGGTACTGTGCCCCCTCAGGGGCCAGACCCACAGTTTCCATAACTCCGGCCGAGGGTGAAATATTGAGCCCCCCGCCTGTGTCAGCAGGTCCCTCCTGAGGGGAATCTCCCACGGAGGGCTGTCTAGGAGCAATATTATGTCCGAGAACCATACTCGGGCCGGCCACAACGGGGCTACCAACAGTAGACTGATCCCGTCGTGACGGACCCTTTCCAGAACTCCCGGGAGCAGAGCGATCGGGGGAAATGCATACAGACGCAGCCTCGGCCACGTCTGCACCATAGCATCCAGCCCCAGTGGGGCTGGAGGGGTGAGGGAAAACCACAGCGGACAGTGGGTCGTATCTCGAGACGCAAACAGGTCCACTTCCACAGGGCCGAACCTCTGACATATCGACTCCACCACCTCGGGGTGAAGTCTCCAATCCCCGGGCCTCAGCCCCTGTCTCGACAGGACGTCTGCTCCCTGATTTAGACTTCCCGGGATGTATGTTGCTCTCAGAGACAACAGTTTCCCCTGGGACCACAGGAGGATCTGATGCGCCAGTCTGCATAGAGGGCGAGACCTCAGGCCCCCCTGATGGTTTATATAGACCACCACTGACATGCTGTCTGACCTCACGAGGACGTGATGACCTCTGAGGTCCGGCAGGAAGCTCCTCAGAGCCCGGGAGACCGCCAACATTTCCAGGCAGTTTATGTGCCAGGAGGAATGATGGTCCCACCATAGGCCTGTCGTGAAGCGGCCGTCCATGACCGCGCCCCAGCCCGTGAGGGAAGCGTCTGTCGAAACGGTTTTCCGGCGACATGGCGCTCCCAACACTGGACCTTGGGACAAGAACCAAGCTTTCTTCCACATAACCAGAGAACGAAGGCATCTGCGCGTAACTCTGATTGTGCGGAACGGGTTTCCCCTCGGGGAGAACCCCTTGGTTTTTAACCACCACTGGAGGGCCCTCATGTGCAGCAGGCCAAATGGAATGATGTTGGACGCTGCTGCCATGAGTCCCAGAACTCTCTGGAAATGCTTGACAGTGACGGCTTGGCCTAGCTTTATCCCAGCCACTGTGGCCAGAATGGACTCGACTCGCGCAGGCGACAATCGTGCCCGCATTACGACCGAATCCCATACCACTCCCAGGAACGTAGTCCTTTGGGCTGGTATCAACACGCTCTTCTTCGTGTTTAGTCTCAACCCCAGTTTCTGGATGTGGGCAAGAACAACATCTCGATGCTGAACCGCCAGCTCTTGAGACTGGGCCAGAATCAGCCAGTCGTCTATATAGTTGAGCACCCTGATGCCCTGGAGCCTTAGAGGTGCTAGAGCTACATCCATACATTTGGTGAATGTGCGGGGAGAGAGAGCTAGGCCGAATGGAAGAACCCGATATTGGTACGCTTCGCCCCCGAAAGCGAACCTCAGGAACTTCCTGTGGGATGGAAGGATGGATATATGAAAGTATGCGTCCTTCAGATCTATCGTGACGAACCAATCCTCGGATTGGATCTGACTCACGATCATGGGAATAGTGAGCATCTTGAACCTGAATCTCCTCAGAGAGCGGTTCAGATATCTGAGATCTATGATCGGACGCAACCCCCCATCTTTTTTGGGAACTATAAAGTAGCGGCTGTAAAACCCGGACTCCCTGTCTAGTGGAGGAATATGCTCTATGGCCCCCCTTGCCAGCAGGGAGTTTACTTCCTGTTCCAATACCCGACCCTGCGTCGGGTTGACTACAGTCCAGACCACCCCGTTGAATCTGGGTGGGTGGAACCCGAACTGCAGCCTGTACCCGTATTGTATCATGCGCAGCGCCCACGGGGAAATATTCGCTAGATTTTTCCATGCATCGAAATATTTCGCCAAGGGAACCAGGCTCTCGAGCCTGGTTTCGGGTATTAATCGGGATTCGTTCTCGACCGCCTGAAACGGATCTCCGGCAGGACTGGACCGAAAACGATTCTCGATGGGCGAACGCAATCGCTGCCCGTCCGCAGGCTCGTGGGGCGGACAAAGCAGCTTGCGATCGCTGGAAACCGATGCGTCCCGAAACGTACTTGACGGCGGGAGAACAACATCGATTTCCTGCGGGCTCCGCGAGGGAGACGACCTCAGTCGCTCCATCACGGGTGGGGCCGCCCGCAGAGATCCTAGCACTGCTAGGACCTCTTAGATGTTTTCTTAGCCTGCTGGACGGCCCTCAGGTCGCCCTGCTTGGCTTGCGGCTTAGATTGAGAGCGCCGTCTATGCCCCCAAGCTCCTTGAGGGGGGGCTCTAGACGCGACGCTCTCTCTCTGAACCTGCCTGTAGGTGGAGGAGCTGGTACCTGGCTGAGGCTGCGACTGCCCACTGGGGGCAGACTTCCTGGATACTGAGCGGCGAGGGAGAAATTGTTTGAAGGCCGCTGATTGATTTTTCGCCTCCTGAAACCTGTCGACAACGGTATTAACAGCGTCGCCGAACAGGCCAGAAGGCGAAATCGGGGCATCAAGGAGGAAAGCCCTGTCTTTCTCCCTGATGCCCGTCAGATTTAACCATAAATGTCTCTCCGAGACCACCATTGCCGCCATGGAGCGACCGACAGCGCGGGCCGTCTCTTTGGTGACTCGGAGAGACAAATCAGCGACCTTCCTCAACTCCGCCACATCCTCCAGAGTTGGTCCCTCGCCCTCATCAATATCCTTAAGAAGGTCGGCCTGGTACGCTTGGAGAAGCGCCATGGTGTGAAGACTCGCACCAGCCCGACCCGCAGCCATATATGCCCTGCCCACCAGTGAAGATGTTTCTCTGCATGGCTTGGTGGGCAGCACCGGGGCTTTAAAGGATGATGCCGACTCAGGTGATAAATAATTAGCCAAAGGCTGTTCAACCCGCGGCATCATCCCATAACCATTCTCTCGTGCCCCCATGATATTACTATATTTTAATATAGTGGGATTGGAAACACGAGAAGAATGGGGTTTCTTCCACGATTTACACACCTCAGTATGCAAATCGGGAAAAAACGGTAAGCCCCGATGACGAGTTTGTTCCCTGTGCTGCAGGAAGCGCTCATCTAATTTGCTTTTAATTTGCACTTCCTGCTTTTCTTGTGGCCAATCGATCTTTAAATGAGCCACTGCACGGGAAACAACCTCTACCAGCTCCTCATATGCGGGGACACGGGGTGGCGAGTCATCCCCGAAGTCCCCGCCCCCTTCGATGCTGAGCACGTCCACCTCTTTCGGAAGCAGACAGCTCAAGCATCGGATCCTCGACTCGCGCAGAAGAAGCCGCCGAGCGGGCTTCTGCGCGAGGCTCGAGGGCATCGGAACTGTCCGATGAATCCCGAGAAGGTGCCTCAGCAGCCTCGGGATCCCCAGACAGATCCATTTGCGAGCCCCATGAAGAGCGTCGCCGCGCCGCCTCGGCGGACGCGGGTCCCGCACCACGGGGCTCACGAGGCTGACCCTCTTCATTGAAAAGGGCCAGCCGGGAACGCAGCACGCGGAGCGGTAAAGCCTCACAATGCTCGCAAGCAGCTCCCTCGAGAGCTGCCTGCGCGTGCTGCATTCCCAGACAATGTGTACACAGTTGGTGTGTGTCCCCGCCCGTGATGTAGCGAGGGCAAGGGTGCACACACCGCCTGAAATTCACACTCGCCATTATTCAGATTTTAGGGAGATATACTTGCTTAGACAGACAAACAATAAATAAGACTGACAGTCACAGAGAGCGCTTAGCTGAAGAACAGAAAGCTGACATGTTGTGTGTGCCGGTTCCTTATATATGCTTCCGCCTATGTGTCGTCACACATCACGTCATCACGTTGATCCAATCGGAGATTGGCTTAGTTTCATTCATGCTTCAGAGACGCTACGCTGAGGGGCGTTTCCCCCAAAGTGTCACTTGGACGCAGTTCGAGTTCCCTCGATAGGGAACACTTCTTTTATTGGTCGGATGAAATATGCTCTTTTTTTTTTAGATAGGAATTTTGGGTTTTCATGAGCTGTATGCCAAAATCATCAGTATTAAAACAATAAAAAACCTGCAATGTTTCAGTTGGTGTGCAATTAATCTAAAATATATGAAAGTTTAATTTTTATCATTACATTATGGAAAATAATTAACTTTATCACAATATGCTAATTTTTTTAGAAGGACCTGTAGTACTGTCTAAGTGTGGGGTTATTTTGAGCCTTGTTGGTATTAACTAGCGATTTTTATTTTTCATTACTCTATGCCCTATGTACTAGCGTTATACGCGAAACAGTTTTTAGAGATAAAACTCTTTACATTCGATTATCATGAAAACAAATCTCAGAGAACGGTCGACTTGCTACCAATGTGGGTAGACTAAAGGTTTATTATGTGCCGGAGTTGTTGTTTAATGAATGTGAGGAACAACTCCCACAAAACTGCAGTCCTACTACTGTTCACCCCAATGGTCCACCCTCTAACTTAGTTAAACTATATGCACTGAAACCAATACCAGTACTAATATAATTGTCTCAAAGCATATGTGAAACAAATACAGTATATCAAAATGTGTAAACACTCCACAAGTAATTATATGTATATATATATATAAAAAGATTAATTTATAAATTATGTATAAATGACCTAAGCTTATTATAAATTATTATGAGTGACCACATCCAATTTTTTTTAGGACCATACACAAATAAGGAAATCCAGGGTAAAAGTGCCGGGCCCATATTCATAAAGAATCTTAATGCAAAAAGTAGCTCCTAGTGACAAAATTCTAAGAAAATTCTTTAAAAAAGTGGGTGTTTACTCTTAAAACTAAAGAAAAAATCCTAGTAAAGAAAAAAGTAATTCAGAAAGCATCTTAACCCTTAAAAAAGGTCTTAAGGTCAAAATGGTTAGGAGTATGGATGAGGACTTTTAAGAGGCTTAGGAGTTTCTTTAGCAGAAGAGAAAATGGCAGAGAGACGGAGAGGGAGAAGAAATGTGTTGCAATAGATGACAGTGAGTTAATAAGACACTAGACAAGATCGTGCAGGGATCATGTTTGTCACTGATCTTATTAGAGACACGCTAATGACACAGCGCAATGCCATAACGCCAGAAATGAAAGTAATCACTACAATAAGATATTTGGCAAATGGGAAAATACAATTAAGCAGCAGTGATTTGGGTCTGTCACAAACTTCTATAAGCAGTGATAACACAAACAATTACAGCACTTTCAGACAGTGGCGGCTGGTGAAAATTATTGTAGGGGGGGCTGAATAAGAGGGGGGTCTGGGGGTTCCCCCCCAGAAGATTTTGAAATTAGTAGATGTGATTTCCTGCATTCTGGTGCATTTTAGGCCTTAGGCCATGCCCTTACCTATACCAATAAAATAACTTAAACCAGTCAATACCAATGGTCAAATAATACAATAATAATAATAACAGTTTGACAGTTAATGATAATGAACAAGTTGCATGTTTATTATGCTCTGTGTGCTGACAGAAAAAGTGCAAACGCATAATATTGATAAATTATAATATAATAATAATTATAATCCCTATAGGTAATACAAAAAAATAATAGGTAATACAACAATCTAGTTCCCTATCGTAGTCACTTCGAGTTACGTCAGAAGTGACGGAGATTGGGGGTTTCGCATAGAAAGCCAATCCTCTTCGAGTATTAAAACACGAGCCAATGGCATGCAATGCCTTGGGGCTGCGGAAATTTGCATAGCGTACTCCGCCCTACTCCGTGAGTATAAAAGGAGGAAGTGAACGCAACCGCAGTATGTTTTCGCTTCGGAGCCAAGAGAACCTCTTCACTCCTGAAAGCACTGTTCAAGACTCTTCGAGACGAGCGTCCTCTTCAGTGTTGGTGTGACGGCGGTACCCAGCGAGATTCTGCATCGCCTGCGATCTGAGCAGTGGTCTGCCAGACTTTGCGCTTCTCCCTGGTCGCTTCAGCGCTGAAAGAGTGAATTTCCTCCTCTCATTGAAAGAGCTGCACGCGCACGTCTTTTTAAAGACGGTTCGCCCGTGCTCTTCTGGGTGTGATTGATTTCTGTCGTCATCTGATGGTCACGATCGCTGCTTTGTATGCCTGGGCATTTCAGCATGCAGCAGCAGCGTTCGTGGATGACTCATTTTCCTTCTGTGGGAACATGACCATCTCTACACTGAGGTCGAGACTCAATGATCTCACTTGAGTGAGAGTCCCGGTCCCCCCCGCTCGATCGGTTTCCTCCATAGGGGGCCCGTCGACCCGGGGACCTGGTGATTTACGGTGATGGTGTGGGATAAGCCCCGACGATTCCTCGGGCCACACCTCCCGCCTCAGTGCGAGAGCCAGCGAGCGTTAGTTCGATTCAGTCGGTTGCTTCTTCGGTGGCACCGGCTGCTTCGGGCAGCGCTCCAGATGATGATGCGATGTCGATCACAGCATCACTAGGCGGGCTTGACTCCTCGGGAAGTGAGGATGCGGCCGCGTTGCCTCCCTCGGGAGCGTCAGCGCCGCCGTGTCTGATCCCGCGATGATGGCCGTGCTATCTCGGGCGTCCGTGAGCATCGGGTGGGGGTGGAACTCCGCCCCTCCCCGATCTCTCGCGGCTGAATAATTGGTTTTTGGGTAACGCTGCCGCCTTACGGCCACGGCCAACCCCAATTTCCTTTTTTCCCCGAGTTGCATGCGGAACTGACACGCACTAAAAAATAAATAAATAAAAAAAAAAAAAAAAGCGTGCTTAGTTCCCCGCCCTTCCTCCCCTCGGCGATGCGGCTGTCTGTGGGTACGCTGGGGCTCCCCCGGTCAACCGGCGGTTGCTCTCAGATGCCCCTCCAAAGCCTATGGGTTCTCGTCGTCTATGGCGGCGCGATTCTGTAGAGCGGCGGGACAGGCAGCCTCCGCCCTGCATATGATGAGCACCTACAAAGCTAGCTGCTCAGGAATGTGCACGAGGAGGTGACGGACCAAGCGAGCTGCGAGCCTGTCGCCTACCTTGTCCTTAAACGGGTCACGGAGGCGGTCGCTCGCTCCCTTGGTCAGGTGATGCCCACCGCTGTGGTCCAGGAGCATCATAATGTTCGGCGGTGCGGTCCAGGACTTTGCCCAGCACTTCTCGACCGCCTAGGAGCAGACGAAGGCGGTTTCTCTGCCCCGACGGCCAGCTGCTGCCTCCAACCAGCCGTCGGCTCGGACGCCTCCGCCAGCTCGCCGCCGAGGACGCCCCCCTGCGGCTCCCTTCCCTCCCACGCGGCCCCAGCAGCAGCCTTCAGCCGGTTCGCGTCGCGGAGGAGGCCACAGGTAAGCGTCCCAAGAAAAGAGCCCCCCCTCAGGCCGCGTGCCCCGCTAGATGCCAGGCGAAGCGATGTTCCTGAGGCGGGCCGCTCAGTGATAGTGTCATGGTTTTTCTCGGGAGGCGGTGGCAGGGCCCCTCCTTCCCCGGTGGAGGGCCGGTGGAGAATCTTTTGTTCTAGCTAGCTCCCTGAGCTGGTTGAGGAAAAGCTGACACTGTCATTGAGCACACAGACTGGAATGAGCGCGCACGACGTCCAGTGCGTCGCCCCGTTCATTCCTCTCTGTCTCGGAGGGCGCGGAAGGGTGCGTGTGTCGTCCCCGGGCTACGCCAATCCCTTCCCCCTCTGTCGCCAGACCCCCGGCAGAACAGACCCCCGTGGAACGCTCTGCCTTCCCTGGTCTCTTCTGTCGGGGAGCGGGTTTCGACGGTGCATCCGGACGGGGTAACTCCTGCACGCATGCCGGTCGACCCGCCTCGCTGCCCCTCCGGGGGGACGTCTGTGGTTCGCATGACCCCGTTGGCTCACTTCCTGGAAGCCTGGCTAGCGCTTCCCGGGGTTCCCGCTGGGTCATCAGAACGATCGGATTCGGCTACGCGATTCAGTTCGCACGGTCTCTTCCCCGCTTCAGGGGAGTTCGCTCCACGATGGTTGGTGGCAATGCCCCAGTCTTGAGAGCGGAGATTGCGACCCTGCTGGCGAAGGGTGCAATCGAGACGGTCCCTCCAGCCGAGGTGAGGTCCGGGCTTTACAGCCCCTACTTCATTGTCCCCAAGAAAGACCGGTGGGTTACGACCGATCCTGGACCTGCGCATTTTGAACCGTTCTCTCCATCGACTACCGTTCAAAATGCTCACGGCCAAACGCATTTTCGAATGTGTTCGGTATCAGGATTGGTTTGCAGCGATCGACCTGAAGGACGCGTACTTCCATGTCTCCATTCTCCCTCGACACAGACCGTTTCTTCGGTTTGCCTTCGAGGGCCAGGCATACCAGTACGCCGTTCTCCCATTCGGGTTAGCTCTGTCCCCTCGCGTCTTCACGAAGATCGTCGAGGCAGCCCTTGTTCCCCTTCGCGAACACGGGGTTCGCATCCTGAACTATCTCGACGACTGGCTGTTACTAGCACACTCTCGAGCTCAGGTTTGCGAACACAGAGACCTGGTGCTACGGCACCTAGCCCGTCTGGGCCTTCGGGTCAACCGGGAAAAGAGCAAACTTTGCCCCGTGCAGAGGATCTCTTTTCTCGGCATGGAGATAGACTCGGTCGCCATGTCCGCGCAGCTCACGAACGAGCGCGCGCACTCACTGCTGGCTTGTCTTCGACAGTTCGAGGGCAAGAGTGCGGTTCCACTGAAACTTTTCAGAGGCTCCTGGGGCATATGGCATCCGCGGCCGCGGCAACGCCGCTCGGTTTGCTTCATATGAGACCGCTTCAGCTGTGGCTTCGCGATCGAGTCCCGAGGTGGGCATGGCATCGCGGCTCGCTCCGAGTTCCAGTGACTCCGACGTGCCGCCGATCCTTCTTCCCGTGGTCGAACCTCAGCTTTTTACGGACAGGGTCCCTATTCAGCGAGTTTCCAGGCATCTCGTTGTCTCCACGGATGCGTCTACCACGGGTTGGGGTGCCATGTGCAATGGGCATGCAGCCGCCGGTTCCTGGACAGGAGCCCAGCGCCTCATGCACATCAATTGCCTCGAGCTGTTGGCAGTACGGCTCGCCCGGCACCGCTTCCGAGCGTGCTCTAGGGCCAGCATGTGCTTGTCCGCTCAGACAACACTACGGCAGTAGCGTACATCAACCACCAGGGGGGGTCTACGCTCGCGCCGGTTGTCGCAGCTCGCCCGCCACCTCTTGATATGGAGTCAGAAGCACCTGAGGTCCCTTCGTGCAGTTACATTCCTGGAGACCGGAATCGGGCAGCCGCGAGCTGTCCCGGGCCCGTCCCATCTCCGGCGAATGGCGACTCCATCCCCAGTCGGTCCAGCTGATTTGGGACCAGTTCGGGGAGGCACAGTTAGACCTGTTCGCCTCTCGGGACTCGTCCCACTGCGCCCAGTTATTCTCTGACCCGCGGCTCTCTCGGCTCGGATGCGCTGGCGCACAGCTGGCCACGGGGCCCACGCAAGTGTGCGTTCCCCCAGTGAGCCTCCTTGCACGGGTGTTGTGCAAGATCAAGGAGGACGAGGAGCAGGTCTTGCTGGTAGCCCCCTACTGGCCCACCAAGACGTGGTTCTCCGAACTCTTGCTCCTCGCGACAGCACCTCCTTGGCCTATTCCTCTGAGACCGGACCTACTCTCTCAGAGACGGGGCACTCTGTGGCACCCTCGTCCCGATCTTGGAGGCTGCACGTGTGGCTCCAGGACGGGACGAGGCAGGTTTGAGTTCGCTGCCACCTGCGGTGGCGGCAACCATCACTTCCGCAAGAGCGTCGTCCACGTGACACCTTTATGCGTTGAAGTGAAACCTCTTCGTCAATTGGTGTTCTTCTCGCTGAGAAGACCCCCGGAGATGTTCGATCGGAGTCATGCTTCCTTCCTGCAAGAGGGGTTGTAGCGCAGGCTGTCGCCCTCCACCCTTTGGATTATGTCGCGGCCATTGCCGCGTCTCATGATGCAGTGAAAGGTAAGTCTATGGGAAGCATGACCTGGTCATCAGGTTCCTGAGGGGAGTGAGGGGGCTAAATCCGCCTCCCTCCCCTCCTGCCCTCTGGGGACCTCTCAGTAGACCTGGGTGCTCTGCAGAGGCCTCCCCTGGAGCCTTTGCAGTCGGTAGAGTTTTTGCCCTGTCCTATGTGACAGCACTCCTGATTGCATTGGTATCCATCAGGAGAGTAAGGGACCTGCACGCACTCTCTGTTGACGAAGTGTGCCTGGAGTTCGGGCCGGCTTACTCTCACGTATTCCTGAGACCCCGGCCTGGATATATGCCCAAGGTTCCTACCACTCCCCTCCGGGACCTGGTGGTGAACCTGCAAGCGCTGCCCCTGGAGGAGGCAGACCCAGCCTTGGCACTGCTCTGTCCGGTACGTGCTCTCCGCACCTATGTCGACAGAACGCAGTGTTTCAGGACCTCAGACCAGCTCTTTGTCTGTCATGGGGGGAGCCAGAAGGGAAGGGCTCTCTCAAAGCAACGGCTGTCCCACTGGATAGTGGATGCCATTGCTTTGTCTTACCAGCAGCAAGGCCTTCCGTGCCCCCTTGGTGTGACGGCCCATTCCACTCGGAGTGTAGCCTCCTCTTGGGCTTTAGCGCACGGCGCCTCGCTAACAGACATCTGCAGAGCTGCAGGCTGGGCGACACCCAACACCTTCGCCAGATTCTATAATCTGCGAATTGAGCCGGTATCCTCTCACGTACTCGTTTCGGCCAGTTCTGGATCCGCTCAGGTGTCTTCGCTTGCTCGCCACTCCACTCCCCGGACTGGATAAGTGCGATATTTCCTCAGTTCTTCCATTGAAGTCTTGAGTCCTCCAGCACCGACGATGCGGGCACCACTGCGTTGCTCTGGATGCTAGCTAGGTGCCTCCATGCGCACGGTTCCCCATGGTAACCGTCTCATGTGTATTATCCACTGTAAGCCTCTCTGAGCATGTGTCTTCCCTTGGCAAGCCATCTGCCACCCCTGGAGTTTAAATCAGTAGCCACCTGCGGTTGGTACTCCAGTGTTCCATATGCGTTCCTATGTGGCCATATGTGTATTCTTAAGTCCTCCCTTCGGTAGGCAGCTGGTAGCATGTCCCCTTCGGGATATGTTCCCAGTGTACCTTGGTAATCCTGTGTCAAAGTCGGATCCCCAAAAAAAAAAAAAAAAAAAAAAGAGGTAAGGCTCGGGGGTTCAGTCTTTCGCAGGGCACTGGAAGACAGCTTGAAGATGGCGTGATGGCACAGACCCCCAATCTCCGTCACTTCTGACGTAACTCGAAGTGACTACGATAGGGAACGTCTCGGTTACGTATGTAACCCTCGTTCCCTGAGTAGGGAACGGAGACGTTACGTCTCCCTGCCACTTCTGCTGTATCGCTGGGTAGAGGCCGAGTTCAGTCTTGGCTCCTCAGCGAAGACATACTGCGGTTGCGTTCACTTCCTCCTTTTATACTCACGGAGTAGGGCGGAGTACGCTATGCAAATTTCCGCAGCCCCAAGGCATTGCATGCCATTGGCTCGTGTTTTAATACTCGAAGAGGATTGGCTTTCTATGCGAAACCCCCAATCTCCGTCACTTCTGACGTAACGTCTCCGTTCCCTACTCAGGGAACGAGGGTTACATACGTAACCGAGACGTTTAATCAACCCCCAGCTGTAGACTACATATTTTTGACAAATTGACAATTGGATAATGGATAACAATGTGTTGATACTAGAGAAAGAGAGAGAGAAAAGGCTCTGAAAGAGAGGTTGGGACAACATTCTTGATTGTAACACCCAAGTATGAGAAGAAAGTTGATTTTAAATAGTATGAAACACAGTAATCTATCTCAGAACTTAAAAACATTAAGACAGTGTTTATGTGTGTGTGTGTGAGTGAGTGAGTGAGTGAGTGAGTGAGTGAGTGAGTGACAGAGCGACTAACTTTACATTATTTCCACTCGACGTCACTGGCGCTGCCATTCTTCTCTCATCTGAGGTAAAAAAAAATGTCCCGTGGTGCGCGTGCACGGTGCACTCCCCTAATCTGATACTGTGGGCGATATTTTCAGCGCCCCCAAACCATAAAATTTGACGGCGCTGATTGGCGAAATATAAACTTTTTTGCATAGCAACCGGGGAACCATTGGCTTAAATTCCAGCACTGTGGGGCTGAGCGAACTGGCGCCCTGACAAGACAGCCTATTGGCTATACTACTACACCAACATGATAAAAGTAACGAAAGTGAATGCAAATATCATTCTGGTGAGTTCAAAACACTTTTCAAAGTAAAACCATTATTAGCATATAATTAACAAAGATTATTTTTCAAAATGATAAATTATAATATATATATTAAAAAAACAGACAGACAGGTCGGAGGGAGGGCGGCGCCCCAGCGCCCTCTATGGGCGAGCCGCCCCTGCTTTCAGAACCTCTTATTATGTCGGAGTTCTTATATGTACCACCTTATTATGTCCCACCTCGCAGGCTCAAAAAAAACTATGCATTATGAATATAGCAGGCTTACCTGGTGCGCACAAGCAGGGGAATTAACCATTAATAATTTGCACTATAAGCTCCCATGTCTGCTTCTTGCTCCGTGCCGTGACACCCGGCCCAATTTTTTTCTTTAATGATGATGGTCTAGTGTTCATGCACTAACTGGACTAACAGCAAACACTGTTCTTCTGTCCACTCTGGGAAGAGTGGAACAATTTTTATCATTCTAAGCCAATCAAATACCTTAGGAAATTAACAGCATGGTAAAAAAAAAAAAAAAAAAAGATTTCTATATACATAATGTATATGATGAGAGTAAACTCTATACTTAAAAGTGCTCTTTTTCTTCTTGGACAACCAACCAATCACAGTCTTCAAAAGAGTGTGTCATACATAGCAACGGGATCAACCCCACCTCCTCACTAAGATGAAAGTTTTTATCTTTTCCTTACTCAGAGTTGCTGTCAGATCAGTCCCGAATCGCTCTTAATCTAAGACTCCTACGTAAAAGTTTTTAAGCTAAATTAAGAGTTTTCTGAGAGGATTCTTAGAATCTTTATGAATACGGGCCCTGATCTCCAAGATGACAATGGGGCAATCTTTCACAAAATGAACATTGACTGAAGTTGAGCATTGAGGGCAAACACAGAGTGCCACTGGGATTTAAAACAAGAAAGGGAACACTTTAGTGGTTGTAAACAACATAATCCTCATCACAACTACATGCCCCACCCGCTACAGCTGTTGCAAACTCAGGAACACCCCCCACAACCACCTGCCCTGCCAGCTACAGCCAGCCATCCCATCCTCAGAAACACCTAAACCAGCACACCCGGCTGCTATGGTCCTGCATCTTTAGCCCTGCTAGATACAGTCCCATCACAACCATCTGCCCCGCCAGCTACAGCCAGCCATCCCATCCTCAGAAACACCCCAACCAGCAGACATCGATGCCGGGTTGGGCACGTAGTAACATTGCCGGAATCAGTGCCGGAATGTGCACTGTGTAAACAAAAGCCAGGACCAATGCCGTAAGGGGTGTGTCATAGTGATGGCGTCCCATCGCGCGACTATTGCTCTTAGAAGAAAGTTTGTGTTCGTCATCAACAAAGAAAGGACTAACAAATGTCTGCAAACTGGAATGAAGTAGAGAGCAGGAGTTCCTCACTATCCGCACTGAAGCTGAGATCGTTCACCAGCTTTGTGGAACGGTATGCGCATGTACATGTTTTTGACATACGCGGTACATTACACGTCTCATCCTGTCGTCATATGTCTTTCCGGGATCTTTACAGGTTGTGGGTAGAAACACTCACAGATCCTGGCAAATCACTGGCAGTGTTAATGAACCGAAATCAAACAATCCTGGGACAAATGCCGGGTCACATTATCTGTGTATTTTCCGGAATCTCTGTGTGAAAGGGGCTTATGACTGCTGTATACATTTTAAGGACAATGTGGTTACAATAATGTATGTAGTGATGCATTGCAGGCATGTCCTTCGCTCTAAAGTAGGGGCTTACAAATTATTTTACTGGGATATTCAACATGTTGGTCTGAACATAGAGCTGGAACGTGAGGTATGTGTATAGTGAATACAACAGATTCAAGGGTAAAAATCATATTGATGTTCAACAAATAAAAACAGACATAATACAGCCTAAAATTAGCATGAATATTACACAGAAAAAAACACATGAATTACACATGTGATTTTGCACATGTGAAATTTAACTGTGAAAACATTTTAAAAAAATTTTGTTTGAATCCCATGTGAATTTCCATGTGAAACACATAATTTCACATTTGAAATGGATATAAACCCATAAATTCCCATGTGAAACCTAAGATCACATGTGAAACATGGATATTCTCATGTGAAACCCATCAACAAACATTTCTCATATACATCAATAATTGATGTATGTTCAACCAATATGCACTCCATGTAACTCCATGTGGAATCCATGTACAATCGTGTATACAAATACAACACAATTGCATGAAACTCAAATAAGGTGTGTGGCCGACAAGCAGTCATGGAGGTATTCCATGTCGTGTAAGAGGAAACAAAAGTTAAAGCAAATAAAGTAGGCTACATTTTGTCAGACTCAAACTCTTTGACACCAAGGGCAAGCCATGACCTTGTTGAGCTGTTGGTATGAAAAATAAAGGCACTATATGCTGTGATTGAGGCACAAGACACATCTAATGAGTCACATTGTGTAAACAGCAATTTACCACAACAAATGGATGTTCTTAGGGCCTATATCTGTTTCACAACATGAACACACATTTTACTGATTCAAATTGA
This sequence comes from Pimephales promelas, assembly GCF_988280905.1. Taxonomy (NCBI): domain Eukaryota; kingdom Metazoa; phylum Chordata; class Actinopteri; order Cypriniformes; family Leuciscidae; genus Pimephales; species Pimephales promelas. Next base: position 8,504,815 of record NC_142775.1, read on the forward strand.
GATTTATTTCAAAACATGCAATGCAAATGCAAGCAGTCCATACTAATTAGAAAAACAAAACAAATTACAAATTAAAACGCAAAGCATTTATTAAAATTATCCATTCAAATACCTCTAAAATGCAGATGTAGCAGACATGTTTGTGTATTGTGTGTTTATGCATGCATGTTGTCTCAAGTCATCAAGTCTCAAGTGTTTCCTTAAGCAGACTTCCTGTTTGGGGTAGAAAAACAAAATCAAAGATTAGAGCAGTACAAACACCAGTTTCATTTATTTTCTTTGGATTGGATTAGATCTGTTATGTTCAAGTGATGACTTGGTTGTGTACTGTATATTTAAAGTAATCAAAAAATATAACAATCAGATCTTGTTGAAACCCACATCATGACCTCCAGAAGCCAGCCAAAGTCTGGAGCCAGCCAAAACTGGCAGCTATTTCAGTCATAAAAGTACAGATCATATTTCTATATTCCAGATAAATCAAAGCAGCGCTCACCAAGATAACAATTCATGATTTCCATTACACAAGAGTAGCTGTTAGAACTTCATGCTGATTTATACTTGGCTTTCGCCAAGGTAAGCTAAGACATAGCTTTACAGTAAACTATGCTTCTCCATCCATTTCCCTTCTCCACGACGGCTGCAACTACAGTGTGGTCTCCCTAGTGGACCACCATGAAAACCGTCTGGATTGAGCCGAGTAGGGGATATCGCCAGGGTCTTCAAGTGGGCACCTTCCGTCCTCAGTGTTTCGTCGACTAGCCCACGACACTTCAAGAGGGCTCGACAGTGACCCTGGCGTCCCAGAGTCAACCCCCTCCATCCCCCACTCAACTCAGCCCAGCTTATTGACCCCTACAGAGACCTAACAAAATACACAGGAACGTAATAACTGTAATTTCAGTGCAACCTACAGTATACAAACAGACTCTTCAAGAATTCTAAGAAACCGTAGAGTGGCGGCCTGTACATAGCCAGCTAGAATCTTTCCGTCTCAACCACAGCCAGTTGCTGCTCCTTTCTGCTGCTTCAAATAAGTTCTTTACCGTGTGACGCAACTCTTGGCCACTGAATCTCTCTTGGCCACTTGGTCTCTGAGGAACGGGGTTGTAGAGTGTGCCACAAAACCTCGACAACCCTCGACACTGGATAAACTTGGACTATCCATCCTCGCTGCTCTGCCTCAGTGGCCAGATGAGCATACCGCAATTTCTTCCTCTCATATGCTTCATCTACCGCATCCTCCCATGGCACTGTTAGCTCTATCAGCTGAACAATGCTTGCTGATCCAGACCACAAAACAATATCTGGTCGACCTGGCCCCTGGAACTGTTTACCGCCCAGCCTTTGTCATCCAGAGGGCCCAAATGGCAGAGGCAGATGTGCTGGAAACACAGTCAATTGCTTGCTTGAGGGTAGATGTAGAGAGGCTAATCAGAAGAGTGAAGGAAAACAAACTGTTTGAAACCACAATCCCGCTTTCTATATCAGGGAGAATTAATCAAATTTTTACAGTCGCCTGTCTACTCTCTAATTTCCAAAATGGCCCTCTGGTCAAGACCTGGGCAAATGAGATTTTAAATGTTGACCTTGTATTGAATGGTGTGTGTGCATGTGCATTCCTAAAATAAATGTTATTCACTTTTATGTGCGGTTTTGTCTAAACCAACATTGTAAAAGTAAATCAGACAAGTTTGCATGTTTGCATTGTTTATTGAGTTGATCAGTTACATACATTTTTGCATCTAAACATTGAAATAAAATTTGTCAACTTTGTCTCTGATGACCTTGAACACTTCTTCATCTCTGTATATTCTATCAATCAGAGTGTCTTCCTCCGCAGACACAACAAAATCACACCACGTCATGCCACCAAGAGCTGCCCCTGAATTTGGTAGTGTGATGTCTGCAGCTCCATTTTGCCTAAGGTGATTTTAACATAGGCACAGTCAATGTAGTTTTTAACATTTGGGCACTTAATTTCTAGAACACCAAAAGGAGAGTGTTCTGTCGGGTCATAAACTACTCCATCCGGAGATGCTCCCAGCCAAGGCGTGTCTGGGTGGATTATAAATCCACACGGATAGTGGTTGACCCTCTTTATTTGAGTGTACTCCCATATGGCATCAGCCTCCAACTCCAGTCCTCTTCTCATTGCCTTTGTCTGATATGTTCCCTTCAGGATCCTATCAGCCAGACTGTCCTCACATTTGTTGCTGACAAAGCAGATCTCCCTGAAACGGGAGGCAGCGAGTCTTGGTCTCCGCAACTTGTGCCATTCCTCGCAGGAGCTTTGGCTTCTTGTGTCACTTTCCAGTTTATTTGCCATGTCCCAAGCTTGCGCTCTGCCTCAGTGGTGTTAGATTGCATGTAGATTGAGGGCTGTAAGTGGTAACCTTGCAGGGATAGGGATGGACGAGGTGGAGCAACGTGGAAGGATAGATCTCTATGTGCTGCTGCTGGCTTGCACCATCCCAAGGGCAAAGTTGACCAATGGAACCTCACAGCTGATGTTCATGCTACACACCATTGGCGACTCCGCTCTGGAGAAGTCGGCATACGTCTCAGTCACCTTGGGATGGAGTAGTATATAGCTAGTAGGGATGGGCATGATCAATCGACGATCGATTATTGATCGATTATTGAAGAATTTCATCGATGACGTTAATTTCTTATCGATTATCATTAAACTAATGCTGCTGTGTTGCATAGTGTGAGTGGAAAGTGAACGTGTTCCCCGGGCTGGTCATGTTAGCGCGGAGGTACCTGTGCATCCCGGCAACGTCAGTCCCCTCATCAGAGCGGTGTTTTCAGCAGCTGGACTGAAGCATTTGTTTACACTCGACGCGTCCGCACGAGCGTGAAGGGGCGCGCAGCAAATATTAGTATAAATATAAAAACCTCGTCCGTTTGGGGGGGTGCTCACGCGCTGAAGTGCCAGGCGAAAGTGTAAACAAGGCTTGACGGTCACCATGCAGGTTGCGGTCGCGTCTGACCACAGATCATGTCATCAACATGCTTATCTTTCTCAACAAACGTCAGTAGACTGGAGCAGAAGTTGTATGCGAGTTATTTTTTATGAAGCTTAAAGTAGCCTAGCCTAATTGATTGTCAGGTAGGCTAATCTCTCTCACCCTTTCTCGACTCCGTGCCTTGATTGTATTACATTTTGACAAAACCTGTCAGATCTAAATGTTATTATGTTTTTGGTTAAGTTATTTTTATTATTATTTATTATTTTGGAACAAACGAGGGTCTCACGAGGGCCAACTCGCAGCGGCAGGTTCAGTTGCGTTAGAGCATATCTTCAAATTTAGCCTAACCGAACGCCCAGTTTAACTGCCACAAGTTGATAATCTTGTAATAAAGATCTAATCGAGGAAAAACACGCTTTATTGTTGTATTTTCATTGCATTTTTAATTCATAAAAGTGAAATAGAATAAATTTGAATATAAAAATATTAATGATTAATCGATAGTCGATCGTTAATTCTTCCGACGATCGACTAAGAAAATGTAATCAAATGCCCATCCCTAATGGCTAGTTTAGCAATACAACCAAGGGGGTAAACATTGACCGGAAGTTGAAGCCTCGCCGGAGCTGCCATCTTGTAGCAAAACTTCACTTGCGTTAGCATTCCTATTGACTCCCATTCATTTTGGCGTCACTTTGACAGCGAATAACTTTACATCTGAGGCATTTGAGGACCCCATTTGTCCTTTATTTACTTCTAAAGAAACACGACAATGTATAAAATGCTCCATTACCTTGTAGCTTATGTTATGGCCCCGTAGAAGCAGTTTTAGTGAAAGTAGGTTAACGATTGCGTCATACCCATGCAACTCTCTGTCGCACAGTAGAGAGATTACCCAGATAGCATGGTAACATTAATTCAATGTTGAGTTTTGATCCAAACCATCATTTTGGTTCAGATTGACATTTCAATGTTTAAAGTGTGTTGGATCAGCATTGAAATGTTGATGAAAGCCAACAAGTGTAAGTTTCTCATCCACAAATCAAAATACCCATGTATTGATACAATATTGCTCGCTTTTACCTTATACCGTCTGCTGTTGCTTTAGGGCGGCTCTTCGGTTTAGCAGACAGCACAGCCATTTTATCCACTTGGCCTGGTTTTATAGTCTGTAGTGTGTGCAAGACATACTTTAAGCAAATCTCCAGAAAAACAACATAACAACTACAAAACAGTAATTAGTTATATGCTTTTGGTTTACTTGCCAAAGTTCTAGGTTTGTGCCATTGCTGTTCTCCCTCAGTACAGCTTGGGGGGGGGACTACAGGCACCTTCAGCTGCGAGTAGTGGGCTGTCTGGTACAAAAGAGCAACACAGTGGTTGCACAGCGCAGCTCCAGCAATGCAAGAACATTTATGGTGAATCAGCTCTACAGGCTTGCTGTCTTTAAGCACCACCTGCAATGTCATAGTAAGTCACAATTTATCATAGCCTCAGTCATTCTTTTAGGATACTCATTGCTTACAGATTCCTTTAAGATACAGTCTTGCATTGTGACTAATTTTTTTAGACCAGCAGACCACTCCTGATGTTGAATCCCCTTAGAAATTAGGAGATAAAACAATATTCTAAGATGTTTGTTGGATTAATGAGTTGAATATTATGCCATATCATTTTCCACGTATTTTAGTAGTAGTACCTTTCACTCCAGATTGTAGCTTAATTGAAGGATCAAAACAATAAGCAAGAAAACATTCAACCAGTGGGGACCAGCTAGGTAATTCGCTCTTACTACATCAGCCTTCATGTAAGCTTAAGACCATGGGGGAAAGGTGCATTTTTATACAAAGCTCCAAAATTATCGAACATGCTTTCCTCCTACCATTAGAAATGCACCCATTCTGTGTCACTTTAAAAAGCTGATTAAGACACATTTATTTAAGGCTGTTTTTCTTTAATTGTTGTACTGCCCTTTGTTGTTTCTGTTTATTTTGCTGTAGCGCTTTGGGTTTAAGAAAAGGGTATTACAAATAAAATGTATTATTATAGGTAACCTGCTTACTCGTACTGTACATTAGTGTTTTCTAGTCACCATCGTCAATTCACTAAACTTTACTCTAGCTGATTCCCCACCTGCTAACATAACTAATGCAAGCAAAAACCCAGTGGGGACAAGCAATGCATAGTAAACATGTAGCACTACTACATTAAACATTGCTAATCCCCAGGAACATCAAAAATGCTGGGTTATTTGGCTGATAAGCAAACTCTTTTCTTATCTCATCTTCTTACATTATCTCATTTTCTTACATTATCTTATCTTATCTTATCCTATCTTATCCATAACTAGTATCACCATACACTCAAGCTGTGAGGTTTCTCTTTTTTCGTCAGCGACCTGTTGCACATTGCCCTGACGACCACCTCTCCTGAATCCTGGGCCCGTATCCCTAAAGATTCTGAGAATCCTCTCAGAGAGCTCACTTAACCTAAACATTCCTTGCCAGGAGTTTTAGCTTAGAAATGATTCCAGAACATTTTCAATGAACTCTGAGCAAGGAATGGATGGAAAATCCTATCTTAGTGAGGAGGTGTGGTTGACCCCGTTGCTAGGTATGAGTCATCATTTCATGATTCGTGATTGGTCGATCCTACAAGTTTGATGAAAATGAACTTTTGATGATAATGAGCAAAGGATGTACCCTCAAATCAATGAACATAATTATACAGTCTAATCTTATGCAGACTGTAATTGTAAATAATATTTCACATTCGAGAAAATATCTGGAAAATGAATAGTAAGCTGTAGGTTATAGCCTAACATTAGAATCTATGTGAACACTTAAGCTCATTACACCCTGTTCAAATACTGATTCGTGTCTTATTTGCTCATATTAATATCCTAGCAGGCACATTTTGTACTTTCACTCCTATATGGACCCCATTGAAAACAAGATGGCCTATCTCAAGGGGCTGTCCTTAATGAGAAATTGCAACGTTGCAACTCAGTGTGGTCTTAACGATGGTAACACGGCTCAGCTTTTATCAATGTCTGTGATTGCTGGCTGGTCTATTTATGAAGGCTTGTTAACAAATATCCTACAAACACAGAAAATGGAGAAAAAAAGGAAAAAATAAATTTTGTGCAGCTGCTTAGGGGAACTCTTAAGCCACTAAAAGCCCTCTTCCCTGCTCTTAGCAGATCTCGCCTTAGGAGCCCTTTTAAGCGCTAGGAATCTTAGGGGAAATTCTAACTTAGAATTTCCTATGCAGGTACAATGCAAATTTATATTTTACTTCCTAAAATATATTTACACAATGTAAAATGTAAAATAGTGCCCTGTTGAAGTTTTGCTACATTTTATTTATTGTTTTCTATTTATTGTTTTCTTTATTTTTATTTATTCTTTAAAGAGATGCACTGAATTTTGGTGAATAAGAGCACCTGTTTTATTTTAATGCACATAGTTGTACATAGTTGTACATTAGCAGGAATGTAGCACAATATGGATGTGAATGGAGTTACAATTAGCCTATGTGACAATAAAATTAGTTTTGGTTAAAATCAACAAATAATCGTGATAATCACGATTATTTTGATCAATATTGAGATCACGAATAAATTATCTTTTTGGCCCAAATCATGCAGCCCTACGAAGAAATGTACATTTTAAATCCCTTGTCCCTCTTACTTGTCGGGGTGCGGGATCATATTCTAAATTAAGAAATCATAATGCAGTAAAAAATGATTTACAGGGAACATAAATAATCACTTTACATTTCGAGTCTTACGTTCATTTGTCACGTGACATACGCAATGAACAGATCGTTCATGAATCACATATCTGGGACTAATGCAGCAGGATGTCGAAACGAAATATGGTGGATTATTATTATGATAATAATAATATGATAATAAGAGCGCACCAGGAGCGCTCACAGCCGAGGAGACCGACTTTCTTGTCATGGCCGTAAAAGACGGAGAACTGACGTTGAATGGGGGTAAGTTATGTCCTTATAGTTATGCATATAGTTATGACCAAACAGGTCTAATCCGTCATTACTACAATAAGCCTGAAAAAATTGGGTAGCCTAAATGCCTAAGCTTGAAGTGTTAATATTTTTCCTTGTTATAATGATTTGCAAAAATAAAAAAACAGCTGCATCTATGTTGATGAGAGAATCAAAACTGTATGCGCGTTGTGCAAGCTACATAATGGCCAAGCATGCTGGTTTTTGCTGGTATACATTGCAAATAGAGGGGCAGCAAAATTGTTTTTTGCCTAGAGCGGCAGAAGTGCACGCGCCGGTCCTAGCTGTAAACACTGATGATGCGAAATACCGGAGTGAACATGGCTGTAAACGACTTTTGCTTCAGTTTGAAAAACCACAGAATTTTCTCCATAACAGAGCGAATTGCATCCCGTGTCTTGTTTCCCATTTCTGCGGTTGTTTTGGTTTTCGATTTCTCTAACCTACAATGTAAACTCGGCACTTAGCGTCTACGTCACGGCTCTCAGCCCGCCCTCTGTTCGTTGATTGGCCGGCTGTTTTCAGGCCGGTGGAAAACTGAAAGATAGGCCGCTATCTCAGACTGACTACAGGAGCGAAATGAAATTAGCGGAAGTAGGAAGTCTGACTTAGTCAGGCTAGGAGAGCACAGCAAAAAATAAAAAATAAATAAATAAATAAATAAATAAAATGGCAGTTGTCTCATGTATTTAAGTTGTTGTAAATATGTCTTAAATATTACATGTTGGAAATCAATCCAGTTTATATCAGTCAGATGTTCTGTATTTTGTTATAATTATTTGTACATTTATATTTGTTTTATTTGTAAAGATTTTGACAAGAAACATCAACAACAACAACAGCAACAGCAACAACAAAAATAATTCTGCAGTGACTAATTTGTAGGTTCCGATCAGGCAGCAGACAGTTCACATTCACAACCATAAAACACAACTTTTTTTTTTTTTTTTTTTTTTTTTTTTTTTGTGAGTGTGTGTGTGTGTGTGTGTTTGTGTTGAAATATTGCATAGGCAGAACAGGGTAAGTTGGACATTTTTTTAAATAATATCCACTGCGTCTAGTTTCTACTGCGTACAGCAGGTGTCGCTGCTGTGTCTGTAAATGTTACTGTGGACAGCAGCAAATTTGTGAACCATGGATGGATAGCAAATTGCAAATATCTCTGTTTTAATAATTATGTAAAAAAATCATGTAAAAATATTGTAATCATTTTTAGGCTATATGAAAAAAATAGTTATGTATCGCTTCTTATGATCACTTGTGATCGTGTCCTCGTGAAAAGTGAAAAAAGGTAATGCAACAAATTACTATGTATCATACTTATTAATTGTATTTTAATAACACATGGGAATGGGTATAATGGATTAATTACTACTACAGGTTCTAATTAAATACTGGCTACCCTTTTGTTTAATCGTGTGAAGAAGGCATGAGTTTGCAGCAGTAAAGAAATAGCCTGATGAATTATTATGATTTTTTTTTTTCAACGAGAGATCTGCCATTAGAGATAGCCTACATCTACCAGATGTCCTCGGCGCACTTGCGCATTGGTGTTTTGAGAAGGACACGCCTCTTGTCTCCAGTCATCCTAAATCCAATACCCCGACCGGAACGATCCCGACATAATATGAAAGCATTTCTAAGGACAAGCAAATGTTGTTTTCAGATGAGGACACAACCTGAGACCTGGTGCAGGACATATAGCTCCAGCATCCTCATCCTCATCTGATTCCAGGAATGACATCTGGCCAGTGATGCAGTGGACAGAATGCATGCAGCATCATTTGTCACACAGACAGTACTGTAAGGGGCAGCTCGAGGTGTATTTGGCCAAATAAATCCGGCCTGTTATTCGTTTAATTACTCATTCATTATTTTGTTATTGGGAATATGTCATTGCTCGCATCAAGAGATAGCCTACACATGAAATCGTGTTGGAATTATAAATTATAGGAAACGGACGCAACACGTTGTTGGCTGGTCGTCGGGAGCTCAAGGTGTCATTCAGCCTTTATTCAGTAAGTACAGAAGAGTCATTGCCTGCCTTACATGTAAATAACTACCTTAAATATTGAGTGGACATTTCAGCATTCACGAATCGATGCAAAACCAGGCTATACGGAAACAAAATCTTAACTTGTATAGCAGTCATCGTTATGTCCGAGTGGAAACCAACCAACAGCTTTTATTTATTTATTTAATAGCTAAAACCTGAGCATTTCATGTCATTAAAACTTACCTTTTTTGGCAGCTTGTGACCCAAACATATTTTAAAACGATCACGTCATCGGCATTATTTCAGTTTGTGATTGTTGTGACATTTCTTGTCAAACCAATTTTGAGTTTTGCAATGCATAACTAACTGACACATTATAATATTCGGGTTGTGAGGGGTTATTAGCCTACTGGTGGGCGTGGACAGAATAAATGCAGTTGCTCCAGTCAACTTGACACGAGCTTAAATGATCTTTAGTAAACACAGTAAAAGAATAATATTTGTCAGAAGGTATTAAAATTAATATTTAAAGAGCTTTTTGGATACTTATTTATTTTATGTTGAATTCCCCAGCTGTCATTTACTGAGAGAGAGAGAAATTATTCTCAAATGTTGCCTTGGGCATCTGATGGCATCACTTACTGTGAGTCTAAACAGGTGTGTGTGTGTGTGTGTGTGTGTGTGTGTTAGTCATCTGATTAGCAGATGTATGTGGATACAGTATATGCAGGCCACCATCCCTTCATGAAAAAACGCCTTAAGGAAAAATTGTGTTTGTCTTTAATTTGAAGTGAAAGCTGCTGACTCAAGAACTCAAGCACATTCTCTGCCACTGGAACTGATTTTCGTGTGAGTGATTTGTAAAAGGAAATAAAAGCTAAAGGATCAGAGGATTAGTGAGTTAACTAAGCTCCGAGACATGCTCACTTGGTGACCTTTGTAGTCCTGTGTCATAAACTGCTTTTTTTCTTCTTATCATGTCTCGCAATGTGTTCAATACTCTGTTACTGTATGTCAGTTGACTTTGGAAGCATGTGCAATATTCTGCAAAATATCTCCAAATGATCTCACTGTGCTGTTTTATCATACTTGTGTTGCAGTTCTGTGCTTTTTAACCTTTATGCAGTCATAGTTGTTATTTTAATAAATTGAAACAATCTGTAGAAATTTGCAGAGCTAAAATAGTCACAAGGTCTCGCTTGCTACCAAGCTGTGACTCTCAGACTTCCAAAGGCCCAATGTGAAGTGAAAGCCTCTTAATTAAGATCTAATCAATGCTTTCTTTGGGTTTTGAGTTTCAGGATACTAATGGTAATAGCGTTGAGGTAACTGTACACCACAGTTGAGTTTTTAGAGTTTATACCAGTCTGCTAGTTAACTGAAACATTGGAAGAAAACAAACAATTGAAACATTTAAAAGAAAACTGGTTCAATTTCATCTCTATTCTTTTATTAATTTTCAAACTTGTGAAAATGTGATTTGTTTACCAAGGGTCCGTATTCTTTTATCTTACCACTAGGACAATTTTATCTCACCACTAGGAGTACTTCTAAATCACACTAAAATATTTTAGCTATGAGTTTTTGGTAACACTTTATAATACGGGTGCACTAATATGCATTAATTCATGCTTAACTAATGCACAGATAATCATGAGTTAATGTATAAATCATGAAGAACTAAACCATTAATGAATGATTACTGCATCAGCAAGCAATAAAGAGTCTGTATGATTAATAGATTAAGTAATACATGAATTGCTATTAATTCAATGTGTCATTGTGTATTAATTGCCTAATAACATATTTTATTAACTAATAGTGTAAATTAATGTGTTAATTAGCACAATTAGTCAAAGCTATGCACTTCAACTTCCAGTTGTCTGCATTAATTAATCATTAGCTAATGATTTGCAAAGGTATCATTATGTTATGACTTTACTTGTTAAGGCATATCATTATTAACTAGTCATTTAGAAGTTGTAGTAAATTTGCGCATTAATTTGCACTAACAATGAAGTAATTAATCATGTATTAATGCATATTAGTGTACCTCTTGAAGTTGAAATACAAGGCTTTGGCTCATTCTGGTAATTAACATCAATTAACACTATTAGTTAAATAAATGGAATTAATTAGGGAATGAATCCACAATTACATATTTAATTAATAATAATTCATGCATGCACTAATACATTAACCTTACAGACTCTTAATTTGTTCCTAATGTGGTAATCATTAATGAATAGCTTAGATAATCATTAGTTACACATCAATTCAGTATTATCTGTGCATTAGTTAAGCATGAATTAATGCTTATTAGTGCACCCGTACTGTAAAGTGTTACCAAGTTTTCTCTTAAAAGTTATTCACAACTCTTTGTAAGGAAAAATTACAACTCCTAAACTGAGTGAGTCTTCGTTGCTATGGATGACGTCAATTCTCATGCACGAGCTTCCTCGCAATGATCACGGTGATTGGATGTTAGATGACAGGTCCATCATGCGGAACATAACACAGATGCAACAAATCATGGAATTACCATGGGGGCAAGGGCGTAACTTTGGGTCTACCATTGGGGGGGTTAAACTCGCGCCATATTTATTAATTTATTTATTTATTTAATCATTTTCTTTTGTAAATGGTAACGTGCTAATTTGCCATTCCTGTATTAGAAATACATTGTGATATACTTTTATTCCCCACTTCTTAGGTAGGAAAGGGTTCCGAGCCCCACCTGTCCCCAATCAACCCAACAAAATGTTAAGAAACTAGGCTTTAAGTTTAACTGTTAAAATTTATTTTATTAACATCACATTGTAAAAACTTAGCATCCAATAACAGCATTAAAACCAAAAACATACAGAGAAAAAAGAAAGTGCAATTATATTATCACTTTGCATGAAATACAACTCAAAAGTAGATGGAAAAATTGTGTTTGCATTTATATAGCCTCTAATAACATAAAATTCAGAGTGTGGACTAACGTTAGTTGTGCTATGATTCATTCTGTCACTTTGCAAACTCCATGCAAAAAGAACAAAAAATAAAATCATAATAATAATAATATCAAATTGAGCTGAAGGTGGCGAAATCCTAATAATGTACATAAGATACCTAAAATACGTTGCGCATAGCCTACAGCAAAGATGTTTCAACAACAACAAAACACATCCACTTGCACATATTTGACAATCGGAATATCAGATCTTAATATCGCTAGCAAATTGTGAAATTCTGAATAAAAAAATTTAAATAAAAGCAGATCATCAGTCATTCAGCTGTTGTGGCTGCGGTGTGACAAGCAATGAAGGACGCGTCTCCATGGGAACCATAAAATGATACTACGAAATGATACTTCAATAACGGTCACCTTGAAAAACTTTTAAACTTACGTGTGAAAAGGTTAAGTAAGGCTTACATTTAAATGTGTCTTTGTTTTGTTTTGAGAGTATGGTCAATAAATAAAGGAATTAAAAAGATGGGCACAAAAAAAACCTGTTTGTCGTGCCCCACTCGTCTCTATTCCCCAACAGTAGGCCGCGCCCACGCGCCACACTTTGAGAAACAGCTAAATGGGGTACCTCCGTTTGGTCAGGATTTTTCCTTTTTTTGGAGCTGACCAACAATTAAAAAATCGTTGTCTGGATGCCTTTCAATGTCCTTTCCATCTTTCTATCCGTTAGAATGCACCGCCAGCTATTTCCTCAAACCATTCATCCCAGCGACTGTGCAACATAGTAAACAAACTTGGTAGAGAAAGCGGGTTGGGTAATACCAAGTCGATGCGGTGGGCGGGGGGTACATTAGAGATTATTTAAAATATGATACTATCTTTCTTGCTGGCAAATGTATTTAATATTAATTCAGAATATTTCATATTCATTCTAATCTGAATGATGTGATGATATTGGGGGGGTTATATAGCTGAGTCTGATTTTTGAGGGGGTCATAACCCCCCTAACCCCCCCGCAAATTACGCCCATGCATGGGGGTAATCCATCAGCCGGAAGTTGAGCCGCCATTGTAGCAGAACTTCAGCTGCTGTTAACATCCCATTGATTCCCACTCATTTTGGCATCACTTTGACAGCGAATAACTTCACATCTGAGGCGTCCAAAGACTTAATTTGTCCATTATTTCTTTCCAAAGAAACAAGACACAAATGTATAAAAGGATCCATTACTTTGTATCTTAGGTTAGGGCCCCGTAGAAGCCGTTTTTGTAAAAATTGGCTAACGATTGCGTCATAACCATGCAACTCGCTGTTGCACAATAGAGACATTACCGTATAGACAGGAGGAGAAGCTCGCAGACAATCTTTTACTGTCTATGAGGCAATCAGGGGGACATGGAGGCACAAAGTCAAGGGAGAAGCCCATAGATAGAGAGTCCATAAAAGCAACGGGACAAAATATTTCAACAACGTTTTTGAGTAATTAAGCAATTCAGATTTGTCTTGACACGGCTACTAGAAGATTTTCAACTGTCATTCTGTCATCAAGCTCAGTTTGAGCCTGCGCAGTTGACTGGAAGTGCAATAATCGGGCTTCAGTCTTCTCAGTTAAAATCAATGGGGTCGCTGTGCCCTTTTTTATTTACTGTCTATGGGAATTACGACATCTAAATATGTCTGTGTCCTACACAAAATAATAATAGTAATGTCATCGAAATGCATATAATGACATGTTTGTGCAGGCTCCAGTGAAGTATAATTCTAAAAAGGCTGAGAGAGAGAGAGAAAAGTCATGAATTCAATTAAATTAAATCCTAAACCTAAACCATTCAATTAAATGGTAGCCTAAACCGCCTCTTGCCTAATGATGAAAAACGACACTTGCATTAACACTTGCTTGGTTAATTGACATCCTATTAGCCTACTTAAAGCAAGGAAATGTAATAGCTGAATGACGATGAATTATGAACTCGCCAAAACGGAAAAGAAAGCCCAACTGGACGCAGAATCGGTTACTGCTGCTGGCCCAGTTGGTGTTTAAAAAAAACAACAAAAAAAACACATAATAAACGGGAATTTCGGCACTGGGATATCAAGCAAAACTAAGCGTGAGACATGGGAGAGGATTTGTATGCAGATTAATGCAGTATTCCCGCTTGTGTCGCAGACCCTGGACGACTGCGAGAGGTGGCGGTCTGCACTGACCCAGACTTAGGTGCTACTTTTAAGGCTTAAATGCTTTGTGAATTACTCTTGGTGAAAAAAATTAGGCCTAAAATTTGGAGTGACATGCCCATTATTTTTAGGAGTTGCTCTTAAATTGACCAGTTAGGACCTACTTTTAGCCTTATAACTCTTTGTGAATATGGCCCAATAACTAATTATAGGCCTATCTAATTAATGAAGCTGTCCATACTGGAGTCCTGACAGAAAACAGTTTGTAAACCTGGAATTATTTGTTTTCTGATAGCTTTCACTTTTAACTTTTTGCAGCTTTCATTGTCAGGTTGTGTATATATAGAATGGATTCTATATGGATTCACTGTGTTATACAGTCTGGAGTAAGTGTACTGTTTCCAGTAAATATTTATAAATATTTTGTGGAATCTGGCTTTTCCCGTAGATGGCGCGCTTTAACCTCACGCACGAGCAGAACCATTTGCGATCTGGAGAAGCGTCTTTCCGCTTGCAAATTCCGTCATGTAAATAGCAATCCGCCATGGCGTGAGCACAACTGGCTTTTAAAGGGAATGGGGTTTACTCTGATTGGTTTATTATATGTTGCACGCAAAACACACCCATTACTCATTAAGAGAGGACCAACCCTTTTAGACTATGCGCCAGGCATGATGACCATTTTTCATATCGTCTTGCTATGTATCATTTCTAAAGGCTAAATGATAAATGTGTTGCAAAGAAGGATTTCAATCCTAATATTTATGCATTTCTTGTCTTCTTCCAGTGGGATGACGTCTCAGCGTGTGTCCTGTCACAACTCCCCCTGCCCCATCTCCTGTGTCCCTCTCGTCTGCCCATCTGTGGGGTCCTGACGCCAACAGGGGCTCATGAGACGCTTTGTGTACTGTAAGGTGGTGCTGACCACCTCTCTGGTCTGGGTGCTAGTGGACGTCTTCCTGCTGCTGTACTTCAGTGAGTGCAACAAATGCGATAGCAAGAAGGAACACTCACTCCTGCCTGCGCTCAGAGGTGAGTCAGACCGTTTAACACTATTCATATTTACTGTCTCTTAAGATGGCTCCTTGTGCACCCGTGCAGATGTAAACTTGTGTACTTACTTATACACTCACTTTGTAAATATAATGATAAGGCATACAGCCTGTATTTAAAAGGAAAAGTTAAACCCACAATGAAAATTGTCACCATTTACTGTCCTTCCAAACCTGTTTGACTTTCTTTCTTCTGTGAAACACAAAATGTCAGGTTTTTGTTCAGATTGCAGGTTGCTTTATTTTATACAACCAATCCCTCTGAGGGCAAATGCAGACCTTGCAACACATCAGTTTGAATGTTTGCCAAAGCACATACAACTTTTGAGGAGAACATTTTCAGTAAATGATGAAGGCAAGAAACTGCAGGAGAACGATAAAAATTTTAACTAATAGATACAACCATACTTTGTCAGTAATGTTTAAAAATGCAAATGGGGCCTTATCTAATTGAAAATGCACTCATTTAGATAAATTATTACAAAACATATAAATTTAAACAAGTTATGTTAAAAATTCTGATTAAATTTTTATGTTAGAGTTATAGGTTTTTACAGAGGGTTTTTTGAATATCTCTTTTTCTAACTCCATAAAATAAAAAGAAATACGGTAAACAGTCAGTAGAAAAAATCACAGTTTTTTTTTTTTTTTTTGGGGGGGGGTTATTTAAATCAGATGATTGATATATGAACAAACCGTCTCAGGTTACGACTATAACCTATGTTCCCTGAGAACATGGAACGAGACACTGCGTCAAGCGCTATGGGGAAACCCCTCAGCGTGACTGATGACTGAATTGCTGTAGAATCACGTCAATCCTATTGGTCGGTGTCGGCCATGACGTCATGCTCTAGTGCAACCAGGAAGTATAAGAGGAGCGCCTAGACAACATGTCATCCACTTCTTCATCTGAAGGGACTGTAAAAGCAGACCAGCGGCATGGCGACGAGATGCAGTGTCTCGTTCCCTGTTCTCAGGGAACATAGGTTACAGTCGTAACCTGAGACGTTCCCTTTTGAAGGGAACTTCGAACTTCGTCAAGCGCTATGGGGAACGAGATACCCACGCTGCCATGCCGAGGGGATGCTTCAGCAACTATGGCTACAAGCAAAAACACATTAACGCAAAGTTAAAGCCCCCTACTGCTTAGACGTCAGGCCAACTGTAGCACTACTCCCTACGGCCAATGCCCGAGCTTCATCCTAAGTGTGGGAACTCTGTGAATCACACAGAGAGCTTGCCAGCTCAAGGGCATGGGAACCACAGCACAACCTACAGAGGGGGGTCTGCTTTACGGTGCTATGGGAAGCAGAGGCCTCAGCAGGATGACTCTGAGGTTAGAGGAGGCCTGCCACACTTACACCACTGTGGTCTAGAGCTTTTCCTCATAGGTTGAATAAAGCTATGATGCAGCACGCAGGTAGTAAGGGGCATAAACACTCTCTGTTAGTGAGACGGCCCCTTACTACCACCTACAAAGCTTTTTGCATGGATGCCTCAGCAGGATTACTCTCGAAGGAGAGGAGACCTGACACATGCTAGCAGAGCGAAGGGAGCGAAGGGCCTAAAGCAACTTTTCATAGAGAGAGGGGCCACTTCAAGCTCCATCTGCAACATCTATATGAATGGAGACCTCAGCAGGATGACTCTCGGAGGAGAGGAGGCCTGACACATTTTAGGAGAGCTAATTCAACGATCATCGGAGCTCAGGGATCGTAGTGCCTAAAGTACCTCCTCAGATAGAGGGAGGCCTCTTCTCAAGCTCCACTTAGAATGCTGTTTGCATGGAAGCCTCAGCAGGATGACTCTCGAAGGAGAGGAGGCCTGACACATGCTAGAGTACCGCTCCAGCGCTCAGTGAGCGAGGAACCTAGGTGTTCTCCCTCCACACTCTACCGAGCTGTATATATGGAGGCCTCAACAGGATGACTCCCATAGAAGAAGCCTGATGCATATATTTCGGAGAGGTAGCTCGAAGATCATCAGAGCTCAGGGAGCTAAATACCTAAAGCACCTCCTCAGAGACGAAGGGGCCACTTCTAAAACTTCTCCATGTAATAGAAGTTAAGAGAGAGCTCGACTACCACCAGAGGTCAGGGAGCGAGGGGTCTAACAACTACTCAAGAAATGAGAAAGAACTCCTTCCGCGCTCCACCAAACTGCCTGCAAAGTCTGCATATATTGAGGCCCCAGCAGGATGACTCTCGAAAGAGAGGAGGCCTGACAAATATTTAGGAGAGCTAGCTCAACGATCATCGGAGCTGAGGGAGCGAAGGGCCAAAATCACCTCCTCAGAGAGAGAGGGACCACTTCTCAAGCTCTACCTGAAATGATGTATGCATGGAAGCCTCAGCAGGATAACTCTCGAAAGAGAGGAGGCCTGACACATGCTACAGTAGGTGGACCGATATACGTATTTTAAGATAGCTAGCTCAACAATCACCGGAGCGAAGGGCCTAAAGCACCTCTTCAGAGAGAGAGGGACCACTTCTCAAGCTCTACCTGAAATGCTGTATGCATGGAAGCCTCAGTAGGATGACTCTCGAAAGAGAGGAGGCCTGATACATGCTGAGAACAGATAGCATAGCCTAACTTTAAACATGGAGGCCTACGCAGGATGGGAGGAGGTCTGACATATATATAGGTGCTAACTTAATCACACAAGCTCAGGGAATGAAGGGCCTAAAGCACCTCCTCATAGAGAAAGGGGCCACTTCTCAAGCTCCAATCAGAATGCTGTTTGCATGGAAGCCTCAGCAGGATGACTCTCGAAGAAGAGGAGGCCTGACACATGCTAGAGTACCGCTACAGCGCTCAGGGAGCGAGGGGCCTAGGTGCTCTCCCTCGGCACTCTAATGAGCTGTATATTTAGAGGCCTCAGCAGGATGACTCTCGAAGGAGAGGAAGCCTGACACATATTTTGGAGAGCTTACTTGACGATCATCAGAGCTCAGGGAGCGGAGGGCCTGATTGCACCTCCTCAGAGAGAGAGGGGCCACTTCTCAAGCTCCACCTGAAATTCTGTTATCATGGAGGCCTCAACAGGATGACTCTTGAAGGAGAGGAGGCCTGGCACACGCTATAAACAGAAAACAGTCTAACTGTACATATGGAGACCTCAGCAGGATGACTCTAAAAGGAGAGGAGGCCTGATACATATAGTTAGGAGAGCTAGCCCGTTACTAAGCACTCTATAGAAACATCCTGTTAACTAGGGGAGTACTACATCATCCTACTCTAGAGGAGCGACTTGACCAATGTCTCAAATACAGAGACACATACTGCCTCCCCAGGGTTATGGGGAGCAGGGGCCTAGCAGAAAGCCTGCCAAACTCATACCAAAGTGGTCTTAACTAGTTTAGGTGTTTTGAAATGACTATATTAAATAAAGCCAGCCCAGAGCCCGAGAGATAAAGGAAACCCATCCTATCCAGGAGGGGAACGGAGGCCATTATTACAGCCTGTCTACATTCAATTAAACTGAAGGAGACACGTAGTGCTAAATACTCTGTTAATGGTGTCTGGTTTGACCAGAGAGAAACCGCTCATCGAGATTATTATTATTATTTTTCTTGAACGCTTCCCCTCTGACGCGTTGCCATGACATTATTTCATTTTTTTTCCCAGCCTGGCCGGCGCGTTCAGTAGAGCACTGACTGGATGTGTCAGAGCGTGTATCCCCGCCCAACAGTCCGTTCTCGTCACCTGTCGACGATTCTGAGAGATTCACTCCTCTCTCAAACTCGTCAACGAGCTCCCTCTGAGATCCCCGCAATCTTAATCTCCTCTCGGCCTTGGCATGAGCGGGACCGCGAAGAAAGATAACTGTCAATCCTCCCTCGAGAAAAAAGGCCGACGAGAACGGAGCGCTCTCGTTGAGAAAAATGCTCGCGATCGGCGCACTCTATCCCCTCGAGAACAGAGCGCGCGTGCTCTTCACCCAGACAAAGCCACAAATGTAGCGAGTGCCACCAGGTGTGAGAAACCCCTCGCACGGGTCGGCACGCTTCCCTTGTTTGCCATAGTTTCGTTTTACTCACAGAGTCAGTGAAACAGTCCCTGAAGACGAAAAGAGGATGACATGTTGTCTCGGTGCTCCTCTTATACTTCCTGGTTGCGCTAGAGCATGACGTCATGGCTGACGCCGGCCAATAGGATTGTCGTGATTCTACAGTGTTTCAGTCATCAGTCACGCTGAGGTGTTTCCCCATAGCGCTTGACGTTCGAAGTTCCTTTCGAAAGGGAACTTTAGAGTAGTTTGCCCTAGTGAAAAATAAATATAGCAAAATGTATTTAAAAAATACATTTCTTTTATGTATACTACAAATACATTTAGATATTTATGTACTTAAGTTTCTCTTGGGGTCCTCCTCCTGATTTTGGATATTTCCTCTTAAATATTTCTTTTTTGGCATATTGTACCATGTTTTTGTATCTTTTTTTGTATCTTTCTCAATGCTAGGATTAACGCTGTGAACTGTCGTACCAATCTTTGTCTAAATGAAACATTTCTTCTTGTTTCTACATTCTCCGCTAAATGTCCAAAGTAAAATGCCCTTGTAGCTGTTATACTCCTCCAACAAACACATATTTTCCACTGAGGTAAACTGCACTGAGCGGTTGAATGCGCTTACTCGATCCGCCATGTTTTTTTGTTCTGAAAAGTGTCTTATTTTATCCAGAATGCATTGCAGTGTAGTCCTACGATAGTCAGAGTCTTAAGTGCTTATTGTGCAATGGTCGGATTTAGATGGCAATCTGAAGTCTGACTATCTTCTATATCTAAGCCATAGTCAAAGTCTATCTTCGTGAAACCGGCCCCAGATGTGCTCCTACAGTTAGTCTGGGTTTCCCCATGCTGCCTTCCCACAGCGCGGTTTTATTCATGCTGAAAGGCAGTCTGGATACCATGGCCCAGATTTTCGCCTAATTTAAGGAATCAATCACAGAACGGTGAGGGAGCAACAAGACGATGACGACATCTATGCGACACACCAAAGCAGTTTGTTTGTTTCTATGACACAGACACATGGCAGCAGACACGAAGCTACCTTTTGATGCAGACTTAGATATTGTTCTAAGTAGTTTAGAATGCAAGTTTATTTTGAAAAAAGAGCAGCTTTTGGCGTTAAACTTCGCGAGACCCCAGTCGTTATTGTTGTCTCGCCATTAATCACCCTAATGAAGGACCAGGTACAGGAGGCGGTCAACCTTGGAGTTTCTGCCGCTCAGCTGTGTCCCAAGAAAGAAAATGCGATAAAGAATTGTCGATACCAACTTCTGTTTGGCAGTCCCGAGGCCTGGATGAGTGCAAAGTGGCAAGACATGTTAGTCACGGAGTTGTATAGTACCAACCTGCTAGGCATCGTCGTCAACAAAGTCCATTTAACTTATAAATGGTAAGTGGTATTTATTAATATCATATTGCCATTACGCCTGTAGACTACTGTGGTTGTCACAGTGCCACTAAGTTGTGTTGCTTTTCAATATCATAACTTTCAGTTGTGCACACATACACAATTAAAGTTGTTGACACTTTTGTCATTAAATTTTAATTTTTACAAGCGCAAACAATTTCCAATGCAAATAACAACTTCAATGTCTACTCTTAAACTGTACTTAATACTTGTGTTTTTCTAATTGAAACGATTGGCTATGAGCTACGTACAGGCACATTTGATAGACATTCTTAGCACCCAATAAACTGCGCCAGGTAAACCACGCCTCAAATACGAGAAAATGAATGAGTAGTTCCCAGACCTAAGTCTTGACGAGAATTGGGTCTGCCGTTACCCAGGCTATCCTACAGTAGTAGTCACATTCAAATCAGGACTCAACACTCAAATCCAGACTCAACACTATTTAGCTATGCATTTACTGAATGAGCACTGTGCCACTGTTCGTCCTACTGTTTTTACTGTATTTTATTTCATTTTTATTCTAAACTGTTTTAATTATTCCTATTTCTTTTGATTATTTTAATTTCTTCTATGTAAAGCCCTTTGAATTACCATTGTGTATGAAATGTGCTATATAAACAAACTTCTCTTGCCTTAGTGTATTGTCATTGTTTTCTGGCCTTTAAATCTCTTGAAGTGTGCTCACCAGCTGCTCATTTCTTACTGTTTAATCCCAGCATTATCAGATCCTTGTCCTCACTTCAATGCTCTGCCTGGTAAACAGGTTTAACTCGTACCGTAAGCTGCTTTCAGGTTTAGATGTGGCCCACCAATGACCATAATCACAGTCTTTTTTCTGAGTCTCATCAAATGTCTTGTTATGTATTCAGATTCTGTGGTCTGCTTGCTGCTTCTAATGAAGTGGACAAACAGGAAGCTTGTGCTGGTCTGAAATACAATCTGTATCCATGCATTCAGGATTTAATTAGGGTATTAAACAGTCAGATGAGGTCTAAGCAGCGACAATGCTGAAAGAGTAGGGCTTAGAAGCACTGCAGTCTGTTGGCTATTTTGCGAGAGATTGCTTTTTTTTATAAGGTTGGACCAGCTTAAGGATCTTCTCTCATTGAGGTCATCACCAGTGATTAGCTAGTCTTAATGGCAAGAGGTGCTTATCTAAAGGTTATGAAATCAGCTCATAAATTGAAAGTTCAGTTTCAAAGCAGGGCATTTTATACATTTCAGCAAGCCACTTATGCCTGTACAGTGCATATACCAACATGCACTATAATGATTTTAGATCCATAATTGCTTGTTAATTATTACCTTTATATTTTTGCCTGAATTGTTATTACCTACTGATTTTTCTTAATTAGTCTGTTAATTATAGAGTTTAACTTCATTGGCTAGCAAATATCTTATATCAAAATGAATTGGCAGTTGGCATAGTTCGTCACAGATATTCTGATGTGAATCTATCCTTATTATTCCTAGTCTTATAAATGCTGAGAATTCCACTTCCTTTGGCATTTAATACATATTTAATAATGAGGAACTTTATTTTTTACATTTTCTGAAAAAAAAGAAGAAAAAAAAGCTGAATAGCTAATAATGGTTTCCGTTGCACAGCTCATTGTAACAATGCTAGTGTGTAGGGCATTACAATGAGGTTGCTAAGGTGTCCTGAGTGTTTTTAGATGGTTGCATACAATTTCTAGTGACTGCATACTAACTGGCCCAAGACAACAACCCAGGCTCATTGGGAAAATGTGCCTGTAGCGACGTTTCTGCAAAATGACATTATGGTGCTTCAATCTGCACTTTTAAAATGGAATGTCCAGTGAGTGGAGCTAAAGCTTTTTCAGTTTTATCCAAAACAGATGAATGTAATCGCCTAGTATTGTGCAAGCAGACTCGATGAGAGATGTATCTAAATTCAGGTTGAATTTAATGATATAAATGATGACAAAGAAGGTAACAAAGAAGGAACACAAGGAAACAAAGAGATCAAGCTGAAAACTACCACATATGACATCCATGGAAGGACAACCACCAACAAAAAAACATATAAAATACAGGGGTATATATACACAAGCAAAGAAGACACACCTGGGAACAATCAAGACTAATCAATGGGATAAACTACAAAGAACTACAAAGATGGCACCAGGAACAGGAAGTAACTAAAAGGTAAGACATTTTCAAACGCAACACAAGGAACATGTAAAAGGGCAGCTCAAGGAGCCATGTTGGAGCTGGATCACCACGGTGGAGCCGGCGACCGCAGAAAGCCATGGCTATGGTGGAACAACAGTGTTCAAGGACGGCCTCCTAGACCATGACAGAGAGTTCCGAAACGGCCTCCGTGGCCCTAACAGAGCCGTCAGGGGGCACAGAAGGAAGATCTCCATGCCAACGAGTGCCAACAAGTTCTCTTACAGAAAGGCAATTTGGAAGGACTCACAGTATATGACGTACAGTATGCTTAAGTTGTCTGGATACGAAGCGTTGGTATTGACCCCTCTTTCAGAATCAACCTTTTTAAAATCCAGCAAAATGATTGGCGCAAAAAGTATAAGACTTAAGTGATTTTCTTCGGGACATTTCCTTTGAAAATTATATTTAACCACCATGTCCTCAGTGACTCATGGTGGGAGTCTATGGAGACTCTTAGGGTGTATTAACACCAGGAAAGTCCACTAGTTAACTTACTTCCGGGCCAAATAAAATGTTTATTTTGTTTTGTTTGGTGTGGTTCAGATTCACACTGACCTTTTTTGCAAGTGAACCAAAATGTGTAAACAACACAACACTTCTTACGTCATTCATTCATTGGACAGACATTCTCAAGCAGCCCGATCTCATGAAAGTTCGTATCTATGGCACGAATGTCATTTCTCGTGGCATTTATACGGCAAAAACAGTTTTTGCGTGTATATGGCACGCGATTTTCGCGTACATATGATACGCACTTTTTTGCGTATAATACGCACGAACTCCCCACCCCCCTAAATCTAACCCAGGGTTTTTTAGTGCGTACCATATACACGAAAAAAAAACCACTTTTGGCGTATAAATGCCACGAGAAATGACACTCGTGGTATAGATACGAACTTTCATGAGATCGGGCTGTCTCAAGCAGGGAAAAGCAGGAAGTGCAAAAACAGGCAATTTATAGTGCAATATTTATTCTTTTACTGATTTCGTGTCATCAGCTACTAACACAATATGAAGAAACTCATGAATATCATATGATACAATGTCATATATACAAAGCTGCAATTAGGATTTTGCGAAGACGAACATTTGCTGCTGCAAGACGGTTGTGGCGGAGAGAGCATGCTCTTGACTGATAAAGCTAAGAGTGCAGGGCACATTTATATGAGGCTCCGCACCTCCTCACAACTCAAGTTTGTCCGCGAGCTGCCATGCTAAAAGTGCAAACTGTTAATAAACATTTCTCCGTTTCCCATAATGCACAGCGCAGCTGGGTTCTTTGGTAGTTGGGTCTGTTCGAGGTCGGATCACACTCTCACCACAAACGAGTTTGTTTGAAAGCGTACTGGTATGCTTTTGGTGTGCACTCTAGGGCGATTGCTGCATTCGCCCAAACAAACCGCACCAAGGGGGACAACAAACTTTAGTGTGATTCAACAAACTAAATGAGGCAAGTGTAAAAGCACCCCCTATGTTCATCGGTGCATCCCAAACCCCAACACTAATGCCTATTTGGCACAGACACTGTACATCTCCAGCTGCTACAGTGAGGATACAGAATCAGTTCCTTTGAAGAGACTGCTTTTGATTTTGCTGGTTGTTCTCACTCACTGTGGACACACATTGGTGTTCAAACATATTATAAAAGGTAATTTTGCATAATAGGTCCCCTTTAAAGGAGCATTTTTATTGAAAGTGGATCATATATGTAGTCGAAATGTAAAATAATTTTGGAATTTGGTGCCCTCTTGACCTAAAAAAGACAGAAAATAACCAAAGGGCGCATTTGTATGTAAGACAACAACTCCCACAATGCACCCCATTGCACAGCTCTGCAAGCCATACCGACTAATCCGGAACTGCGCAATCAGAGAAATCACTCTTCCGTCTACAAAGCTAACGTTAGCTGTCACCAGAGTTAGAAATTCATTTCACACAAAATGTCTAGTTAGTTGGCTGTGGCGTGCAGGACGATCGAGTGTGAGGGACGTAAGAGGACGGTGCGAGGCCGGTGGCGTGAGTGATAATGAAAGACATCGGTGAGACACACAGGTCTCACATCTCTCACGGTGGAGCGAAAGCATAAAATGAGGAGTGACGACAGCAGATCGAGAGAGAAACAGGCCTGATTTTATGTTGTGTTTTGTTTCTGTTGTGTGTAACATTACAGCAGGCGTCAATGAGGGGCTGCTGGCTTCTTTCGTTTTGTATTTGTTAATTTTACTATTAAAATGTTTAAATATTCGCCGGTTCCCGCCTCCTTCCCAAAACAACAAACCCTGTTAATGTTGCATTGGCAAACTCATTAGTGAATTACTCCTCGTTTGTATTTATTTGGTGAATTACTGCATAATACCTGCATTGTTCAGTCAGGCGAAACTAGGATGGTTCACAAACGTCGATGTGCTCGTCTGATTGAGAGATTTCGTTCAGGAGAAATTGCCATCCTTGAAATTCTCTGCAGCAGACGGACTCTATCTGTGTCTACATCGGATTCGAGCAGCAGAATTTCAAAATCCTCTTCTTCCATATCATGTTTAGTTTCTTCCATCATTATCATACTTCCTATCTTCACAGTGCTTGTTAGCTTAGCTTCCAAACAAGATGGCAGATATTGATTCAGTATCTGCAAGTGAAGTCCCACCCACTGATCTGTAATAGGCCTGTAAGGTGAGTGGGGTCCACACCCTTGAATAATAATGAGCTAATGTTTGTAGTCTCGACACTTTTTAATGAAATGTGACTTCCTGCTTATTATGACGCAAAATTACGATTTTTACGTCATAATAAGCAAGTAAAACACTTAAATCCTTATTTCTCCCATCTCAGGGGAAAATAACGGAATAAACCATGACCATTCAAAAAAATTACTGGGTTTCTAAAGATACAAAGCTGAAGTGTCCCTTTAAGACATGCTTTTTGGGGCATTAAATAATGGCACATATACAGTAAATTGATAAGCGCAAACCTTATTAAATCATCTTGCATGATTAATTTAAATACTCTCCCATAAACTTTGCACCTGAAAGGGAATTTTCTACAAATGCATATCCAATAAGGGCAGCTACAAAATTAACCCTGTCCACGTCTTTTCAACACTTTTTTTTTTCACTGTGTGTCATTAGTAAATTCTGACAGTATTTGTTTTACGGCAAAAGAGAGTTTGCACTGGCACAATATTTTAGTTAATATGGCACTGAGTGTAGTAATAGTAATGGAAACACCACTAATGTGATCAGTTTTGTCCAGTCTTTAGAGTTTCCTTCTGTTTCACATCTCTGTAAAATTATATCTAGATGCATTTTTATATATCCTATCTATGGAAGATTTCTAGTCTGTTCAAAAGATAAAATAAGTTGGTTTATTTTTAGCTTTACTGTGCAGCCAAATAGGCTACTAAGTTCTTTTCACTGCAGTAGATGAATCACAAAAACAGCCGCCTTAAAGAGAGGACAGATGTTGTTACAAATATGGATCTTATTACTTAATAAATAGTGTACTGGGATCAATATAGTAATGCAGTGGTGCATTGTTGCTTCCACATCTTAATTGCTACATCATTAAGTATACATCACCCTCTTCCCAGACTGAGAATGCAACAGAGCTTTACATTCTAATAAAACAAAAGAGAGATGCTTAGTGAGTATTAATTATTTAACATCTTTTATACGTCTTTAAGAATAACTCTAGAGAATCTCTTTAAAAGGGTCAGACCGGCTCTGTTCTGTATCTTGGATTTATAATTTTTTTATTATTATTAAAACAGTACGTTTTGACACAGTACATTGTCTCCTGCACAAAGTCTACTAGTATTGCTGCTTTGCAGTTTATCCAGAATACGGTGTCTTTCCTTTTCAAAAAGCTTAAAATACTGTTTACGAAGGCAACTCACAAGGTTTTGGAACAGAGTATGGGACAACGCTTCCAGATTTATTTCAATGACATGATATTATGGGCTGTCCTTGTGCCCAAATGGATGCTATTTATGGATGAGGCAGCTAAGAGAGCTGTGTGTAAGGGTATATCAAATCCCCCGGTGTTCTGCTTTGAAATACTGTGAAGGTTGAAGACAGACGTTAAGAAGCAAGGCTGCAGAGTTTCACTCTTGCAGTTTTTGTCAAAGACTTAGATAAGTTGCTCTTCGTCATACTGCAGTCACAGCACTCCTTCTTTTATTGCCGTGTATTGCTGCTTCCTGCATCATATGCGGTTTTCTGTCAATATTCATAAAGCCATCATGTCATGCACGTGCTCTGCAGAATAATCCTGTCTAAACCTGCCCCTGCAGACCAACAGGTTCACCCTGAAACAGATCAGACAATCCATTACTGAGGATCGTGATTGGCTGAGAGAGGTTTGGATTGAACCCTCTTAACCTGGTCTTCTGCAGATGGATGTCACTCTGGGAGAGCTCAGACTGTTGGTTTATAGATGGCAGTGATAAAATTCATGAAATAATATTGTAGACTACAAATCACAGTGCTGGTCAAACTGTTCACAAAGCCCTAGCAACAACTCAACATCTTAACAGCCACATTGTAATGCCCTAGAAACCACTTGGAATGCATCCTAGCATTGTGGCTGTGAGTTTTTCCAAGGGCAAAACCACTCACATTTTCTTCAGAAACTCAAAAAACTCTGTTGGCTGTTTAAAGGATGCATTTTTTGTGTGTTTACTTGTATAAATATTAAATACTATTTTTGTTTTCATATTCTAGTAATCAGATGCAGGAGGTTGAGGTGACTGTAGGAGGGTGAAAATCCTGGAAAAGATTCACTAGCAAACGTGTGCTACTTTAATGTTTTCGAAGGAGCATCTTCAGTTACCACAGGGCAAATATGGGCGTAACCTATAACGCCTACTCTATCGTACTTAATATCCAAATTTACAAGGCGTCTAAATTATTAACATGATCAAAAGTTTGCTGAAAAGTCTGTTGTACACAATCTTCTGTCATCTCACTGCTAGCCAACACATATGATGAAGGATACGCTGTCGTTTTCAAAACCATTAGTATAAAACAAAACGTGCAGGAGATCGCTAAAGTATCAAAGAATAAACGCAAACCCCACAATGTATCAATAGTTTTCATTACCCTTCAAATTGCACAAATCGAAAAACT
This sequence comes from Pimephales promelas, assembly GCF_988280905.1. NCBI lineage: Eukaryota > Metazoa > Chordata > Actinopteri > Cypriniformes > Leuciscidae > Pimephales > Pimephales promelas. The sequence continues at coordinate 8,532,740 of NC_142775.1, forward strand.
CCTATATATCGCAAAACAGGCCCACATGAGGTGGTTTTTCAGGCAGTTTGAAAAAGCAATGTTTTGCAAAACTGCAATGGAAACAGTTTTTGCGCATTTACATGTCATCTGATGTAGATGGTTCGGTATGTTTGGACAGAAGACGAGACAAGTATACCCGCTCACAAGTATCTTTTCTTGCCATTACTGCTTGGATAACGCGCCTACTGTATTTGCCATGATTTTTTTTTTAATTTTCAGTCACATAACATCGGTTAATGGAAAGGTTAACATCATCGCTTTTTTATTGACATTTAGAAAATATCTCAAAGGTTTTGCGCAAATCTGTAATGGAAACGCGGCTAATGACAACCAACAAACAACTGAAATCTCAGGGCTATAAATACATGGGACAAACTAAGGAAACCAAACTAGACACGGGTAAAATGAATATGTGTAGGAAGGAGGAGTCAAGTGGAAGGCTGAGGTGTAGCCGGAGGCCCGGAAGTCCATGTCAGAACCAGGGTTGATGATGAACCAAGGTGGATCTGGAGGTACTAGGGAGCTCGAGGGATGACGGACCACGGTGGGGCCGAGGGAACTCAGAGCTCTGCACCAAATTGTATATTTTGCTCAGATTTGATTTTTTTTTCTTAAAAAAAGGTTTAAAAAATATTAAATAAAAAAAAAAAACATGTTGATTTGCTTGCTCTCTTTGCCATTTCTGTTTGATTACAGTGTTAAGTAAAATTTCAAGGACAGAAAGTGTCTGTGTTGACATCCTATAACATGGATCAATGGTTCAGAACACAGTTGCCAATTTAAATGGATTTTAGCGAAGGCTCTGAAAGCCATATGTGTTCAAATACCACAAGTCATGTGTAATATGTGGTTGTGATATCTGAGCTTGAGTATTTACAAGCCATTTTATTTCCATATGTGAAGTCAATTGCAAATATTAACTTAATGAAGAAAATAATGAAGGGGAGGATTTTTTTTTTCAGTAGGAATTGATTGGGAAAATCCTAAATAATTACCTTTAAAGGAGAACTCCGAACAATGAACCTTTGGTCTAATAAAACATCGGTACATAGTCAACCGTTCTCTGAGATTTGTTTTCATGATAATCGAATGTAAAGAGTTTTATCTCTAAAAACTGTTTAGCGTATAATGCTAGTAATGGGGGCATTCACTAAGTAACAAGAAATCGCTAGTTTATACCACTAACAAGGCTCAAAATAGCCCCACACTAACGCTGTAACATAATGAGGCTCCATACATGCAAAACGAAGCATTGAGAACTTTGTAAGTGTACAGACCGTTTAAGATACTTTATGAAGAAAGTTCACTTCGCGTATACAGACAGGAGCCATCTTAAAAAATAGAGTACATACAGAGTACATAATCCACACTGACTTTCACCCTGCTTTCTCTGTTCCAGCGGTGATGTCGCGCACCTACGAGGCTCCAGGTGAAATGGGGAAGGCTGTGATTATTCCCAAAGATGAGCAGGACAGAATGAAAGATCTCTTTAAGATTAATCAGTTCAACCTGATGGCCAGTGACATGATCACGCTCAACAGGAGTCTGCCAGATGTTCGGCTAGACGGGTGAGCACGTGTGTGTTTGTACAGACAAATCATGATCACATTAATGACTCTAATCACAGGATCCAATATGCTGCCAAAATTCCAAAAAACACAAATCAGTTGTCCTTTGTGTTTTATGAAGAATACAATGACAAGAAACTCAAACAAAAATAGACTTTTTATGTTTCTTTTTTAATGATATAAACAGCAATAATTTGTCATTTCTATAGTGAAAATTACCTACCCTATCTCACGACCAATTCGTACGAATTCGTACGAGTGATTCAAAAGTGGCTAATTCATACGAATTCATACGACCTCACTTGTACAAATTTGTACGATTTGTCTAAACCCAGGTGACGGTTATGTTTAGGGGCAGGGTCAGGGGTAGGTCATTCGTACGAATTCATACGAATTGGCTAATTCGTAAAATATGTACGATTTAGCTAAATCGTACTAATTCGTACGAGTGAGGTCGTACAAATTGTTACGAATTAGCCACCTCGTAAAATTCGTACGAATTCCCGTGAGATCGGGTTGAAACTACAGACATTTATTAGTACATTAGTACATTTATTAGATGAATGGCATGTGTGCTTACCTTGAAATTCATGGTTACATTTGCCATCAGCCCTGCTAGCCTGTTTGAGTTTGACAATTAAAGTTTTACATGAGAGTACCTGTCTTCGTGGAAACAAATTAGCCTCAAGGACTTTCCACAATGAAATAGTTTCAGTGTAAAAATACTATTTGTATGTGATTTTTCTCATGAACCACTTATCAAAATGTTATAATACAAGGCCCCAGGTATGAAGTCATTTTGAACTAAATCTGGCCATAGCAAGGTTTGTTAGAAGTTTGCTTCGGTGGTTCCAAACATCTGACCAGTGCATACTTTCTAGAAATCTTTGCGCTGGCTCTTTAACCTTTAATATTCTATTGGTCCATGATGATTACATAATAGGTTGGTGTGCTCTGGATGCAAGAGGGTATTTGTCATCGCAGTGGTAACATTTTTGTGGTTTTGTACACATGCATTCTAAATCTAGCAATTTTTCTGGGAGAATAGGGTAAGATTTGGAATTGATTAGATGTGTTTGTGTTTGTCAGTTGAGCTGATATATTGTACGCAAATATCAACCAAAAATACACAAGCCCAATTAGATGACAAAATAAAACATAACATGGAAGTTTGGATTTTTTTAAGGTCAATACATATATTTAATTTGCACTACACAGTCCCAGTCCCTTCTCGTGGCATTTATACGCCAAAAGTGTTTTTTTCGTGTATATGGTACGCACTAAAAAACCCTGGGTTAGGTTTAGGGGGGAGGGGGGTGGGGAGTTCGTGCGTATTGTACGCAAAAAAGTGCGTGTCATATGTACGCGAAAATCGCGTGCCATATACACGCAAAAACTGTTTTTGGCGTATAAATGCCACGAGAAATGACATTCGTGCCATAGATACGAACTTTCATGAGATCGGGCTGAAAACATCTGTCCATCTGTTTTGGAAATTTAAAATGAAATGATTTGAGTTCAAATGTTTCAAACATCCATTTTGTCATGCACTCTAAAAAATGCTGGGTTGTTTTAACCCAATTTTGGGTCAAATATGAACAAACTCAAACATTGAGGTCAAAATGTAATTTAAAAATGTAACCCAATGGCTGGGTTTGTCCATATTTTACCCAAAATTGGGTTAAAACAACCCAGCATTTTTTAGAGTGTGAGATATTTTTTTATTAACGTTCAACAAGAATAGGTGGTAAGGATTAAAACATAGTTTAGTTACTGTTTATTATTATTATCATTATTTATAATTGTTAAAGCCAGATTATTGTACAGTAGTTTCCTGAAGCATTAACTGTCACTACATTCCCTTAAGATTGTAAAATGAAGCATTGAAGTCAAACAAATGTGAACAAAAATGCCATATCTTTGGTAAACTGCAGAGCAAATGCTGCTTCCAAGAGAATCATACATCAGCAAATGCAGGGAGGGGTGACATCCTTCAGTATGCTGAACAGTGGCATAACTCAAACGCACCAGATGAATGTGGCATGTTTTGCTCTAACAGCTCTCTGGGATTTCATTATGTAACTCGAATGGCTCTTTGGATTCTGTAAACAAAGACCTTTTTCATTGCACTGAGAAAGAAAGAGGGAGGAGAACAACTGGGTTTTTTACACTTCCTGAAGAAAATTTCAGTGGTGCTTCCTTTATGTTTGCTAAGGTGTTATTTGGAGTGGTTTTAAGATGTGTTGCTTGGCTATTAAACATCATTGTTATGTGATTGCTTACCAGCCCAAGTTAATAGAGCCTACCTCCAAGTCTAGAAATTCTGGTCTCAAAAGATACATTGCTCTGGTCTCTCCTTAAATTTAAGTCTGTGGAATAATTTTGCTATTTTATCATCTACCAGGTGAAAATTGTTGAAAATGTCAGATCACTTACAAAACTAATAGCCAACAAGCTGCTTGATTTGAGGAATCATTTATGCCAATACCACATTGTGGAACGAGTTACATGCTTAAGTTTGATAATTTGTGGTTATGGGTTTGTTTAAATCACATCTATGAGCAATAGAAATAGTGAGGGTGGCCACTGGCCATAGCAAGCACTATTCATGAATACTTTAGAAAATCATGTAAGAAAACCTTGGGGTGAAATTAAATCAATTTGTCTCCTAGAGCAACAACATTGGTGTAATATTGCAGTGAAAAAACTCAGCAGCTCTATTGTTTGTGCAATTCACTCACTGCATCGGGCAGAAATCTCCTGTGGGTCACTATGGTATTCATAGATAGATGCTGCACGCCATCATCTGTAATCTGTCTCCAGTTTGTACCCTTTTGCCCCCATCCTGTCTGTGCACACAAAGAGAATCAGAAACCCTTCCCTAGCTACTCATCCATCTCTTTTCATTTACTCTCATATTCTTTCTTTTTTTTTAGCTCACTCCATCTCCAATGCAGTTTCATGCTTTATTCAGGATCTCTTGGTGATGCTAGCCACTAGCTATCTAGGTGATGTAGCCACTAGCTAATGTGGCTATATTAGGACAGCAGCTGAATACATTTGTTAGTTGTATACAGTCAATACTCGTGCATAATACACTTGACAGTCCTTTTTATTCACTTTATGGAACAGAAAGACCAGATTATGTTACTGAAGTGATTTAGGCTTTTACTGTGGGAACCATTTCATGCTATTTTTATATAATTAGGGTACGCAGAGGGTCATTATCTTGCTTGATAGATAATTAGATGCCATTACCATGTTTCTTGCAAAAAGCATCTTTTTTCATTGAGAGCCGTTTAATAGTCATCTATCTAATTAAAATTTGCAAGTAACATATTTCTCAGTCTGCTGAAGAGGATTTTTTTTGTATGAAATCAATGTTCACTATCATTGTCAGAGATCAACAATGATTTAATGTTGTATTAATGCAACCTGGGACAAATATGTCTTGGAAGTGTAAGACTGGAAAACTGGATCTCAGTTTTGGTCTCACCAGTGCCCTCTGAAGACAAATGACATTGCTTGCAAAATTCACATTTGACACCCTACCCCCTCCCTCTGAACTACATCTTTCTCTCTCCCTCTCTCTCAGTCAGTCAATGACACTGAGAACTCACACAAGAATCTGGTTTTAATGTGAATGTGATAATCATTAAGGAGTGTTTGATATCATTTAGAAAGTCTCAGGGTAACTGGTAATATGTCTCATTCCCAAAGAAATAAAACAAAAGGTAATAAGGTTTTAAGAATATAGAAATATCTTGAACACAGAAGGTGTGTCTTTTAGTTAACACCTTCTGCCTTGTTGTCTGAATGCAAATTACAACCAAGCAAATGGTCTGCCCCCAATAAACATGGTTGGGGGATTCAGTAACTTTCCATTGTAACCTGGTGATTTACATATCAGGTGAGGTCTGATTATAAAGGGAGATGTAACTAGAGTTCGGGGCTGCCTTTTTGTATTCAGATCAGTCCATGATGTTGTGTCTTCAAGGCTCAGCTCATGTAGCCTAATATGTTGGGTAAAGCTCTTTGTTCTAGAAACATTGATGGTTTGCATTCATTATCTTGTGGAACTGTAATAATACATTTACCTCACATAATAAATTGTTATATTTGGCTATTCTAACAGACTTAAAAGGAATAGTCAAGCATTAACATATTAAATGATGCACAGATATCATTGATAAACCCTTTTCATTTTATGGAGTCAGATGAAACGAGTTAATACATAAGATTTAATGTATTGCAAAGTATTTAAATTTAAAAATGTATTTAATTAAGCATCACTTTGCCATGGGAAAGACGGAACATGCTTGAAACATTCACCACGAATCGAATTCCGCCATTGGGTCGATTTCGTGCCGGATTTTACAAAAGCTAAGCACAAAATGCTACAATGATTCACAATATACTCTATTACCATAACAAAGTTTTAAATTTGTATTGCAATTTTAACCTTATGGTCTTTTCCTTTCACCACATAACTATTTAGTAACACACAAGATATCCCATATATACTAAATAGCTAATCTCATCTGCTTGTTTATATTGTTACAAAATGTAAACTATATTTGTGCCCGCCCTTATGTTTACCTGCATACATTCAGTACACAGTAGAAAGCAATATATACTAAATAGCATCTTGGCTGCTTGTTTGTTTGTGTCGCCACAAAATGCATTCTATATTTTATTACCCAGCTCTAATATGCTAAATGCAAGGAATAAAGATCTTTACATTTCATCAACATTAACATCATAATTGTCTTTTAAACTGCTTTGAGACAATATGTATTGTGAAAGGTCAAATAAATCTGACTTACTTGACTCTGTCTAAACATTTTTCTGTTCTTGTCTGTTCCTCAGCTGTAAGACGAAGACATTCCCCGATGAGCTTCCAAACACCAGCATTGTGATCGTGTTTCATAATGAGGCATGGAGTACACTCCTAAGAACCGTACACAGCGCCATAAACCGCTCGCCCAGACACCTGCTGCTTGAGATACTACTGGTGGATGATGCCAGCGAGAGAGGTCCTAATCACATCACTAAATTTACTGATTTTATTAATTATGCTTCCATGTTGAGTTGTTCACATGGTATCACTCTAGCAGTCAGTGGCAGAATAACTTAGTGTAATTCTAAAACCCGGAATCCAGAAAAGTTGGGACATTTAGTAAAATGTAATAAGTTCAAGAATCTAATTTGTTAATTTTTTAACCTTTATTTAACTGACAAATGTACAAAGAAAAAAAATATCCAATGTTTTCTCTCACTAACTTAAAGGGTTAGTTCACCCAAAAATGAAAATTAAGTCATTAATTACTCACCCCCATGCTGTTCCAACCCCGTAAGACCTTCATTCATCTTCGGAACACAAATAAAGATATTTTTTATTTAATCTGAGAGCTGGATCACTCCTCCATAGACTGCCTAAGGGACTGGCTCTTGACGGCCCATAAAGTCATTAAAGAAAAGCTTTAAATATTCCATGTGCCTACAGCGGCTCAATTATAAGTTTATCAAGCGACGAGACTACTTTTTGTGCGAAAAAAACATAAATAACGACTTTATTCCACTATTCCATTACTTCCTTATGGGCGCATGCGCGAGAACTGAGACGAGGATGTTCTCATTCGTCTACTTCTTGTTACCGGCTGCTCACCGCTTAGGAGTTTTACCGCCACCTACCGTATAAGATGATGTGCTGATATAGCTGGAAGCGCAAAACTTTCTGTTTACAAGCAGAGGAAGATGCGCGCTGTACATACGCTTTTCAATTAGCGTATTTTCCGCACTATAAGGTGCACTTAAAAGCCTTTAATCTTCTCAAAAAACGACAGTGTTCCTTATAATCCGGAGCGCCTTATATATGGATCATCATTTTATACGGTAGGGGGCGGTAAAACTCCTAAGCTGTGAGCAGCCGGTAACAAGAAGTAGACGAATGAGAACGTCCTCGTCTCAGTTCTCGCTCATGCGCCCATAAGGAAGTAATGGAATAGTGGAATAAAGTCGTTATTTATGTTTTTTTCGCACAAAAAGTAGTCTCGTCGCTTGATAAACTTATAATTGAGCCGCTGTAGGCACATGGAATATTTAAACCTTTTCTTTAATGACTTTATGGGCCGTCAAGAGCCAGTCCCTAGGCATTCTATGGAGGAGTGATCCAGCTCTCAGATTCAATCAAAAATATCTTTATTTGTGTTCCGAAGATGAACGAAGGTCTTACGGGGTTGGAACAGCATGTAATTACTAATTACTTAATTTTCATTTTTGGGTGAACTAACCCTTTAAGTGTATTCTGTAAAATAAACCAATTTAGATTTGTATGGCCACAACACACTCCAAGTTGGGGCAGAGGCAAAATAAAAGTGTAAAAAGACTATAGATATCTAAGCAGGGGCGAAAATTTCATCAAAATGTTTGGTGGGGGGGGGGGGGGGGACAATAAACATAACAATTCACCTTTGGCTAAGCCCCGCTCCCCTTAGTTACTGTTTCTACATCCGTCAAACTTCGTCTGCGCACTGCATGGCTTATGTTTTGGGAAGGGAAAAAACAGACACCCCCCTCCAACCTCTCTGGGAAACACGTATCTGTGTTACAAATGCCCGAGGCACAACCTTTAACCATAATTTGGATAAAACTACGACGGTAATAGCCTGCCGAGACCAAAAATATGAGACGCCTGTGTTGAAAGTCAATGAAACGCTGTGGAAAAGTGTCCGACCTCTGTGGGGGCTCGTTCTTGGCTGCGCTGTGATTGGTGAATCTACATTCTAGGGCGTGGCTTAGCCAAAGATGAATTCTCAAGAGCAAATTTTGAAGGGGACACCAATAATACAGGCAAAAAACAAAACAAAAAAATACAGAGGAAAGCCTTACTACTATTATTAGTGTAGCATGGAGACCATTTCATTATACTTCTTAAAATTTCTTTCTGGTTTAAACCAGCAGTGAATCTGTTTACATACTCTCCTCACGCAGCGAGCGACTCATTTCATTTCATTCATTGACTCACTATTTAACTATATTAAATGATATAAACCGACTAAATCACAGTGAAAGCGTTAAAATCTAAATTCACGGCGCACCCGGACTAGTCTAATCTACAAGACTAACGTTACATCACGTAGTAGTGTATGTGTACACTCTGTGTGTTTGTGTGTGGGGTTATACTGTATTAAACAAGCTAGGTAAACTCATAGACTATTATAAACAAGGAAGGGTAACGTTATAATCGCTAACATAGCAGACTGCATCAGTGGCAAAAGTACATTGGTTACACAATCATATATTTGTTTTTTGACATGATTTATTATAATGACTCAGCATAATCTATATTAAAGAGAAAATAATCACTTCATCCGATGTTTAAAGTGAATAAAATAACATTGAATAAAGGGGGTCGCACGGAGGAGAAGCGCAGCGCCGTGCCGCGTCACGTCTAGGACAACTCCAGGTATCGCACACCGGACGCGCACTTTCTCATCAGTGTATGGCCAGCAATATTGTAATGTTTAATGACATGAAATGAAAATAATGTCTGTTCTATGTTATTATTGTACTGTACAATTAAATACAATCGTTGCTGAGTCTGCCGTCTGAAAACTTTACCCCAGAGCATCCGTTAACTGAATGAATTAAGAATCTCACCTGAAAAATCCAATAACATCAGCAATTATCATTCAAGCAGCTGATTTCTGTAAATGAATGCAAAACTAAATGTATATTGCAGCATAGGGCGAAGTCAGGATCCATCAGCACCGATTTGAGACAAAAATAATTTAAATTGTATATAAAACTATGTAAATGGCGCTCTGTGGCGCAGCAGGGTTTTGAACACGGTCCTGAGCCGTCGCTGGGCGCCGCGGACAGTCACCGAATGGCGCCGCCGGTGTGTGTACACTCATAGAGAATAATGTGTTCGAATTTTAAAGACGTGGTGCTGCGCGACGCGACGCTGCGCTTTTCGTCCGGTGCCACAACTACTCAAAAACTACGTTCTTCTCTCCCGCCACCGGAATGTGTGTATCTGAGGTAAAAGGGGCAGAGGCAGTGAACAAACGCACTGTGAGGCAAGGGAGGGGGGTCTCAAAATGTTTAGAACGCTTTTTTTGTTATTGCCCCGTTTGCATTTTTTTAAATTTTATTTCTTAATTATTTTAAGAATATCATTACATTATTTACAATACACATATTTTAATGTTTTTTTTTGGGGGGGGACAACCCTCAGATAGGAGTCGTCCTGAATCCCCCGTTCCCCCCGCGTTTTCCGCCTATGTATCTAAGTTAAACTGTTGAAACAGTCCACAATGGGGAATTGGTAATAGGTGAGCGTATCGTGTTTAGGTATAAAAGGAGCATCCACCAAAGGCCGGTCTTTGCAAGCAAGTCATGGCTTTGTGCCAAATTTCATGAGAGAATTGTCAAACAATTCACCAATCACATTTCTCTATGCAAGATTGCACAGACTTTATGTTTTTCACCTACTACCATATATAATGTTGTGAAAAGATTCAGGGAATCCAAAGAAATCTCAGTCCGTGTAGGCAGGGCAAGGGCAGGAGACCTCTGTTGAACGTTTGTGACCTTTGACCCCTCTTACAGCATTGAATGAGAAACCATCATGCTACCCTGTTAAATACAGCCACATGTGCTAGGAGTACTTTGGAAAACTGTTATTACTTAACACAGTCTGCAACTGCATCAAGAAATCCAACTTGAATCTATGTTACACAAGGACAAAGCTATACATCTGTTCAATGCAGCATTTTATGTACCCCAGCTCCTCTCAGATTATCAAAAATCACAGTGGAAATATGTTCTGTGAGTCCATGTTTCAGCTTGTTTCGGGGAAAAAAACTGCTTTTGAGTTTTCAGTCCCAAAGACAAAAAGGACCATCCAGACTTTCATCAGTGAAAGGTACAAAGCAAACTTCTGTGGTATGGGGGTGCATCAGTGCAAACGGCATGAGTGTAAAGGCACCACTGGCGTGGATGCATATATTAAGTTTGTACAGAGACATATACAGCCATCAAGATGATATCTTTCCTGGGCAGCAAGACAATGCCAGGCCTCATTCATCATGTGCTACAATAGAGTGGTTTTGAAGACACTCTACACCATAGCGTGGATGTGCTTGACTGCCTGCCTTGAGTCCAGATCTGATTCTTCTTAAAACTTGCACATTCATGAAAAAAAAAAAAAAATTCCCCCATGGACTGCAGCTATCTTGTATCAGGTGATATAGACCCCTTTTGCGCCGACGTCACAGTTACGTCACTGCGCTAGCTGCAGGCAAAACAAAGTGAAAACTGGAGGCGGTCAATGCAAAACAGCACAGATTCGGCTACATAATAAGGAGCTTAAATAATTGTTACTATTATTAAATGTCATCTTGTTGTGTTGTTTGGTGCAAGAATTGATGAAAAATGAATATGCTGTATCTGGAACTTTTATTTCTAGAAAATATTCACATCTTTAAAATCACACTGTAATGTCACTCTTTACATTGTCGTGGTCTCGGCGCTGGCTCTGCAGAACTGCGGATCATACACACAAGTCTTGTACAGGACCATATAGGCATCTAAAGATTTGTATGCCTAAGTTTCTCTTTACGATCGGTTTCTCTATAAGGTAGGTGTAGAAGTCAGGCCACTCACCCGAGGTGACGTACGTTAATCCTGTCAGATCGTCCATGCATTGAGTGAGCGTGTAGGCGGCTACAGGTTGGCCAATCTGGTTCCGTCCGTTAAAAATAACTTTTGGAAATAACAATCGCGGTCCTGGACACTGAGTGACCTTACACATTAAGATAATATCGGATTTTCTCCAGTCATTGTTAAAAAACAATCTAACAATCCTTGCTAACTAGCGTTAGTGAAGTGGCCAGATGGATCTTTCTGCCTCCACCTAAGCTCCGCCCACAAAAAAACGTCACCATGTTTACCAACGGTAAAAGGGTCTATTGGACAAAAATTTTACTTGCAAAACTTAACAGTAAGCATCCTTAATTCCCAAACATTTAACAAGTGTAATTAAAAGGAAAGGTGATGTAACACATGACCCTGTCCCAACTTTTTTGGAGTGCGTTGCTGCCATAAAAATATAAATTGTTTATTTAAGTTGGTTGATGAAAACTTTTAGTCAGTTAAATAAAGATTAAAGATAATTAACAAATCACAGATTCTTGAATGTCCCAACTTTTCTGGATTTGCGGTTGTACTTTCTATACAGTCCATTAAGTTCATAAATGTCATTCAGCTTCTTAGATACCTCATTAACATTAAACATTAAGATGTGTTGTCCACCATAAATCATCTATGTAGATCACATCATCTTTTTTTTCTTCTTCCAGATTTTCTAAAGAAGAAATTGGAGGACTATGTTGCAACTCTGGAGGTTCCAGTCCGGATTTTGAGGATGGAACAACGATCCGGTTTGATTCGAGCGCGGCTGAGGGGTGCAGCTGCCACGCGAGGTCAGGTCATCACATTTCTTGATGCCCACTGTGAGTGCACTATAGGCTGGCTAGAGCCACTGCTGGCCCGAATCAAAGAGGACAGGTGAGTGAACACTACACTCCTGAGTCTAGAACTTTGAATTCTATCCACCTTATTTTTATCATAAGAGTTGGCACTGCCATGTGTAACTTGAATGCGTGTGGCTTCTTGTGTTATTTGCATTGTTTTACCGATTACACTTTATCTCTATAGTACACTTTAGACATTATATTTACTATAAGCAACTTTTTTTTCAACTAACTCTCATTAATTTGCAACTACATGTCAACTGTTATACTTTTATAAACTAAAAAGTGGGCCAGTTTAGTCCCAAGTAGTATTGAACTAGTAGTATACTTACAAGTATACAAGTATACTTACAAGTATACTACTAGTACATTGATATTAGTATTTCTTACTACATAAAATATACTTAAAATAAACTTGAACTTGAACTTTTTTGTAAGGGCAAAAGCAAACAAATGTTCCCAGCCCCCTAGGCTATAATATTTCTGGTACTATGTTTTTTTATGTGTACATGTAACAATTTTACTCTTGGTTGTGTTTGCTGTTCTCGTCAATAAAGAAAATGTCGATGGAAGAGGCCTCAGGATGCTTTATTCGCTGCAGAAATACACAGAGCACAGTGAATTATTTAGGGTACACGTCTCTCCCCTTCAATCAGCACACTCGTTAGAAGAGCGAGAGAAAGCACATCCGAATCCATCAATGGAAAATGTGCTTCTCAAGATCTTACTCAATTAATAGTTACAAAACAAAGACAAATTAAATAAAATCACAAAATTTAGTAAGCTACAAAATACATGTCACTGTTATATGGCATAAGAAATAATATACAAGGAAAAATATAATTTCCTCACAGTTTACTCATATCAGTGAATTAATTAGATTGAGAAAAATGTCAAAGATTATACACAAATAAATTGAAAGAAAAAAAACGACAACAATTTTGCATACAGACCTCACTTTTTAGTATGTATTAAACTCATAAAAACTTGATATTAAACACATTTCAAACATTTCTCAATATAACAATCAAACACAACTGCTAAAATACACAGAGCACAGTGAAATGTTTGGGATACACGTCTCTTCCCTTCAGTCTGCCCATATATATAATGGAGAAAGCTAGTAAGCATCGATAAAACACTCAAAATGCAATCAATCACTTTAAATTTTATTACGTTTTTACATTACACTGAAGCATCTTTATCTCATGAAATATATTGATGAGGTAGTTTTATTCACTTCAAAATGCTTGTTAAAGAGCGAGAGAAAGCACATCCGAACCCGTCAATGGCAAATGTGCTTCTAAGGATTGCGTTGTTAGCACATTTCACATCGGAATTATCATGTGTGTCACCAATATACTGTATGTGCCACTTATAAAAAAATCTGCATAAATGGTTCCCAATAGAATTAATTATGTAGATTGTATCATATAAATCAGTACACAAATAATACGTTTTGATGGAGTTTATTTTATACTTTTTGAACAGCTACATATTCCCTGCTGAACTTCACAAAACTTGTTCAATACAGATAAATAACTAATTAAAGCTGCAAGCAGCGATGAAAAGGGCCCTCGCACCCGTGCTATTCCCACGCATGCTTTTTGGTGGACCCCCTTAGCCTCCAGTGTATGACTGATAGACAACAATGGTTTGACTGAAAAATGTCAAAATTTAAAATACTGTGGAAACAAAGTCACCTACATCTTGGATACCCTTGAGGTAAGCTAAAACATATCAAAAATTAATTTCAAAAGGAACTATCCCTTTAAAGCATGCAGTGATTCGTCCAATGATTAAAAAATCTAACCTGGATCCTTCTGTTGTGGCAAATTTTAGGCCAATTTCTAATTTGCCATTCGTTTCTAAATTTCTCGGAAAAAAAAATATTCTTTTACAGTTACAGAGTTATTTAGCTGAGAACTCATTATTTGAAATATTTCAGTCTGGCTTCTGAAAATATCACTCCACAGAGACTGCATTGGTCATATATTAAAATATAATGATATTTTAATTACTTGCGACTCTGGTGATTTTTCAGTACTTGTTCCTCTTGATTTAACAGCAGCGTTTGATACTATTGATCACACTATCCTAATTGACCTTCTCAAGGACTGTGTAGGTATAGGAGGTACAGCTTTGAAATGGTTAATATCGTTTTTAACAAATAGGAGCTTTTCAGTTAAGACAGATTTATTTTCCCGTCAAACGAGAATCTTTAAGCCTATAATGTCTCTTACAGCATGCCTAGAAGAGGTAAAGGTATGGCTTTCTTTAAATTTTTCAAATTTTAACAAAAAGAAAACTGAAATCATTATTTTGAAATCATTATTTTTCATTATCCGAGCTATCAAAATCTGTAAACTTAAATCTGGGGGAGATGTCTGTGTATTTGAGACCCTGGGTGAAAGATTTAGGTTTTGTTTTAGACAATAATTTAAAATTTGATCGTCAAATAAATTTGTTTCTCCGTTTTCCGTTTCTCTCTTTTAAAGATCTTGAGAAATTAATTCATGTATTTATTTCAACGAGATTGGACTATTGTAACTCATTATATCTGGGAATTAGTCAGCAAACACTATCTCATTTACAACTTGTCCAAAATGCTACGGCCTGTTTCCTGTGTGGTAAAAAAAAAGAGAGAGCATATTACACCGATCCTAAGATCACTGCACTGGTTACCGGTGTGTTATAGAGTAGAATTTAAAGTATTACTTTTAGTTTATAAATCTTTTAATGGATTAGCACTAACGTATCTAGCAGAATTATTAATTTAACAAAAGCCTGCAAGGTCTCTATGCTCCTCAAATCTGGCCCTACTGTCCATCGCAAAATCGCGGTTAAAGCGCAGAGGAGATCGAGCGTTTTGCATCGCTGCACCCAGACTTTGGAATACTCTCCCAATTAACTTAAGACAGGCTCCATCTCTTACTATTTTTAAATCAAAGCTTAAAACATATTTATTTTCAAACGCTTTTGATTAAAGACTTTGTTTGTATAGACCATTTTGCAAGATGTAAACAACACTGGTCCAGACCCAGACAGCAAACTGACATTGAATCAAGGTGGAAACGACGTCTCTCATGACATTGAAACAACGTTGATTTTGCTCATCGAATTAACGTTGAACCAACGTCAGACGTGGCATTCTTCAAAGCTAAATGAAAATCGAAAATTGGTTTGCTCTCATAACGTTGAAACAACGCGTTGATTTCAAGTTGATTTTCCGTTAGTTTTGAAAGAATGACGCGTCTGACGTTGGTTCAACGTTAATTCGATGAGCAAAACAATGTCAGATCAACGTTGTTTCTATGTCATATTTCCACGTTGATTGCTATCTGGGGAAGCACTTCCTGTTTCAGTTTTTTAACACTACATAAAAGTTACAACCAACAGAACATATAAAATTGAATCAAAAAGTTAAACAAACATCTTTAAGATTTTTTCTTTACATGTGAAATAAAGAAAACAGTTACAAACTGAAACAGGAAGTGTTTCTGGACCAGTGTTGTTTACATCTTGTAAAATGGTCTATATGTATTTTATTTGTATTTTATATGTGCTTTTTATAAGTTCCTTATTGATGTGTGAGTCTATGTGGAAAGCACATTGGTCAACAACTGTTGTTTTTAATAGTGCTATACAAATAAATTGTCATTGTCATTGTCAACACTTGTAAATATTGTGTCCCAAACCACTACTTTGATTTCAAAATGAACGTTACTTTAATTCTGAATGTTGGCTTTTTCAACTTGGAGTGAGATCACATGCGGTTGCCCAATTTAACTGTCTCCTGTATGCTCTCTTCCACTGTCTCCTCCTCTAATCTGGCAACCTTTTTAGGGGACTTAGCCTTTGGTGCCCAGAATGATAAAATATCTTTTGCTTTTTCCCTGACATCTTTGAAAAATACAAATGCAATGGGAATGATTACTGTATGTTTTGACAGGATATAAACCATTACCCAGAGCACTCTGCTTTAATACATATAGCCTTAACCCCCTGGGGTCGAGCGTATCGCTGGCGATACCAGCTCACTTTTTTTCTTATAAGAGCAAAAGAGACTCAAATTACTCTGCTGATTTTGATCTTACATATAAGTGTTATACATCATTTGATCCTGTTAAGTGTCTAGTTTTTTGCATGCTCACAATAAAAACAAAGTCTTCTGCTTTTTGTCAAATAAATAAAAATAAACATGATGCACGTTTTACCTTTTTTCTCTCAGTGGAGTTTATTCTGAAACGCGTCCGAAAAATGAATTGTAACTCAGTAAATACTTGTCACAGAGACACGAAAGATTTATATTCTTTATATTCTCTTTTAAATTAAGTTATTTATATGAAAAACAACTATTCCTAGTTGATGTTATCTGTATGAAAAGAGAGAGATGTCAGTCTTTTTCCTTTCACCTAATTATAGCTTATGACGTGTTAATGTGACCCCGCCCACTGAGAGGGCACGCTATTCAAACTCTAATGTTGAGGCAAGCCATGAAAACTCCCAGCTGGATAAAACATTCAGTTATACAAATCGTACCTCGACAGCTGAGAGGAATAATACTAATCTAATAATCCTGGAAAAGTTACCTCAGATGGTAGTTTCATTGTGAGGAGCACACAGATAGAGCTGATGTAAGGCATTTATTCTTAAGTGCTTTGTTCTAATTGCGTTATTGAATAGTGTCTGTAAACTGCAAAAAGACTGTTTAAATATGAATCAGGTGTCTGAGTGTGTGAATAACGAACGAACGCAAGGATTTTCAGAAACTTTCATTTTTTGTTTTTTTCAATAACCACGCATAAACAATTTTCTCTCAAAAATATAAACATGTACATACATGTTGCTATTATGGTAGCCCTGTTTGTGCTAAATAGAGTGTAATTTCACCTATACCATTAATATGTTTATAAGCAACTGAAAAAGCACAAATGTGAGGGCATCTCAAAACATCTCAAGCACCCCAAATACACCCTAGACCTCAGAGGGTTACTGTAACTAGAAAGACTATTAATGCAGTATAATACATAATTTAAAATAAAACAAAGAAATACATCTTCTTTCCTTCCCATACCCACTATCATTTCCCTTAGTTTCAGATAATGTAAGTCAAAGCTTCTGGCCTGGTTGCTAAGTAGTTGTAGAGTTTTTGACTGCATCAATAATAATGTATATGATGGGCAGTGTTGCCACAGTTACTTTGAAAAAGTAACTAAGTTATTTTACAAGTTACTTGATTTTTAAAGTAACTAAGTTACTTTACAAGTTACTTGATTTTAAAAGTAACTAAGTTACTTACAAGTTACTTTTATTAGTTACATTCAGCAGTTGCCGACAACACACCCTCAACATAACGACCTCAACATAAAAAAAAACACACAACGTCAACATAAAAATTATAACCGGTTTTGCCAACATTCACTTTATTGGAAGTGTATTTTTAACAGTAACATCAACAATCTATCTCCTGTCATTGAAAGTTTAGCTTAAAAACTATTTCCTGAAAAAAACATTTTTTACCAAAAAAAAAAAAAAAAAAAGTCTTTCTTGACTTAACTTAAGTCTTTCTTCACCTCACTTAACATAAATACTTGTTTTTATAAAAAATAAAATAAAGACAGCCTTTCTTGTCTTCACTTAACATAAATACTTGTCTTTATAAAAATTTAAAATATAGACTATAAAATGTCTTGACCTGAAATATTTAACAGTTAACACTGTGACAAAACTTACTATTTATAATCTACATTTTTTATTTTTTTATCTTTATTTTTTATCTTATGTTTAATCCCATGAGTTAAGGAGAGAGGCGAGTAAAAACCAGTGGTTGTACATCATTAACAGAAGCTTCTCAAACCTCTCGGGTTGAAACGAAGGCGACCGTGTTTAATCGCAGCATTTCCTCCACAACAAACTGCCCGACCAACTTCTTCAACTCCCCCCACTTACTGGTTTTGCAACGAAGTCCAGCTTTTGCTTTTGTGGTGGGGAACCTGCTCTCTGCTTCGCATCACCTGGCGTGACTTGCTCTGTAAGTTTGGCTGTGCGGTGCTGCGAATCCAAATGTTTTTTGTTTGTTTTTAGTTTTTTTCAAATTTGACGAAGTGTTTCTGTAGGTAGATAACACTTTGTCACCGCCAGCAGTTTACAACCGACCTTAATGTTGCCGTCTTTAGCTGAGACAAACTCAAAATAGTGACTGTATTTCCAGCTAGAAAAAGCGCATCTCTCTCCTCCCTCCAACGTTGTTTACATTTGTGTCGCTGCGTGCGTGGTACACGTGACGCGAACCTCATGCTGAAAACGTGACTTGTCGCGCACACTCCCCGAGATGCAAGAAGAAATAAATATATGTATTTACTAAGGAAAATTACAAAAATAGTAACGCACAGTGACCTGGATAAGTAACTTTAATCTGATTACTGGTTTCGAAATAGTAACGCGTTATATTACTCGTTACTGAAAAAGGGGGTCAAATTAGAATAACGCTTTACTTAGTAACGCGTTACCGGCATCACTGATGATGGGCTATATTTTAAAGGGTTAGTTCACCCAAAAATGAAAATTAAGTCATTAATTACTCACCCCCATGCTGTTCCAACCCCGTAAGACCTTCGTTCATCTTCGGAACACAAATAAAGATATTTTTGATTAAATCTGAGCGCTGGATTAGTCCTACATAGAATGCCTAAGGGACTGGCTCTTGACGGCCCATAAAGTCATTAAAGAAAAGGTTTAAATATTCCATGTGCCTACAGCGGCTCAATTATAGGTTTATCAAGCGACGAGACTACTTTTTGTGCGAAAAAAAACATAAATAATGACTTTATTCCACTATTCCATTACTTCCTTATGGGCGCATGCGCGAGAACTGAGACGAGGACGTTCTCCTTCCACTACTTCTTGTTACCGGCTGCTCACCAGTCCCTTAGGCATTCTATGTAGGACTGATCCAGCTCTCAGATTCAATCAAAAATGTCTTTATTTGTGTTCCGAAGATGAACGAAGGTCTTACGGGGTTGGAACAGCATGGGGGTGAGTAATTAATGACTTAATTTTCATTTTTGGGTGAACTAACCCTTTAAATGTTCTAGCCTAAAAATGTTAAGGGGGTCACACACCGGACGAGAAGCGCAGCGCCGCGTTGCAGCTGCGCCGTCTCTTTATAATTTGAACACGTTATTCTCTATGAGTGTACACATACCACCGGCGCCATTCAGCGTCTGTCCGCAGCGCCCAGCTACGGCTCAGGACCCTTCAAAAAGCGTCATTTGCATAGTTTTATATAAAATTTACATTTATTTGTCTCAAATTGTTGTTAATGTACATGGCGTCACCCTGTGTGGTTTTCACTCAGCTTAGCTAAATGCTAGCTAAATAAATACTATTGTATTTTGTGACAAAATCCCTAGACAACGGATAATGTTACAACAAAATAACAGACTTAACATGATAGACACTTTTACTTTATTAACGTTCAAACATAATCTATTATTCAATCAACATAAAAAATAAATAATAAATCAAGTTAAAACTCACATCGTGCAGCTCTTCTACCAGGAGTTGATTAAAAATTGCGCGATTAGAATGTGCGCGCCCTGCGTGCGATACCTGGAGTTGTCCTAGACGTAGCGTGGTGATGCGCTGCGCTTCTCGTCTGGTGTGCGACCCCCTTTAGACGAGCTTTCGTCCAACTTACCTTCTCCATCACAACGTGTGTTCACGCAGTGTTGTTGGTTACCTAGTAATGAATGTACGGTGGCCGAGAATGTTCCGTCAACTTCCATGTGTTCGCGCATCTATGTTGCCTAGTAATGAACGCAATCTGGCTGAGATACATGCTGGCAGCAAGAAACTTCACTTTGTGTGCCTGTGCCTCGTATACAACGTTATATATAAAGCTTGCAGGACAACTTGGTTGGCATTTCCTTTCAGCACTTGCGTGTCTCACGGCCAATGCGTGAGACGTGAGAACCCTGTAAACTCAAAGGAAACTCACTAGTACTACTTAAATAACTGCTTATTCATTTTACAGTTTTTGCCTATTGCTTGAACACATTTTGCAAAATTTCGCTCATTGTGCCAAAACTCTACACACAAGTAAACATGACACAACACTGGAAAATATACCATTGACATCTGTGTCAAATTGAAACTCTACGATCAAAACCTAACATTCCTTTGTCAAAATGTAACTCTGATGACAAAATGACACATACTTGCACCATATGCTAACACTATCAGATCAGAGGGAACACACTAGTCTACTTTATATAAAACACTGCAGTCTTTGATTTTGACTGTTTATTCAGAAGGCATATTTTCAGGAGGAACATTTTCAAACAACCAAAAAAGCAAACAGGCCTACTCAATATTGTACATTGCAGCACTGTACATTGTAGTAAGATAAATTCAGATAAAGCAAAAAAATATATATAATACAGTAATACTGTAATAGAAAAAAACACTATATATATTACAGTATACATACATTATGGAGAGCATCTAGAAATGTGAGTATATGTTGGTTGTTGCATGCAGTATAGAGCATATTGCTGCACTATAGTAACACCCATACAGAACCCTCACCCCATCACAGGTACCTGTGAAGCTCTCCAAATAGATCCATGTGGTCCTGATATGGTGCATATTCAGCTGGTACTGGATTTCACCATTACTGCATTGTACATGTAAACGACAGTTACACTTACCCATATATATTCAGCTCGAAGTCCTTTGACCCTGTTACTGTTCCTCTCAAATGGGGCTCTGTAGAGCTGCTTCATGGTGATGCTGTGTTTTCCCAAGATGCGTCTGATGTTGGTGATCCTTACATGGTTTATGTTGTTGAACACTGTTCTGTCAGCAAGTATTTTCTGGTGGAGACGGATGGCATTGTCTGCCCTCACTAGGTCCACAATGGTGAGTTCCTTCTGTTGTGTGAACAGGCGTTGGCGTCCTCTCCCAAAAGGTCTTCTAGTCATTGATGTGATATACACTATAGTGCTGTAAATACCATCTGAGTGGAGTAGAAGGTAGAGAGGTGAAGACATACCTGTTTTCTAGTCGGAATGTTCTTATTATAGATGTCACTGTGAAGCGCCTTAAATGTGGCTGGACTCTGCCCAGCCTCCCTCATCGTCAGGCCATGGTTGTTTACGTGGTCCACCAAAGTTGCTCTTACAGTATATCATCAGAGTCCGTGCATGGCCTCTTTGACCTTGACCTCCTCCTCCTCCTCTTTCTCTTGCCCTCCCTCCCTCTATCCATGCTTGCAAAGTTCTTCAAATGGCTAAACTGAGGGCTTTTTGTAGCTGGCTGATTGGTGTTCAGTTTTGCAATTAAGTGCCTTCGGATGTGTATTTGAGTGGTTGCAATAACCCAATGTGTTTTGTATTTTGAATACATGTGTTTTCCAAATGGCACCCTGAGATTTCATTTTTGAACAAAGTGTCTTATGTATGAAATAGAGTGTAGTATGAAGGACCAAGTGTGTTGCATAAAGGAGTAAGTGTGTTGGAGAATTGCAACTAGAGTGCAAAGCAACGCTTTTGTTTAAAGTATGGGTACATGTGTTTGAGGCATGGTAAAAAAAGCTTCAAGTTGTGTTACTTTAGTCTAAGCATGGTTCTATAGTGTTCAAGCAATGGGCAAAAACTGTAATGACAATAAAGAGCTGGTAACCCCATTAACTGAACTGGTCATCTCATCTTCATGTTTTTGGTCATGTTCTGAAATAGAAGAAAAGTTTCTATAAAGAACCTTAAAAGGTTCTGTCAGCGCTACGTATTTGGAACCCCTTAAAGGTTCTATACACTCTTAAAAAGGGTTCCTCTTGGTTCTATATAGAACCCTGGGGTTCCATACTTGGCCAATAGAACCTTTTACCAAAAAAACGGTTCTATATAGAACCATTTTGGAGTTCAATATATGAAGCGGGGGATGGAACCATTTCTGGTTCTAAATAGAACCATTTCTTCTAAGAGTGTGTTCACAGGTTTCACAAGCCTGCCAAACCTGCGACTTGAGTCACCACCTGATTAGGGAGTGAATACTCAGGATCAGAGGTCTGTATATCATTAGCTGAACCTCCCACAGCTGCAGATATCACTGTATCACAAGTCAATCCCCATTACTTGAATGATCAGAAACAATGTCTTCAATCTCAAAGATTCACCTAGTTTTGCTGAAAGCACGGGTTGTGCAGGATCAGGATCCACCACCAATGGAAGGACATTCTCTGTCTTGGAGGATGTACTGCTCAGGTTAGCATCTGGAGCCATATTCCCTGCTCCACTACAGTCATCAACTGGTTCACTGCCGTCACTGAATGAGGGTTTAACTTCCTCAAACACAAAACATCCACAGAACATTTCTTCAAAAACATCCCCTCTGCGACCACAGGAATTCTCTGCAGACCAATTCCAGGGGGCTCGATGTTTTGATTCTTTCCAGAGAAGCTCTTCCTTCAGGTTCTTGAGTTTTACTTTCACATCGTTTGCAACATTTGTCCTCTGTCTTGCAAGAGATAAAGTCCTTCTTTGACCTTGATGCCCAGCTTCATCATGTATACCCTCAAGAACTTGCTTCACCAGTGAACTTGGAACAACATTTTGCAGTCTCCTTTTTTTGAGTCAGGAGATCACTCCAAGAGTATTCCTTCAAGCATTTGAAACTGAACATCGAAATTGTAAAATAAACTTTGTTGCAAGCAGAGAATCAGACCCAAACATGTATTGTGCACAAGTTTATTGACTAAATTACAAACATAACTAATCTAAACACACACATGAAAGTATAAAACCAGAAGCAGGAAATGAAATGATGGAAAAGATCCATCTAAATATGAAAAGAACCATCAGCATATTATTTTCAGAGCACATTATTAAATATTTGAAGATTTTCTCTCTCTCCATGAGCACATGGCTGGATTGCAGATTGTGGCCTGCGGACCTGGGCCAGAGAAGCCACCCGCAACCAGGAGAAGGGGGGAAGTCGGAAGAGTTGATGGTTGTCCAATCAGTGACGGTAAAGTGGGAGTTTTCTTCTGAGTTGGAATGAAGAAATTACAGTCTCTGTTGGGAGAGTGAAGGCATAGCAGGCTGTGGTCAAGACCTGCCGATGCCCATGGGCCACGGTGGGGGTCCCCACAAACATATACCCAAAGAAGCAGCAGTAGAAACCAGAAACCAGTTTGCTTGACCAATGAGAAAGGTGAAAAATTCCTCTCTTGGGGATTTATGGATCTTTTGTTTCAAGCGTGCTCATTTGCATGTGCAGCTGAATTGGTTGCTGATGAAGAAACTATGGAAGATTCTTGTAATACTAATATGTTGTGCAGCTATCAACATATCATAGATCGTAGTAGATCAGTAGATTGTCTAGATCTACTGCCATGTCTGGCCGAATAACTGAGCAGTAAAGAATGAGTTGGTCATTTGAGGGTTTAGAATCAGTCTAGGAGCTGGAGGTGTTAATCCAAATAACATGGAAGCATGAGGCCATGCCTGGCCTTTCTCGTCCTTCACTGTCGTCGCTCCTCCTTTTGTACTTACGCTCTGTGAGAGATATGTCTCATATCGCGCAGATGTCGCTCATTATCAATCACGCCACACGCCACCGCTGTTCTCTCATGGCCCTCGGCCTGCTCGCCACACAGACCATCTACGCCGGGACAAGCTTGATTCCACCATATCTTTATGTACACAATATTAATCTTATTAATTTTTTTATTATTAACTTATATTAATATAATCACAATATTAATGCCTTGGGGCCTAGGAAATTTGCATAGCGCACTCTGCCCTACTCCGTGAGTATAAAAGGAGGAAGTGAACGCAACCGCAGTATGTCTTCGCTGAGGAGCCAAGACTGAACTCGGCGTCTACCCAGCGGTACAGCAGAAGTGGCAGGGAGACGTAACGTCTCGATCCGTAACCGAGACGTTCCCTTTCGTAGTCACGTCGAGTTACGTCAGAAGTGACGGAGATTGGGGGTCTGTGCCATCACGTCATCTTCAAGCTGTCTTCCAGTGCCCTGCGAAAGTCTGGACCCCTGAAAACCTTTCTTAGGGGATCCCACTTTAACACAGGATTACCAAGGTACACTGGGAAACATATCCCGGGAGGGACATGCTACCAGATGCCTACCGAAGGGAGGACTTACAAAAACGCATATGGCCGCATAAGAACACATATGGAATCACTGGAGCACCAACCGCAGGTGGCTGCTAGAATTTAACTCCAGGGGTGGCAGATGGCTTGCCAAGGGAAGACACATGCTCAGAGAGGCTTACAGTGAATAATACACATGAGACGGTTACCGTCGGAAACCGTGCGCATGGAGGCACCTAGCCAGCATCCAGAGCAACCGCAGTGGTGCCCGCATCATCGGTGCTGGAGGACTCAAGGCTTCAATGGAAGACACTGAGGGAATATCGCACTTATCCAGTCCGAGGAGTGGAGTGGCGAGCAAGCGAAGACACCTAAGCGGGTCCAGTACCGGCGGAAACGAGTACGTGAGAGGACACCGGCTCAATTCGCAGATTATAGAATCTGGCGAAGGTGTTGGGTGTCGCCCAGCCTGCAGCTCTGCAGATGTCTGTTAGCGAAGCGCCGTGCGCTAAAGCCCAAGACGAGGGCACACTCCGAGTGGAATGGGCCCTCACACCAAGGGGGCACGGACGGCCTTGCTGCTGGTAAGACAAAGCAATGGCGTCCACTATCCAGTGGGACAGCCGTTGCTTTGAGAGAGCCCTTCCCTTCTGGCTCCCCCCATGACAGACAAAGAGCTGGTCTGAGGTCCTGAAACACTGCGTTCTGTCGACATAGGTGCGGAGAGCACGTACCGGACAGAGCAGTGCCAAGGCTGGGTCTGCCTCCTCCAGGGGCAGTGCTTGCAGGTTCACCACCAGGTCCCGGAGGGGAGTGGTAGGAACCTTGGGCATATATCCAGGCCGGGGTCTCAGGAATACGTGAGAGTAAGCCGGCCCGAACTCCATGCACACTTCGTCAACGGAGAGTGCGTGCAGGTCCCTTACTCTCCTGACACACGCACACGGCACACGCTCCCATCCGCACCCTCAGAGACAGAGAGGAATGAACGGGGCGACGCACTGGACATCGTGCACGCTTATTCCAGTCTGTGTGCTCAATGACAGTGTCAGCTTTTCCTCAACCAGCTCAAGGAGCTAGCTAGAACAAAAGATTCTCCACCGGCCCTCCACCGGGGAAAGGAGGGGCCCTGCTACCACCTCCTGAGAAAAACCATGACACTATCACTGAGCGGCCCGCCTCAAGAACATTGCTTCGCCTGGCGTTTAGCGGGGCACACGGCCTGAGGGGGGGGGGGGGACGCTTACCTGTGGCCTCCTCCGCGACGCGAACCGGCTGAAGGCTGCTGCTGGGGCCGCGTGGGAGGGAAGGGAGCCGCAGGGGGGCCGTCCTCGGCGGCGAGCGGGCGGAGGCGTCTGAGCCGACGGCTGGTTGGAGGCAGCAGCTGGCCGTCGGGGCAGAGAAACCGCCTTTGTCTGCTCCTAGGCGGTCGAGAAGTGCTGGGCAAAGTCCTGGACCGCACCGCCGAACATTTGGATGATGCTCCTGGACCACAGCGGTGGGCATCACCTGACCAAGGGAGCGAGCGACCGCTTCCGTGACCCGTTTAAGGGCAAGGTAGGCGGCAGGCTCGCAGCTCGCTTGGTCCGTCCTCTCCTCGTGCACATTCCTGAGCAGCTAGCTTTGTAGGTGCTCATCATATGCAGGGCGGAGGCTGCCTGTCCCGCCGCTCTACAGAATCGCGCCGCCATAGACGACAAGAACCCAAAGGCTTTGGAGGGGCATCTGAGAGCAACCGCGGGTGGACGCGCCCTGCGGACGAAGCTGCATCGCAACAGAGCGTTCCACCGGGGGAGCCCCAGCATACCCACAGACAGCCGCATCGCCGAGGGGAGGAAGGGCGCGGAACTGAAGCACGCTCTCGTTTTTTTTTTTTTTTTTTTTTAAGTGCGTGTCAGTTCCGCATGCAACTCGGGGGAAAAAGGAAATTGGGGTTGGCCGTGGCCGTGGGGCGGCAGCGTTACCCAAAAACCAATTATCCATCCGCGAGAGATCGGGATAGGGCGGAGTTCCACCCCCACCCGATGCTCACGGAGGCCCGAGATAGCATGGCCATCATCGCGGGATCAGACACGGCGACGCCGACGCTCCCGAGGGAGGCAACGCGACCACATCCTCACTTCCCGAGGAGTCAAGCCCGCCTTGTGATGCTGCGATCGTCATCGCATCATTCTCTGGAGCGCTGAACGAAACAGACGGTACCTCAGAGAGGCAGACGTCTGAAGCGATACAGCGCTCACTGGCTCTAACACTGGAGCGGTGGGTGTGACCCGAGGCTTTAACTAACGTCGGGGGGAGTGTCACTCATTCACCGTCATATCACCCTATCCGCGAGTCGAAGAGCTTCTATTTTTAGAAGCAGAACGAGTAACGGACACGGGGACTCTCACTATCAGATCATTGAGTCTCGATCACAGTGTAGAGATGCTCATGTTCCCCTTTAGAAGGAACATGAGACATCCGCGAACGCTGCTACTGCATGCTGAAGCCCAGGCACACACAGAGCAGCGATCGCGACCATCAGAAAATGACATGAAACGACCGCACCCAGAAGAACACGGGCGAGTCGTCTTTAAAAAGACGTGCCGCGTGCAGCTCTTTCACTTAGAGAGGAGGAAATTCACTATTTCAGCGCTGAGGCGACCAAGGAGAAGCGCAAAGTCTGGCAGACCACTGCTCAGATCGCAGGCAATGCAGAGTCTCGCTGGGTACCGCCATCACACCAACACTGAAGAGGACGCTCGTCTCGAAGAGTCTTGAATCAGTGAGAATGGCTTGAGGAGTGAAGAATTCTCTTGACTCCGAAGCGAAGACATACTGCGGTTGCGTTCACTTCCTCCTTTTATACTCACGGAGTAGGGCGGAGTGCGCTATGCAAATTTCCGCAGCCCCAAGGCATTGCATGCCATTGGCTCGTTATTAAATACTCGAAGAGGATTGGCTTTCTATGCGAAACCCCCAATCTCCGTCACTTCTGACGTAACTCGAAGTGACTACGAAAGGGAACTGTGCGTGTCAGTGACCTTTTTTGGAGGGATAAGTTTTAGCATATATTAATGATATGGCCGACTCCTGTTCATTGAGAGTTCACTCCATTCTTGAGAGTAACCTGAGTGCTGAGCTGGCTTCTGTGAACAACTGGTTGATTGACAATATGCTGTCTCTACATTTTGAAAAGACAGAGGCTATTCTGTTTGGCTCAAAATATAAACTAAACAGATGCTTGAAAATTCAGGGTTATTTTGAATAATATTGAGGTCAATACAAAAACATCAGTAAAATACCTGGGTTGCATCCTTGAAAACAACTTGGATGGCATTTTGATTGCCAACAAGGTTCCGAGTAAAGTCACTGGGCTGAGTTTTTAGCTAGAAATTCTGCATTTTTAGATAGGTCAACAATGATCATTTTAGCTAACGCCTTAATTTTAAACCAGTTTGAATATGCATGCACTTCCTGGTTTGAAGGCCTTACAAAACGACTTAAAGGAAGGCTGCAAACAGCTCAAAATAATTTAATAAGAGTAATTCTAAACATGGGCCACAGGTCTCATGTAGGTAGGTCACAATTTGTTGAGCTTAACTGGCTTCCTGTTGAGTCACGCGTTATTATGTCAAGACTGACCATGACCCATAAAATATTGTATGGTAAAGTCCCAAATTATTTGTTGGGTCTTATTACTAAGGTGAAGGACACACCCACTGTTTACACTCGTGGCAGTATATCAGACCTCTGTCCTTATGCATTCAAGACAATGTTAGGAAAAAAAAAAACCATTTGCCTATATAGGGGTGGAACAAGTTAGACCGGCAAATTAAAGTAATCTTAAGCATTAATTCTTTTAAAAAGAGGACCAAGGATTGGTTATTAGAGAGGGTGGCGAAATAGAAACAGGAGCCAGTTACCATCTATAACTCGCGCTGCATAGGCCCTATTTAGTAATTTTGCCTCAGATACAGGATCAACATGTTCGCGTTCACAAGCAGTTGTTCATTACCATGGCAACTGCTTGCATCTCATGCTGAATGCGATTTTCGTGTTAAAAAGTAACTATACATAAGAGATGGAAAGATGCAGATAACTATAACGTTACATTGTTTAAGGTTATGTCTATTTGTTACGATATTGATATATGAACTGTTGTCAATGCTTTCCCCCCGAGAATATCATGTTAACAACAATCCTTTGTGGAACCTCTTTCGTTTCTTTGACTAATCTCAGTGTCTCAGTCTCACGTACGCGAGTTAACCAAGTTCGGCACATTTAACTGGGGATGGGGCCATCCACACTGTTTTATCCATTGTAGGTACCGCTCACGTTGTGTTTTCGGCTTTGGAAACGGAAAGAACTCCTCCAGACAATCTCTCGGGGTACCTAATGTCCGAACAGCGTGGGCGCACTGCTTCACCATATTGCTTGGATTCAATGTTTGACGGACCTGCTCACATAGTAACGGCTGCTATGATGTGTGATTGGACAATGGCCATTTTGGGGGAGGGGCTGGCGAGAGGACAATTAACAGTTTTTTCTAGCATTTCACAGTGTTCCACTACAAAATAATGTTCTTCCATGCTGCAAAAGTCCTAATATGAAAGAGTCTCTTGTCACCTACAGAAGTTAACTTGTCAGTGCTGGGCTGACATAATAACAACATCGGAGGATTTAATTCTAAGTTCGTAGAACTTAGTGAAAAGTATATGACCAAGATTAGGGTGTGTCCATCAATTTGATTTATGTTTTTTAGCTTTTTCATTCCTTGTTTATCATCATCAGTGATTGGTTTATGACTGAAATTTTATATATTAAAAAATAGAAACTTGATGACACCCTGTTGAAGGTGAATGGGTTATTTGTGTTTGACATTCTAGGAGGGCTGTGGTCTGCCCTATCATTGATGTCATCAGTGATGAGACATTTGAGTATATGGCTGGCTCAGATATGACCTACGGGGGATTTAACTGGAAACTCAACTTCAGATGGTATCCAGTTCCTCAGAGAGAGATGGACCGACGCAAGGGGGACCGGACCCTTCCTGTTAGGTAATACAATTTCCTTTGAATTATATGCTAAATTTATAAAATTATGTAACTTATGTATTCTTATATATATATATATATATATATATATAGTATGTTTTGTGCTATATTATTTCTTTCAAACAAGAATAATGAATGACAACCGCTTCATAAAGACAACCTGCCTTCATTCCACATATTTGGTAAATGGTAAATGGACTGCATTTATATAGCGCTTTCACAGACCCAATGGCCACCAAAGCGTTTTACATTTTGCCTCACATTCACCCATTCACTCACACATTCATACACCGACGGCGGTGTCAGCCATGCAAGGCGCCATCCAGCTCGTCAGAAGCAGGTGGGGTTAGGTGTCTTGCTCATGGACACCTCGACACTTGGTCAGGTGGAACCAAGGATTGAACCACCAATCTTTTGGTTTGTAGGCAATCTACATGAACCACTGAGCCATTGCCGCCCCGTATTCCACATATTTCGAAACCCTCACATAATAGCTGATACTTTTTGTTTAATTGAGCTGACAGCAAGTAATGTAGGTGGCACAATACAGATGTAAAACTCAAATCTGATATTGTCAACTCTTTATACCAGTTCAATAATGACAACTCACAGAATAGATTTAAACAGCATTTATTGATAAGAATGAACACCAGCTCAGAGATCCATTCGTTGACGATCATATGTTGACCTGATTGGTTACAAGGTATTTTTTGACGTCAGAAACAGTCTTTGGTTCACTGCAGTTTTAAGGAGAAAATACTCAGCAATGGTGTTGACATGAATTTGCACATGGTTTGCCTTAAAGCACATTAAAAACACTACATAGACATATGAAAAACATTAAAAGCTTGATTTTCTCCACACGGATACTATATAAGAAAGCAAGGCTATGTAGATAGAACAAACAGAACTATTGGTCAAAGCAGTCGGTATTAAGAAAACCAATCAGCTGCTCGATACAGTTTCATGACTGAAATATGTATTTCTTTTATTAACTTGAGAATTTAAGAAAGGTTTTAAACTGCATTACCTTTAAATTTCATTTGTCACAATTTAATCAGACGTTTTACCGTTTATAGTACGACATCGATTATCTTAGTCAACGATAAAGCATTTTCCAATACCTCAACCATGCGTGATACACATTTTTGATATACATATTTGTAGAGGGGCCTATCGTACACCCGGCGCAATGCAGTTCCAGGCATGACTCAAGTGTTATCATTTTCACGTCCTATACCATATTGTTTATAGCAAATGCCCATTTGTATTATTGTTTTTTTTTGCACAATATACCCAAAAAACACCCATTACCCATTGAGAGAATTGGGACAACCCTTTAAGACCTTGTGCTGGCTGTGCCAATCATTTTTCCCATCGTTAAACTGGCAAAAGTGGATTTGGATACGTCCTAAGTGTGCTTGCGCCTTGTGCTTTTAGACCATGTGGTTTGTTTGTTAAAATAGGGCCCATAGTAATTCTCTATTCTGTATCCTATTTGAGACATCCACAACAAAAAAATACGTCGTCTGATGACATTTCATCATTGGCTTGCAGTGAAGAAAGTCTTTCAGTCTTCTGTGGGCTCTAAAATGTTTACACAGTGTACAAGGTTTCACATCACTTAACCTAGCTATTATCACTCTACATATACACTGTCAGATTTTTTTAATGCTTTAAAAAATATATATATTTTCCACAGAACTCCCACGATGGCAGGAGGTCTGTTCTCAATTGACCGAACTTATTTTGAAGAGATCGGCACTTATGACTCAGGAATGGACATTTGGGGAGGGGAAAATCTTGAAATGTCTTTTAGGGTAAGTTTAAGATTTTAAAAAGAACTCAAGGAAGGTCATAAACTCTCACATAGTCATAATCTTCTGGTATGCCATATTCGTTTCCATAAATACACTTTGTAATGCTCTTTTTACTGTAATTGTATGTAACCAATTTTTAAAACCATTCTGATTTAATTCCTTTTGTATGTGTGAAAATAGATCTGGCAGTGTGGAGGATCTCTAGAGATAGTTACATGTTCTCATGTAGGGCATGTATTCCGGAAGGCCACACCATACAGCTTCCCTGGTGGAACTGGTCAGGTGATCAACAAGAACAACAGACGACTGGCTGAAGTCTGGATGGACGAGTTCAAAGATTTTTTCTACATCATCTCACCAGGTAATACTCTTCATGAAATCTTTAAATTACACTTAACTGAGATGGACCTTCACATTATCTTTGGTAATCTTTGATTTGGTTGTTATTTCTACTACGTTCTAACACAACTAAAAGTAAAAGTGAAATTAAAGTTCCCATGAATTCAAAATTGACCATACTTACTTTGTTTGCCTAAATTGATCGTTTTGTGGTGAACAATTCATCCATGCAAGTCAATCCACACAAAAGCATTTTTTGGCTTCGTAATCTTTAATCAAAATCTGAAAATGCCCCTCATTGGAGGACCTTCCCTGATGACGTAGGTTTGACAGTTTGGGTGTCTGCTTAACATCCGTAACCACACCCCTCCAACTGACAGTAGACAGGATGCCTGTGTGTTTGTGAGAATTGACAGTGTGTGAGAGGAGAGATGGCGAGGAGGTGCATTTTTGGTTGTGGTACTCATGGGCAGTGTTGTGCAAGTTACTTCCAAACTGTAATACATTAGGTATTACTTGTTACTGTTATTTAAAAGTAATTCATTACAATATTACTGTCCCAGAATTGTAATGCGTTACATTACTCATGTATTACTTTTGAGTTACTTTCACCAAAATAACTAAGTAGAACTTAACTTTTGGGCTGTAACGATATGCAATATGAAACCGAAATTGCGATTCGCCACACGACTCAGATCCACGAACCTACAGAATCGCGACACACCTCTTCCAACTCCCAGCGTTATTCTCCTTACGTCCATATCCAATGCTGCCTTATCTTTAAATTAGGCTATTAGTATTATTTGAAGTTAACATTATAAAATACGTAGACCTACACCACAAAACTAGTTGAGGATAAATTATTTAAAATTGGGGAAGTCCAGCATTATGGACATGACATTTGCAGTCAAAACTTCTCAGAAAATTCATGTATTGAAACGTATATATGCTACTTCCTTAAAGGACTCCAGACATTAGACAAATATCAGTCTATGTTTTATTTTTAATATTAGGGAAAAGACACACATTCATGCGTGACAAAAAAATAGGAGGCAAAATACATTTTTTGTAATTGTGTTAATTACACTGCACAAATAGGATGAGGAAGGGTTGGCTCTCCAGTCTCCATAGAACTTAAAATATTCATTTTATTTTAGTTTTCGTGTTCGCATTTATGAGGAAAAAACAATGTTACAGATGCGACCGCTCTGAACTGGCACTAAAAGACTGCTTTAAAACTTTCACATATGTTGCCTTTAAGAAGTAAAAGCAGACAATACACTGTAATACAACTGTAATACAAGCCTCACTGAACATGTAACGAGTAAAATATTACTGAAAATTGATTAGTAATGCCTTACACTACTGCGTTACAGCAAAAAGTAATATGTTACTGTAATGTATTACTTTTGTAATGCGTTACTCCCAACACTGCTCATGGGTTAGTGAGTTACACGCAGGTTACTGTCATAACAATTTATTTTTTAAATAAAAAATAAAAATAGTTTTATAATTCAAATTAGTGTTACACCTACTTTTCTAGATCCAATCAGATGCTAGTTTGAAAAAAAATCCATGCACACTATTTTGCCTTATTTAGCATTCCGTTTCTCTCAGAAATATGTCACAACACTGGAGAAAATTTGTTTGCAACTTCCGGTTCACGGGGACTTTAAGATGATTCCACAATTCTCCTAAGCCAATTTTTTTCTCACAGGTCTTTATTAGTGTCATCATGGTGTATGGCTGTCTTTACAGAGATGGTTTCTATAAGTAGTGTGTTGATTTGCACATGTGGTCATGGTTGTTGTGAAAGACTGCAATTATCTTATCATTCAGCCTTCTGGGCCATTGTTGTGGTATTTTATTTGCTTTCTATAACCTGGCACAAACACAGCTCTCCTCAAGCTTACAAAGACAGTAGGGAATTGTAGCAGACTACATTTATTCAAATGCAATTCCTTCTCCACACTTCCTCTTATCTTCCTCGTCATTTTCCTTGTACCCTTTTCTTTCTCTTGCCCACTTGCACAAATTTACTTCTTAAAGACCCTTATGAAAAATAAGTACACTTTAACATAGTACTCATTACAAAAATAATATATCTGATAACATATAACTGGATGTAATTCAGTAATTTCGTATATGAAGAGTTCAGATGCAAAAGCCTCTAAGTGCCATTTGAAATTTTCTTCTAGAATGATCATTTTTATCAAGCTTGTATATTTAAGTTCAGTGATTTCACTTAAATGGCAATTATAATTACCTATTAATTGTTATTTAAGTGAAATTACTGAACTTAAATATACAAGTTTGATAAAAATCATCATTAAAGAAGAAAATTTCAAATGGCATTTAGAGGCTTTTGCATCTGAACTCTTCATATAATTACTTATATAAGTCTATGGTATTACGTATCAGGACAACATAAAAAATAATCTGGTCCTTGGCAGGTCTTACAATTAAGTAAATACAACCTCATCAACACATGACAAATTACACCGTACCATAGTTTATTTAACAAAAACTTGGCCCAAATGGAGAAGCAATTTGTGACAACACTCTTACTGCTTCCACAGGAATTAAGAGGGTACATGAAGAGTTCAGATGCAAAAGCCTCTAAATGCCATTTGAAATTTTCTTCTTTAATGATGATTTTTATCAAGCTTGTATATTTAAGTTCAGTAATTTCACTTAAATGGCAATGATAATTACCTATTAATTGTTATTTAAGTGAAATTACTGAACTTAAATATACAAGTTTGATAAAAATCATCATTAAAGAAGAAAATTTCAAATGGCATTTAGAGGCTTTTGCATCTGAACTCTTCACATATTCTCCAGGCCCTGCTAATCAAATGACTTTGATTAATTCATCATGCGTGACCAACTCTATAAAAGTAGAAGTTTCGGCAGGTTGCTGGTCGCTGGAGCATTCAGGTGTGTGTTAAAGGGTTAGTTCACCCAAAAATGAAAATTAAGTCATTAATTAGTCACCCCCATGCTGTACCAACCCCGTAAGACCTTCGTTCGTCTTCGGAACACAAATGAAGATATTTTTGATTAAATTTGAGAGCTGTATAACTACCACATTGGCTCCTAAAGGACTGCCTCTTGACGGCCCAGAAAGTCAATGAAGAAAATGTTTAAATATCCCAAGTGACTACCGTGGCTCAACTATATGTTTATCAAGCGACGCGAATACTTTTTGTGCGAAAAAACAAACAAAAATAACGAGTTTATTCGACTATTTCTTTTCTTCCTTGTAGGCCAGAACGAGACTTCCTTAGATTTCCACGACGCATGCGCGAGAATTGCGATCTGAAGTAGTGTAAGCTGGTGTGAGCAGATCGCAAATCTCGCGCATGCGTCGTGGAAATCTAAGGAAGTCTCGTTCTGGCCTACAAGGAAGAAAAGAAATAGTCGAATAAACTCGTTATTTTTGTTTGTTTTTTCGCACAAAAAGTATTCGCGTCGCTTGATAAACATATAGTTGAGCCACGGTAGTCACTTGGGATATTTAAACATTTTCTTCATTGACTTTCTGGGCCGTCAAGAGGCAGTCCTTTAGGAGCCAATGTGGTAGTTATACAGCTCTCAAATTTAATCAAAAATATCTTCATTTGTGTTCCGAAGACGAACGAAGGTCTTACGGGGTTGGTACAGCATGGGGGTGAGTAATTAATGACTTAATTTTCATTTTTGGGTGAACTAACCCTTTAACACTGTACCAAGAAGGAAAGACATCAGCAATAATCATGGAGAAGCAATTGTTGGATTTAAAGTCAAGTCAAGTCATGTTTATTTATATAGCGCTATTTACAATACAGATTGTTTCACAACAGCTTTACAGAGATAACAGGAAAATGATGCAACAAAGTTTGTTTCCAGAAGAAAATAGCGTCACAGTCAGTGATGTTTCATTTTTATTGTAAAAAAAGTTATCAATTTAGTTCATTTCTATAGCCGCTCTGGAGAAAACCTTGATTTCATTGTCCAGCTCAGTTCAGTTCTCATATAATGGTTTCAATGTAGGCAGATCAATATTGTTGTTGAATTTTAAATTAAATTGTTAAATTTAATGTTCCCAACTAAGCAAAACAAGCCAATGGCAACAAAAGTGGAAAAAGACTGTCGCAAGGAACCAAAACTCCATCAGGTGGCAAAATGTAGAAAAACCGAGGCTCAGTCAGGGGCCAGTTCTCAGTTTATGATTATGATTCAGGTAGCATTATAGGTCAGAAGTCAGATTGGTTTGGAACAATCAGAATATTATCTAGTTTTATTTGGATGAAGATGGGTTTGTTGAGAATCAGTGCCGATGGCTGTCGTGCCGATGAAGCCTTCACACGGGAGAGTCTAGTTGACGCAATCTGCTGACACTTCAGGGATGCGTTGTGGTTGTGTCTAGGTGCAGGTCCTCCATCTTGTCTGGATATGGCCCGGATCCAGCTGATGACATTAAACCTCAGATTAAGCACAAAGACTAACATTAGCGTAGATGTCATTCTTCTGATGATGTAACGAGTACATCGGGTGTTATAGGACATGTTCCCGGTTCCGCTTGACATAATTTATGCAGCCTAATAATCATTTAACTGATTTGAATAATAGGAATGTATCATTTTCGATGTGTATGCCAGGTTAAAGGAGAGCTCCGGCGAACAATGAACCTTTGGTCTAATAAAACGTCGGTACCTAGTCAACCATTCTCTGAGTTTTGTTTTCATGATAATCGAATGTAAAGAGTTTTATCTCTAAAAACTGTTTAGCGTATAATGCTAGTAATGGGGGCATTGAGTAAGTAAAAAGAAATCGCTAGTTTATACCACTAACAAGGCTCAAAATAGCCCCACACTCACACAGTAATATAATGAGGCTCCATACATGCAAAACGAAGCATTGAGAACTTTGTAAGTGTACAGACCGTTTAATAAGAAGATACTTTATGAAGACAGTTCACTTTGCGTATACAGACAGGAGCCATCTTAAAAAATAGTCTCGATAAGTCGATCCCCGAACGCCATTCATACAGTTCAGAAGTTCGTTGAACTTCATAGAGTTCAGATCACTCAGCATGACGTTCGTTGTTCGACTTATCGAGACTATTTTTAAGATGGCTCCTGTCTGTATACGCGAAGTGAACTGTCTTCATAAAATATCTTCTTATTAAACGGTCTGTACACTTACAAAGTTCTCAATGCTTCGTTTTGCATGTATGGAGCCTCGTTATGTTACTGCGTTAGTGTGGGGCTATTTTGAGCCTTGTTAGTGGTATAAACTAGCGATTTCTTTTTACTTACTCAATGCCCCCATTACTAGCATTATACGCTAAACAGTTTTTAGAGATAAAACTCTTTACATTCGATTATCATGAAAACAAATTATAGAGAACGGTTGACTATGTACCGATGTTTTATTAGACCAAAGGTTCATTGTTCGCCGGAGTTCTCCTTTAAAGAGATGTGTTTTTAGTTTAGATTTGAACTGACAGAGTGTGTCTGCTGTCTGACAAAAGTGTCTGTTCCAAAGTTTTGGTGCTAAATAGAAAAAGGATCTACCGCCAGCAGTCGATTTAGATATTCTAGGTATTATCAACTGTCCAGAATTCCGAGATCGCAGTAGACATGAAGAACTAGAATGTGTTAAGAGCTCGGTCAAATAGTGGGATCTAAACCAGTTAGTACTTTGTAATTAATCAGCAATATTTTTAAAAAATGTATACAGTGTTTAATAGGGAGCCGATGCAGTTTTGACAGAACCGGGCTAATATGGTCATGCTTCCTGGTTCTGGTAAGAACTCGAGCTTCAGTATTTTAGACCAGCTGTACTTTGTTTATTAAGCGTGCAGGGCAACCACCCATAATATCCTTACAATAATCTAGCCTTGATGTCATGAACTCATGAACTAATTGTTAGGTATTTGTAATCGAGAGAATGTGACGTATGCCGTGTTCCAGGCAACCTGTAACCTGTGTTTTTCCAATCTTACACCCGTGAAAGTGCACTAGAACGGCAGTCAAACCTGTGACTTCCCACCCGTGAACTCGTACTAGATCGATGTACTCCCAGTTACAAGTTCTGACATAGCCAGCGAACCTCTACAAAACTACAATAACAGCCCCTACGTATGCAGCGTTTCTGCAGGCGGTACACGGTGAGAATACACTTTAGGACAATATAACGTAACTAGTTTTCAGTCCATTGAGTGCAAGGATAAATTAATAGCCTACCAAAAACATTTCCAAATATACAAATAAAGTAAAATAAAAGGTATAATAGCTTATCTTGCCTCATGTGCTATTTTCCCACAAATAAACAAGGAGTAAGCACCTTTTGTGTTAGACATTATTACAAATGCGCATGAGCCCCGTAAGGTTCGTCATGCTGGTTTGTTTACATCTAGCTACCACAATTCTTTGCGCTCAGGTAGTTTGGCGTGAATGACCTGCAATGCAACAAAGTCGTAAGTCGTGGTTTGAAGTCGTGATTTACATGCTCAAAAACCTGCTTAGAACACAGCAGTATTTTAGGTATATTTTTAAGATGGAAAAATGTGGTTTTACAGAAACATGACTTTCAAATGAAAGATTGGTATCAAAGAGCACACCCAATTAAGACAATTAAGCACACTTCTTTTCCACAAGTCTTGGTATAAAAAACAGCATTTTACTTTACACTTGTTTAATGCGATCTATTTTAACACTCTAATCTACGAATAACACTCTGATCTAGCTTGGGTGAGTAAATAAAACGTTTAGGGTCAAAGTAAAAACATCACTATAAAGTTAAATTGAAATAATAATAGTCCTTGCTGAAATTATTTGAGCTATTAAAATCAAAGACAAGACTCTTCATCACGTTTCAGTGACAGATGAAGTGAGGAGAATTAAATTCATTAAATAATCACACTGTCATAAGGACAACATTTTTGTGGCACCTTGGTTACACTCATTGTGCTACCATTCACAACTTCTGTTTCACAAACTTATCAGTGATTGTTTTTTTTGATTGAAGTTAGTCAGTGCCTCTTATTCCTACGAAACATAAATATTTAATCCATTAACCCATTCAACTTTACAGTTTTTTTCTATTGCTAAACCACAGTGGAGCACAACTGGAGCTACATGTGCAAAACTCTAACTCCAGTCTGCACAGCAGCAGTTCATGTGGACCAAACTCTAGATCGTTTTTCATTGCTTGAACACAGTTTTCAAAACTCTACACACTTATCCCATGACTTTAACCACAACCTGCACAACACTGTGGATTTACAGCACTTTGTTCAAATGCTAACACACTGCTGTCAAAACTGTGAACCACTCATTCAAAACAGAATAAATTTCAGCCTTGTGCCTTTCACACACTGCTGACGTTCAAACAATTTCAGCTGAAAGGCCTGAGAGAGGCAGGGTTACAGTATTACAGTATGTACTTTTAGTTTCTACCTTTTTTTCCTCATTGCTGTAATTCTGTAAATTACTACAGACTATTGAAGCTAATTTTCAATTGTTATGTTCTAAAAATGTAAAAATATCAAATGAAAGAATGTCACTGTTTTTTTTTTTTGAAGAAAATATTACTTTGTATGAAGTGTGAAATTGTTGAAACTGTAAAAATGAAAAGTTAGTATTTTCTGTATTGGTGTTTGATGCTACTGTTTTTCCTCTCAGTGTGTTCTGTGTGACAGTGTGTGTTATCTCAGTGAGGGTTGTGCATAGTGTCGTGTGTTAAGAGTTGTGCTCAGGTGACTGTTGGTAATGCAGACTGTAGTTAGAGTTTTGCACATTTAGCTCCAGTCGTGCTCACTGCCGTTTAGCAATCGAAAAAAACTGTAACTGAATCCCCCTAAAACATTTTACATCCATCTGTCTTGCTCATATTTGCTGATATGGACGTTTTGCATGACAGTCCGCAAGCGGTTCTGCCATCACAGATCAGCCGGACAGATAATTCACTCTGATGAGAGATTTTCCATATTTTATTCATGCCTGGCATTGTGCTAAGTGTCTTAGTTCTAATCTGCTGCTCACGTATTCATGACAGTCCTGCTATTCTTATCTGCATCTCACCCCTAGGGAGACCTGGGAAATGTAGTGCTATTGTGGGGTTAGAAAGCCTCAATATCCTGTACAAGGACAATAATGAGATTAACCTTTACTGAAACTCCTGTCAGTTCACTTGAGAGGGAAAGATTCAGGAGGAACTCTGCGGTAATGTGGAGCAAAGGAGGGAGATTGTTCCTGGAAAAGCATCCCAGTGGTGCTGTGCGGTGTTGTGGTGGGCTGACTGGAGTTTGTGTGTGTGTGTGTGTGTGTGTGATAAATAAATAGTGTGGTCTGGTATTTCTCGACTTTTTCAACCAGGTTTCGGCCAATATCAGAGATTATAAAAAGAAATTATAGACAAAAAACATAAAAGTTTGCCCACCTTGCTGTCTTAGTTGTAGATGAGATACATTTTCTGATCCTTTTTTGTAACGTTTATGTTCTTAACCCATGTAACCCATGTTGTAACCGTTGTGTATATGTCAAAAATGGGAATATGCTTGTTATATATATGAAGAGTTCAGATGCAAAAGCCTCTCATTGCCATTTGAAATTTTCTCCTAGAATGATCATTTTTTATCAAGCTTGTATAGTTAAGTTCAGTAATTTCACTTAAATGACAATTAATAGGTAATCTTCATTGCAATTTAAGTAAAATTACTGAACTTAAATATACAGGCTTGATAAAAATGACCATTCTAGAAGAAAATTTCAAATGGCACTTAGAGGATTTTGCATCTGAACTCTTCATATATATATATATATATATATATATATATATATATATATATATATAGTTGTGTTTGAGGAAAACATGAAAATATACACTTACAAATTTCTGTGAATTGGACTACATTTATAGATATTGTGGCTTATTTTGTCTTTTCTAACACCTGTCACTCTTTTCATCTTATGGAAACAACAGAACGTACATTTGTTTTTCTTGGAACAATAAGTCTAAGTTCGTTTAATTGAGGCCTGAGCTCAAAGGGAAAAGATATAACAGGGGACACAAGAGCACATAACTTCAACCCAGTCATCACAACTGAGAGGAGCTCTGCCCCACTGCGTCTACTGAAACACACAAGATCGTTTATCATCTGCATCCCAGACAAAGAGAGAGAGAGAGAGGTCACAAAACGCAGCAGAAAAAAAAATCTGTTAGACTATGGATGAAATGCAGAAAGTTAACACTCAGCAGAAAGACACAAATGCCTGGGACTTTCGCTGTCAGTGTATGCTTTGATCGTTGAGGCTTCTGGGATGTCAGCTGCTCTGTATGTGTGTCCGGCAAAGCTACACATATAAGAGACCACCCATCTAGAAGATAAGATTAAGGAGATAAACAGTTTGGTGAATGTCGGGACAATTTTAATGTGAGCAGATAGGATTTTAACTCGAGAAAAGTGATGTTGACGCTCCCTCTAGTGTCTGCTGTTTCAAATCGAGACATCTGAGGTTTTTCAATTGTCCCACTGCTTTTTTATTTTAGGCATATAATGTGAATCTGGGAATCTGTATCTGTGTTTTATTGATTTATTTTATATTGGGGTATGGATATTTGCATTAACAGTTCATGAAACCCTCCTTATTTCAGCACTGGTTCTTCACATCACTGCAAGAAATAACTGAAATTGTCAGCTATTATAAAGGTTTTTTTTTTAGTTTTACAATGTCTATTTTGAGAACATTAATATAGTAGAGCATTTGTTACATTTTCACTGTCAGTTTGTGGTTTGGGTATGTTGGCATATGATTTTGATTTGAGGGGCTATCGTCGCTCCCTGCTCTTATCCATGCTAGGCTGCATGGATGGGCAGGGAGTTATTGCCCAGAATGGAACCATATCACCAATCCAAACTGTATGCTAATTGTTAATCATCTTTGTCAAGATTGTTCCTGACAGAAATTACTTTAATAAATGTAAACATGTTCACTAATATTGAAATGGACCAAGTTTTTCCAGGTGCTATAGACTCATTATCTGTATATGTCTTCCTCATTTACCCCGTGTCATGTTTGTAACTGGGTAATTTACATGTTCATTTAGCAGACAATTTTACCTCAAGTGACTTCTAAATGAGGGTCATTTCATTGATTTCATTGATTTCAAAGGAGAAAATATGATTAATTTGATGGATGTTAATTATTTGTGTTTCTTCAGGTGTGGTTCGGGTGGATTATGGGGATGTTTCATCTCGGAAGGCCTTGAGGGAAACTCTGAAGTGTAAACCCTTCTCATGGTACCTGGAGAACATCTACCCTGATTCTCAGATTCCACGCAGATATTACTCACTCGGGGAGGTACGAGACTTTCATTGCTTTCTTGGTCAATATGGTCATTAAAACAGGTCAAATTAGCATGAAAGTACAATCACATAAAATCGCAGAAGGAAATGGAAAGTTCTGAGCATTATCTACTGACGACGTGTAAATTAAAGTACACAGACACAGCCCGATCATTTCCATAATGACCAACGCAATTTGCCAAGGGCAAATGAGCAAAATGTGGATGGTAAATAATGAAGCAAATGCCAGTATATTGACTGCCGCAAACCGTAATAAATCACCTTTCATAATCAATTTAAATACTCTTCTCCAAATTTTGCGTCTGAAAGGGAAACTCCTACAATTGCATATGCAATAAGGTCAGCCGTAAAATTAACTTGTCCACGCCTTAATTTTTCACTGCATGTCTTTTGTAAATCCTGACAGAAGATTTTTTAACACCAAAAGAGGGTATGCGCTAGAGTAAACTGTTAGTAAATGGCACTCAATGTGCAGGTTTATGTGTGTGGTTATGCTGAAATCTCTGCAATATAAAAATGTATTAATTAATTACATTAAATTTAATTAAATTAAAAGAATATTGCAAAGAATATTATTTCTTAAATAAAAGAATATTGCTCAATCCTCAGACATTGTCCTCTTGTTAATAGATCAGAAATGTTGAGACAAATCAGTGTGTGGATAACATGGGCCGTAAAGAGAATGAAAAGGTTGGCTTCTTCAACTGCCATGGAATGGGCGGCAACCAGGTAAGAAAGCTGTGAAGTCAAATCACATTTATTTATATAGTGCTTTTTACAACACAGATTGTTTCAAAGCAGCTTTACAAAGATAACAAGAATATAATGCAACAAAGCTTGTTTCCAGAAGAAAATAGCTTCACAGTCCAGCTTAAGTAAGTTCAGTGATGTTTCATTTTGTTGTAAAAAAGTTATTAATTTAGTTAATTTATATATGTAGCCGAGAAAACCGTGATGTTATCGTCCAGCTCAGTTCAGTTCTCATATAATGGTGTGAATGCAGGCAGATCAATATTATTGTTGAATATTAAATTAAATGTCCCCAACTAAGCA
The DNA here is from genome assembly GCF_988280905.1 of Pimephales promelas. Taxonomy (NCBI): domain Eukaryota; kingdom Metazoa; phylum Chordata; class Actinopteri; order Cypriniformes; family Leuciscidae; genus Pimephales; species Pimephales promelas. The sequence continues at coordinate 8,575,591 of NC_142775.1, forward strand.
AGTCAAAAGCCAATGCCAACAATGGTGAAACAATGGTGAAACAATGGTGAATAAAGGCGACAAAATTGAAAAAGGCGACAGTGGCAGGGAACCGAAACTCCATCAAATGACAGAATGGAGAAAAAAACCTTGGGAGAACCCAGGCTCAGTTGGAGGCCAGTTCTCCTCTGGCCAACAAATGAACAGTGTATGATTATGATTCAGGCAGCATAAGGCATAAGTTCATAGCACAACTAAATAATGCCACAACACAACAGAAATGTTCCCAACCACTAGAGAGCTTTTGAAGCACGGTAAAGTTAGTTCCTTTTCGAGGGAACTCAACACTGCGTCATTGAAAATTACTCTTTGGGGACGCTCCCTAAGCGTGTGCTTCTGAAGTATGAATGAAACTAGTCTAATCCTGATTGGTGTTGCGTCGTGACATAACATTTGACGGCATAGACATCAGCTTTCGCTCTTCAGCAAGCGTTCTATGTTACGACTGTCTGTCTTATTTGGTGTTGTTTGTCTGATTCATGTTCATTCTGGCCAGCGGACAGTTTAAGAAGTGTGTGCACCCCTGCCCTCGTTTCATTACGGGTGGGGACACGCATGTTCTGTGTGTGAACTATTCGGGAGTGCAGCACGCCCAGGCAGCTCTTGAGGGAGCTGCCTGTGGAGACTGTGAAGCACTACCTATGAGAGTGCTGCGCTCCCGGCTGGCGTGCTTTGACGAGCATGGTCAGGCTTGCGTTCCCTACGGCTCTGATCCCGCACCCGTTGAGGTGGCGCGGTGATTGAGATTGTGGGGTTCAATCTCAATCTCAGCTATGGAGGCCATGGAGAGGCATCTGTGGCTGTATTTGTCAGGAATAAAAGAAAAAGACAAATCCTTTCTGCTTGAAGCGCCGCACTCACCTTCTGGCCTGTTCGGCGACGCCGTTACATCGGTCGTTGACAGGTTTCAGGAGGTGAATAAGCAATCTGCAGGGTTTCAGCAGTTCCTCCCCCATAAATCTAAGTCTAAATCGAGTAGGGTGAGGCAAGGAGATCAGCCGCAGCCATCAGACAGCTCCTCGCACCACGCGGAGCAAAGGGAGAGGGTTTCCTCTAGAGCCCCTCCTCCAGGAGCTTGGCAACAGAGGAAATGCTCCCAGCAGAAGACCTCCAGCCAAAGGGGCAACCTGAGGGACGTCCTTCAGGCTAGGAGGGCTTCGGGAAAGAGGTCCTAGCCGGGGTGGTGGGACCTCTGAGGGCTGCCCCCCTCCACTGCATAGCAATCGATGTTATTCTCGCAGCGGAGCCCTCAAGGAAACGATCTGGGTTGCCCACCGTGGTGACGCTTCAGGCCACATCATTTTCCAGCGAATGCACTCCGCGTCGTTTTTCTCAAAAAGATGAGCATCAGTTATTGTCACGAAAACCGTATCCACTACAGCCTGCCAGTCTTCCGCTTCAGGGGGTCGAGAAGGGTGCTCGAAAAACACCAGAGGCCAGTCTCGAGAGATTGGTTTCCTGAGTAGATTTTGTAGAGGCATGGTATCATCTTTCCAACATATCTGCATGAGTCCTGCATATAATAAAATCAGGGTACAGACTGCAGTTTGCGCACTGCCCCCCAAATTTTCTGGGGTGGTGCAGACTACAGTGGTTCCAGAGCAGGCTCAGGTGATGGAACAAGAAGTGCAATCTCTGCTGTTAAAGGAGACCAGAGAACGTGTTCCTCATTCAGACAGGGAGTCTGGGTTTTACAGCCGGTACTTTATAGTTCCAAAGAAGGATGGGGGGTTGAGGTCGATTCTAGATCTCAGAGTTTTGAACCGGTCTCTGAGGAGGTTCAGGTTCAAAATGCTTACTATTCCACGATAGATATAAAAGATGCCTATTTTCATGTATCCATCCTTCCATGTCACAGGAGGTTCATGAGGTTCGCTTTCGGGGGTAAAGCTTACCAATATCGGGTTCTTCCATTTGGCCTAGCACTCTCTCCCTGCAAATTCATCAAATGTATGGATGCAGCACTTGCTCCACTGATACGTCAGGGCATCCGTATACTGAATTATATCGACGACTGGCTAATTCTCATTCTTCAGATTATAATTTCACTCCTGATAGCTCTGCCATGGCAGATTCCTCTGAGGAGGCATCTGTTGTCTCAGGCGGAGGGCTGGCCTCTCAGGGGGTTCAGTACCTAAATGCTGGTCTATCAGCCGGGGTGGTTGAAACCATATTTAGCTCTAGGGCTGCGTCTACTAGGAGATTATTTGGCCTCAAGTGGAATGTGTTTGTCACTTGGTTTAGGGAACATGAGTCAGATCCAGTTAACCTCCCGGTGGCTTCAGTTCTAGAGTTTCTTCAAGATTGTTTCTCTGCGGGTCGCTCCCCTTCCATGCTTAAGGTGTATGTGGCTGCCATTGTGGCTTTCCACGCGCCATTAAGTGATGGGCCTCTGGGGAGGCACCAGTTGGTCATACATTTTCTAAGTGGTACTTGGAGGATGAGACCGACAGCCAGTCGGCTTCGCCTAGGGATCTTACGCTAAAAATGGTATTTCTCTCAGCTATTACCTCTCTTAAGAGGGTAAGAGATCTCCAAGCCCTGACTGTGACACCAGCTTGCTTGGAGTTTTCCCGTGGCAGAGTTAAAGCCTTTTTGCATCCGAGTCTGGGCTACATGCCAAAGGTTCCTACTAATACGGCTCTGTCCACAGTCCTTCAGGCATTCTATCATCCGCCTCATGTGTCGGCAGAAGAAGAGAAGGTTCATTTGCTCTGCCCCGTCAGAGCTTTGAGCGTGTACCTCGAGAGGTCTTCTTGAAGGAGGTCGGACCAATTATTAGTGTGTTTTGGGTCACCTAAGAAGGGGCTCCCGGCATCCAAGCAAACCATGAGCAATTGGATTGTTCAGGCTATTACGTTGGCTTGCAAGGTGCACAATTTGCCTTAACTTTTGACCATAAGGGCTCATTCTACTAGGGGCATGGTATCTTCTATGGCCCTCCTTTCCGGAATACCAATCCAGGAGATCTGTGAGGCAGCCGGTTGGGCTACCCTATTAGGTTCTATAGTCTGCACCTCCCTAGTATGCCTGGCGCACATGTGCTCTCGTCCTAGCTGAGTGCCTGAATCAGTTTCACTCCGAGGCAGGCCTATTCAGTGCATGGCCTACTGGGCATTCTTTCCCCAAAGAGTCGTTTTCAGCGACACAGTGTTGAGACCCCTCGAAAGGGAACGTCTCGAGTTATGACTATAACCCTTGTTCCCCGAGAAGGGAATGAGACACTGCATCGTCCTGCCACACCCCTCAAGGCCTTAGAGCTTCTTGCTTCATCGCGAGGCTGATTTGTGTGTGTGTCAGCGTCACTTTTATGCATCCGGTTATGCCGTCACATGTTACGTCATGACGCAAATTCAGTAATACCGTCGAGTGAGATTTCCCAGTTATCATCCACCTCTTTGGGGAGGTCAGTCTGGTATGCCTGTAATAACCCCATTGTGTGTAGGCATGCACACGTCTAGTATCAATGCAGCAGCAGTTCCCTTACGAAAGGGAACTAACTTTGAGAAATCACAAGTAAAATTGTTAAGGAATAAATGCATAAAGAGGGTAAAAAGGGTACATGAATTATCATGAATTCATGTATAAATCAATGCATGAATTATGCATTCATTCATGCATTAATTTCTCATGTTCAATGTTTTTCATTCATCATGACTTCATGGATGAACAACACCTTGATTAAAACATAAACTAAGATAAGCACATCGTCATGAATTATGATTTATGACGCATGATCATGATGTTTTCTTTGTTCTTTGGTCTATTTTGGTGTCTCTCCAACTTAGTCATCATTAACTAAGCATTATCTATTAATTAACTTCATCGCGTGTGGCCCCCAAACTAAAGTGGTTACTAGGTCACTGACCTAGACAAAGAACAAAGAAAACATCATGATCATGCGTAATAACCCAGATAGCAAACTGACATTGAATCAACGTGGAAATATGACATCGAAACAACGTTGATCTGACATTGTTTTGCTCATCGAATTAACGTTGAACCAACGTCAGACGCGTCATTCTTTCAAAACTAACGGAAAATCAACTTGAAATCAACGCGTTGTTTCAACGTTATGAAAGCAAACCAATTTTCGATTTCATTTAGCTTTGAAGAATGCCGCGTCTGACGTTGGTTCAACGTTAATTCGATGAGCAAATCAACGTTGTTTCAATGTCATGAGAGACGTCGTTTCCACGTTGATTCAATGTCAGTTTGCTGTCTGGGAAATCATTATTCATGATGATGTGCTCATCTTAGTCAATGTTTTAATTAAGGTGTTGTTCATTCATGAAGTCATAAATGAAAAACGTTGAACTTGTGTTAGTTCCTGATGATTCAAGAGATATTAATGCATGAATGAATGCACAATTCATGTACCCTTACAGTAAAGTGTTACCAAGAGATCTGTACTGATGACCTGTGTCTGGATGCATCGCGGCCTACAACGCTCTGAGAGCCCTCTAGTGGTTGGGAGCATTTCCGATGTGTTGTGGCTTAATTTCGTTGTGTTGTGAACTTATGTTTGCTTTTTAAATTTCGGCCCAGATCTGGCTGACTACATCATGCGCTGTGGTCGTGTTCACGCACAGGACATTTTGCCAACATTAACCATATCATCTCAAAACTGAACATTTGGATATACTGTAACACAGTCTCATCCCAAAAAGTCATATAACTGACGTTTTGGGACGTATTTTGACCATACGTCAATATTCGCCTTTTTAGGGCCCCCTTAAACGTCGGTAGATGGCGATCCCGGGCCGTCATACAACTGACGCTTTACCTTTAACGTCAGTTAGGTGACGGGTTAGGTTTAGGGTTAGGTTTAGGTATGGGGTAGAGTTAGGATCCCATAACCTCATCTACCGACGTTAAAGGGGGCCCTAAAAAGGCGAATATTGACGTATGGTCAAAAGACGTCCCAAAACGTCAGTTATATGACGTCTTGGGATGAGACCGGGTTGTTGGATATTGAAAGAAACAATAAGGATACACTTAATTTTAGAATAATGTGCTGGTAGCTCTTTTTTATGCAATTACAATGCACAGGGATTGAGGCCATCAAATAATGCACAATGAAAGTATGATTAAAGTCAATCTTCTGAAGTAATAGAATAGCTTTGTAAGACAAACAGACTGACATTTAAAGAGGCCGTTTGATGGTATTTTAAAAGGTCATTCATTCATTTGTTGGGTGTACTAGAATAGTTAACATGCTTTAATGTTTAAAAAACAACAGTATGTAAGAGAATAACGAGAGTTCTGGTTTCTACTAAGCCCCTTCTTCCGAAAAGCTCAGAGTGTTCTGATTGACCAGCTGGCCCAGTGTGCTATGATTGGCCAAACACCTCAAGTGTGTGTCAGAAATGTAATCCTCTTACCGAGTTTCGCGAGTTTCGAAGCTTCCAAGGCTTCTAAAGCAAACGGTTAACAATGTTATTGGTTTTACCGTAACAGTTGGAGCCTGAGTTGGATTTTGAAAATGAAGCTAATCAAGCAGATCGTTAGGAACCAACACAAAAACGGCACGACATGGCAACAACACAATGGCCACATCGCTAGGTCTCTCTCGCTGTCTCATGAACATTGAATGGACAGCTAGGCAAGATGTCAAGATTTTAGTGAATAACAACTTAAATTAAGATACTTTTATGGTACTGTACTTTTGCATCTTTTTAACTTGAAAGCCCACTGTTTGGCAGAACACAATTAAATAAGAATCACAAGTAAAACCGTAAAGGAATAAATGCATAAAAAGTAAGGAATTTCATTATTATTAACACAATTAATTCCCAGTTGATCAACCTGTTTACAGGTGTTCTCATATACTGCTGATAAAGAGATCCGTACTGATGACCTGTGTCTGGATGCATCGCGGCTTAATGGACCTGTTGTTATGCTGAAGTGCCACCACATGAAAGGAAACCAGATGTTTGAATACGATGCAGAGGTACATATTACACCGAATATACCTCACACAACAACCACATCACTCTTGCACACACTGAAGTCAATGAAACAAATACTTAAAAAAATAGAATAGTATTATATAAGGTATAGTGTATAGTTAACAGTAAACCACATTTGGTTTATACTGACTATACTCACACTAGGACATCTAAACCATGACCGAGCTCGTTTGACCCCAAAGTTTGGTTCCTTTGGCTAGTGATCGCTCCATACCGTGCCGGGGTGTGGTTCACCTAACCGTCCCTGTCCCGCTTGGAAGAGGTGGGCCAGAGCACTGTCCAGTCGGGCTCGGGTGCGGAACGCTTAGTGTGATTGCCAACCGTGCCGGAGAACTGAACGTTTACTACTCTTTTGTGCCCTGCAGCTCTGCTGTCATCATTACTACTTTGACACGACAGTACACTTTTCAATTAATTTAATCACTAATATAATTTAGGATTATAACGGGTCTGGTTCTCACATTTGGTGAACTTTATTTATGTAGAACTGGAAATGTAGTTTGCGAGTAAAGCTGCAGCTGCCTCCATAATAATCTTCTGATACTTGCAGTGCATTTAAGTGAAAATTGCTACGTGGCATAAATGATAAATCTATTGGTGTGATGCAGTGGAAGAGTCCCAGGACTCAAGTTGTAAGTTTGAGCCTCACAAAGATCATACAGAAGGAATGCTCATCCAGAAATGAAGATTGTCATCTTTAATTTGATTTAAATATAACTTTTCTTCTTCCCTTCTGCTATAGCTCAAAAATCTCATTCTCGCTTCTGCATATTCGAGCTTGCAATGTATTAATTATTCATATGACACTTTCGTCGTTCACACGCTCACATATTTATGGAAAGAAAAAATATATATAAATGAAAATGTTTAGTAATTTTTCCATATTAAACATTGTCATTGCCCTGCTGTCCACAACCATATCACATCAGACCTTCAACTAGTTGAAAAGCTTTTAACCACCAGATGGTGCTGCATATCATATTATTATCCACCTTGTGCGCTCCTTTATTTTTGTAGTATGTCATGTTTTTTCCTTGTCTGGAGCAGAACTGTGTATTTGAGATGCTGTGCCCTGACAATTATTGAAAGCTTATTGAAACTATTCTTTGTGTGCATGTCTTAGTATGTTGGCAAATGGGAGTATGACTTTAAGGTAAGATAATCTGAATTGTGTTTTGCTGCGTGTTGTTTCACTATTCTGGTGGTGATGTCTGTGAACTAGACTCCTACTGTATTTGAGTGACATTGTGAATGGTTTAGAAACACACTTGCATAGATTCATATACAGACTTGTAAGCCGGTTTAGAGTGATGACATAGAGGAATATATTTGTTTACTATACTGCCGTATAACATCTCCTCTTAGCCTCCGTGGGCATTGATTTTCAGTGAATATTACAAAATCAATATCTGAGATTCATTACAACATTCTCAAGATATCAAGAAACACATTTTACAGATGCCACAACTGAATAAAGAAAAAGATGGAGATCTTTGATCTTCTGTTAATATAACAGACACTTCTTTGTCAGCTAGGTCGATTGTGGTGCTTATATATCAAAATAAATGAGTCATTTAATTAAAAAGAAAACATCACACTTGAGTCGTAAGGGACATTGGTGCCGAATCTCAAAGGGGCGCAAGAAATCAGAAGCATTTAAAAATAGATCTCCATACCCTCGGTGGCTTTGGTTTTAATGTTGGACACAGACATGAATCCAGTGTTTAGTTTTCACCTCTAAATTGCCTCTAATGCAGGGCATTGTATTTGTTCCAACTCCTGGAGACTTGTGCTGCAGGACTTTAGTCCTATAAATGATCGAATCATAAAAAAAAGATGATCTTGACATCATTTCACATCCTAGAATTTGCCACCATTAAATTGTGATTCAGTTTCCAATTTTATCCATAGACTACTCGATACTTGGCAACCAGAGAGACAGACATCTGCTTTAAAAATAGCTCTCAGGTTTTTCTCACTGCATGTGGAAAAATGATGATTTTGGTTTACTGAGATCTCATGTTCTCAGTTTTTGGCACTGTTTCCAATTAGCTATTAAAAACACCTGTTTTAGAAGAAAAAGAGCCATTAACTCAGCATTGCTAAGTCAGCCCCATTACAGTTGATTGCTGTCATTACGAGACAACAGCAAATACAATCTATACACCCACACTTATTTCCTGACTTTCCAGCCCTACATTTGCATTTCAACATCTGACCTTTTCCCATGACTCCTATTAGTGTGTGCCCTTGTTTAGAACGTCTCTGTGTGTCTCTTTGAAACATTCGAATGTGATGTTTTGTCCATGTCAGTTCAAGTACCGCTGTCATTAAAGCAAATACATTCTGAAATTCATTCACATTTTTAATTATTTATTATTATTATTATTATTATTATAAAAATAGTAGAATATCATTTGTGGTCTCAGTCTCTTTTTATTTCCTTTTCTGAAGCTTAATTGCATGTTAAAGAAGTAGTTCACTTTTCCAAAAACTTTTTCCCCATGTCATCCAAGATGTCCATGTCATTCTTTCTTCATTCGAAAAGAAATTAAGGTTTTTGATGAAACCATTCCAGGATTTTTCTCCATATAATGGACTTTACTGGGTACCAAACGGTTCAAGGTCCAAAAGACAGTTTCAGTGCAAACTGTTCAAAGGGCTTTAAACGATTCCAGACGACGAATAAGAATACGAAACGATCGGCCATTTAAAAAATAATTAACAAAGTTTAAGTTTTATAAGCTCAAATGCTCGCCTTGCTCTGTTCTGTTACTCACGTTCATGACTCTCCTGTTCGAGCTCGTTCATCAAAATGAACAAATCTTTTTTTCGAGTCATTTGGCTTTAACGAATTGACTCGAAAAAAGATTTGTTCATTTTTATGAATGCGTTTGAACAGGAGAGTCACACAGAACAGAGCAAGGTGAGCATTTGAGCTTATAAAACATAAACTTTGTTATTTATTTTCTTAAAGGTTCTATATGCAACTTTTTTTTTTATAAAATTAATCCTTTTTTTATTGCCTGTGTTTGAAGGGGTTGTAATCACACATTGCAATGATCCACTTTTCGAGTTTTGCTATTACCTCTGAAGGCCATTCATATTTATAAGTGAGGTCTCCGGGTCGGATTTCCTGCAAAATGCATCAGATGTGACGTGCATGCGCGCTCCCGAGCCCAGTGTTGTAGTACTCGAGACTCGGACTCATCTCGGACTCGGTCTCGAGTCCATATTTTAATGGTCTTGGTCTTGTCATGGACTCGTGTGCATTTGGACTCGGAATTGACTCTTACTCGAACATTTTTTTTTTTAGGACTCGGACTTATTCCCGAGTCCACTCGAGTTCAATTAAAAATATTTTTCATGATTATTAATGTATGTTAACAAAACATTTCTTTAAATTGATTGACACGCCCAGTGATTGGTGATTTCCTAGTGCGCAACTGCGCATGACAAATTGTAATAAAATTACTTTTAACACCACCTACTACAGTATGTGGCCTTTTTATCCTAAACTGATCATATTTTTTAAACTCTAAGTAAATTCAGTAAAAATAAAGGATTTCTCTAAGTAAATAAAAGTAAATTAGGTAATCAACCCTCACTGGTCTCGGTCTCGACTCGGACTCGACCGTCACTGGTCTCGGACTCGACTCTCTATGGACTCGGTCTTGACTCGGACTCGACTCTCTCTGGTCTCTGTTTCGACTCGGACTCGAGTGAGGTGGTCTCGACTACAACACTGCCCGAGCCTCTCTATCCTTCCAGTCAACCATGTCTCTATCCAGTCTCTATAATATCAACCATGCGACCAACGGCACTTCAGCTGACGACATGGAGTCTGATAACAGCCCAAAACGTCCTGCCTCCAGCACAACACAGACTCCAACAGAAAAACTCCACATAAATATGAAAAACTAAAAAGTTTTATCTGCCCAAGCTCGTCAGGCAAAACGTGAATCTGATCGACTCCGGACGAAAACGTGGATCAACATAGTAAACTCTAGTGAAATAGCAAGGTAAACTACATGAAACATGACATGAATACAAAAGAATGTTCCAGGATAACAAAAAGTCGGTGCTTTAGGATGTAACTTATTTTATTTACTAGATCTACTGACTAACGTCACTCATCCCACTACTATCATATTGTTTATAATACACATTTCCAGACACGTTCAGTACAGTAATGTTACTTCCTACGATCTCACTGATACAATGAAACTGTTCAGTTTAGTTCACTAACCGTTTTCGTTATCATACACTGTAAAAAATGATTTTTTTGGTTAAGTAAATGCTAGTGAAAAAACCCAATGTAATTTACTTGAAAAAGTTAGTTCAGGCAAGAATTTAAAAAACGAAGTAAATTCCATATCAGTACTTATTTCAAGCGAGTATAAATGAAAGTGTAATATCAACTCAATAAAATTAAGTAAAAATTACTCAACTTTTCTAATACTGGGGTTCCCATCATGCACTGGACCTTGAATAATTAATGAGGTTCATTTTTCACTGGTTTCAAGCTGTATTTACACTGTTTTATCATTGATTTTTGTTTTCAGTATTAGTAAATTGCCATTTTGTGACATTTCGAGTAAATTTTTTGCTTAAAACGACACATTCAAACACAAAAACGATCCATCAAATGTTACCACCATTGTGTATTGTCTATCAAGTATTGAGGTGTTTGCATTCACATAAGGCTTAAAGTCTGACATGATGTATATATAAATTACTTAGATGATCCAAGTAAAGAACATACTATAAATGACTAATAAAATTCAAGATAATTGTTTTAGTGAAGTGTAATGCAAAGGCAAAGGAAATTGGTATTTATCAACCTTTTACAAGCCGAGTTAAAATTACTTATTTTTTGTAAAGTTTACTTAATTCCACATTCCAAGTACATTTAACTTAACGATTTCTAATTAAAGCTACTGATAAATATGTTTAGGTTTTTACTTGGCAAATCTTTGTAAATTTACTAGCATTTTCTGAGTGAGATCGTTTAGCAAGGTTTTTTCAAGTAAATCCTACTCCAAATTTTTTACAGTGTATATTATACATTCACCTATGTTGGCATTGCTGATTGTGAAAGATACACGAAAATAGTTAGTGAAATGGCTTATAACATCACATGTCGGCTAAATGGAGTTTATTGTAACATTATGATCATGGTACGAGCACAGAGCATTAGTTCAACGTCAAGATGATAAAAGTAGGCTATTATTGTACCTGCAGTGGGAGTTTACATTAGTTTCCAGCATGTTATGTGATTATTTCGCCGTTGCGTTGAAAGTCTCCGTGTGGCCGGTAGTGACTGCTCGCTCTTGAGATCTAGCACGCACACGAGCACGAGCACTAGCACTCTTGTTGCATTCTGAAACATCACCGCTAGAGGCCGCTAAAAATCGCATAGAGCACCTTTAAATGAGTGATCGCTTCGCTTGATAAGACCCTTATTCATCGACCTTGAACCGTTTGGTACCCAGTCCATTATATGGAGAAAAATCCTGGAATGTTTTCATCAAAAACCTTAATTTCTTTTCGACTGAAGAAAGAATGACATGGACATCTTGGATGACATGGGGGTGAGTAAATTATCAGCAAAAGTGTTTTTTTGTTGTTGTTTTTTTTAAGTGAACTACTACTTAATTGCAATTCAATACAAGTTATATGCAATTAGCAGTGCATCATTTTATTTAGTATTAACAGTCATTTAAATTTTAAGAGACTGGGCCATGTTTTGAGCTCTTTTTCACCAGTACCCAAACCTGGTTTATTGTCATGTTACATGGGAACCATCAGAAACGCACCTTCCTCCACATCATCACCCAGTCGTGTCTAACCATCAGTCGGCTGGAGGATGGAACGTACGGCCCAACCGTGGAGTACTGTGATGATAGTCCCCTTCAGGCCTGGACCCTGCGCAACTTCACCAGACAGGAGGTCTTTAAGAAGCTCTACTACAGTCCAACTGATTACTTTCTGTAATTACCAGAACGTCCTGTTGATGGCAGGTCAGTACTGAACGAGTCAGAAACCCAATCCACAAGAAGACCTTAGAACAGTTCCTTTGAGGTGATGAGTATTTAGGTAGGCAACCCATAGTTATTAGAGTTGTCGTGGAGATGGTGTCCTTTTGACCACATGCACATATTTGTTGAAATATTAGGCATATCTGTCTTGCATATGATTCTGGATTTAGTTTGAGTGTTATTTTATTTGGTCTGTCTAGAGTTTTTGAGCTTTGGACATGTAATGATGTCATGTATGGACTGTGCATTGGAAATTTGAAAAGGCTACTGCTGAACTTTTTTCACCAGATATTTGGAGATCATGATGAGGGATATGTCTCAGTCAATATTCAAATGAAATTTTGACAAAAATGGATTTGAAAAGTGTATGATTCCTACATCAGTAGTTAATTACATCATTTCTTAGCCAATCTCCAATCAGCAGCTGTGGTTGCCAGAAATTTACTGAAAAAAAAAATATGCAAGCAACATTTTTGGTATTACGGATAGAATTTAAATTTACTGTAAAAAAAAAAAAAACCAACAAAAAAAACGTGGTATTGAATTTTAGTGCGATGGTCCACTTAGAAATAGACATTCAGTTTATTATTTTGTCATTATTGAATAACTACACAAGAACAAATGAGTAACACAATATTAACATTCTAATTACTGCTATTAACTAAGAAACTCTGATTAAAGGGATACTTCAGGATTTAGCATTAAGCTTTGTAGTCGTAGAAAACCTGTAGTATTTTCGAATTACTATGCTTTCCACCCTCATATTCCCCTGAGGCGAGAGATTTGTGTATTTTTTGTCTGGAAAAAAGGATTTTTTGGCCAGAGACTAAAGACTACAGTCAGTAGTAGGGTCTTTCCCGCTTGTTTTCAACCCGCCCAAAGAGGGTGGGATCTCACTCACAGAATGTACACATTGTGTCAGCCATCTTTTTTTTAGAGGCTAAGCTACCAGGCTCTTGTTCTGTGGAGAAAGCTGAGTATTAGGGGTTACTATCCTCTTTTTCCCGGACATGTCCGGCCTTCGATGTCCGGGATTTAGCTTTTGCTTTCTGCAGTCGCCATTCATTGTTTACATGCACACCTTTTGTTTCAATCTAACTGAATTCATTCCATTTGTGAATCTGAATGTATTGTTTACATGAAAGCTAAACAAGTGATCGGTTGATGTGCTTTTTTAACATTGCTAAGAAAATTCCCACTCCCCCGTGAGAGATACGAGACCGGTGTGTCTCACAGGTGTCGCTCAAGCGTGCCGCACAAGCCTTCAAAAGTGAAGCCAAAATGTCTCGATCGCCCCCCTGTGACCGGACCTAGTATAGCTCATAACCCCCGCCTCCCCATGTTATTCAATGGGATGCGAGACCAACTAAACAATTAAATTACACTTCACATATCCTTTTTCCAAAGATAGTTTCTGTCATTTACTGTAGTTTCTATCACGTTGATGTAATTTCAAGTGTTCGTTTTTAAAATAAGTTTGTTTTTAGTTAGTTATGTGATGATAAAAACGGTGCTCTGACATCATGATTGACAGGTGTGATTGACAGGTTCTCTGTGCGAGGTAGTCACTGAAGCACCAGCGGACTTTTTTTAATAATGTTAATTATGTGGTTAGTAGTTGTATTTACCTTATTTTAACGAGGCTCTGCAATCAGCAGACATCATTGGAGAAGAACGAAGCAGACAGAGGACATTTAATGAAAGTGCGGGGCGTGTGCTTGCGTGTGATTCAGCGAGAATGAGGGCGCGGTCTTGATTTCGCTGCTTTACTTCCTGCTCACGACTGCACATGACTGGTCCCGAAACACGCAAGTGCGCAGACTCAAGTTCCAAGATGTCAGCGTCATATGGAGACACTGGCGGCTTCAGTTCTCTCTGATGGAAAAGAGCGAAGGGGCGTCGTCCATCTTTTTTTATAGTCTATGGTGTCGCTCATCGGTAATCATGCCACCAGCCTCGCGTCGTTCTCCCACGGCCCTTACTAGTCCTGCTCGCCACAGTAAACATAATCAATGGCGACTGTTGAACGCAAAAGCCGAATCCCGGACATTTTGGCCGATCTCGAAACACATTTTCAGGCAGACTCATCACAGAGGGGCTGTTTACACCTGGCCACTTCATGCGTTTTCTGTGATCGGATAGCTATCCGATCGTGAAAAGACCAGGTGTAAATGCCCTCCGAAACGCATTCGAGACGGATTTGAATCCGAACGCTCAAACCACTCCAGACGAAACTCGACAAGTGTAAATGCATCTGGTTGTTGAAACCACATATTTCAACATATACTTCCAAAAATGCTAAAAAAATAAAAGTGTGAGAGCATGTTATAGGCTATGGGCCCTATTTTAACGATCTGAAACGCAAGTTTCAAAGCGCAAGGCGCAAGTAACTTTGTGGGCGGATCCCGGCGCTGTTGCTATTTTCCCGGCGGGATAAATGCCTCTTGCGCCTGGCGCAAATCTAAAAGGGGTTGGTTTGAAGTAGCTTCATTATTCATAGGTGTGGTTTGGGCGTAACGTGAAATAAACCAATCAGAGCGCCATCCAACACCCTTTAAGAACAGGTGCGCATGTTGCATGCCGGTTTGTTATTATAACGGCGGGTTTACCAGGCAGGCGCCAGGAGCGTTCACAGCCGATGAGACCGACGTTCTTGTCAGGGCAGTGAAAGACAGATAAGTGACGTTGTATGGGGATGGGAGAAACCCTCACACATCAGCGTCGGTTAAACATTATATACGTATGTTTCTTAACACTATTGGGCAAACAGGTCTTATCCTTTAGTAGCCTACGAGTACAATAGGCTTTATGCACAACTTACTTCCGCATTCTCTGTAAAACAGGTCGCATCGCTTCCGGTCCAGGTCTTTTGTATGTGCTTCATGAATTTTTTTGCGGTTTTACTCAAGATAACTTAAAAGGAGCGAGCAAAGATTAGCATAAACAATATCCCTCACATGTGCAGATTGATATTTAAACGTTTTATATTTTTTATTCTTCACAGCAACGTTTAGATATTTAAATGGAATAAAACGCCAATAACAAAGTGAACTAGTTAGGTTAGCTGATTACCTTAAATATCCATAGATATCGTAGTCAGTTCTTACGGCCGTTAACACTTTCTCTGACAAGCGGATGCGATGAGACCCGTTTTCCGGTTTGGTCACGTGACGCACGGCATAAAGCCTATTAGCCTTAAAAAAATGGGTAGCTAATAAGGTTTTTTCATCTTCATGTAAACCTATGATTTCCCTCATTTGTTAATATTTTTCCTTGTTATAATGTATGAAGTATGATTAGCAAAAATAAAAACTGCTGCATCTGTGTTGATGAGAGAATCAAAGTGTATGCGCGTTATGCACCCGCTACATTATGGCCAAGCATGCGCGCTTAAAATAGCATTATGAATATGTATAATGTATATAGTCATATCATTTTATATAATGTATAAAGTCATTTGCGCCAGGTGCAAGATAGAGACCCATATGTCATATTATTTTAGACAGATATGACGACGCTACTGCGACATGCATCATCTCAGATGAGCAGCTGAGCGCATATCAAGCCAACGTGCTGCAATCTATGGCAAATCAAAGTGAAAGCTAAGTCGCAGACACTTAACACTACCATTTTCATTAAAAGTAAAGAAACAAAATGATCTTACCAGTTCTGTTGCCGCTCTCTCTTATTGCTGTCTTTGCTGATTTTGAAATTAGCCGATGATCAATGAAATGCCGCTCATATCTGTTGCTTTCGGTGACGTGCACTTCATTAAATCTGCATATATAGCATGGGAATTGAAGATTGGATTTATATCCGTTTTGCAAAAACACATTTATGTGACCATTATGTGTAAATTAAATCGTTTTGATAAATCAGATAGCTATCCGATCTGAGAAAACGCATGAAGTGGCCAAACAGCCCCAGAGACTCACTAGTATCCTAGACTTGTTGTTTAACTAATGCGCTCTGTTACCGGTAGGCGTGGCCTCCTAGGGCAGCGAAGCAAGTGCATTCTGGGAGTTGTTGTCTTTCATCCAAATAAGCCAAAAATACCTTTTCTGGCTTTTCTCAGTCTAGAAAGCTCCAAATTCTAAAAATAATTTCACATTTCTTCTACATACAGTAAATGACCAATTTTAAATACACATTCATCTTTCCAGAGGTGAAGTATCCCTTTAACATTCTAATAACTGCTATTAACTAATAAGAAACTGATTATGTCTAATGTAAAGATCATTGTAACCCATTAGTAATGACTCAAGTATTACCAAATTCTATTGATTGTGAGGCCATTTTTTTATATTAAATTGGTTTACGGAGCTCAGGCTGTGCTGTGAGTCTACATTCAAGGCAGGTTTCCATGCGTTTAGGAGCAATTACTGTTGACCTTTTGAGGGAAATGTGAGGGGACAGCAACTCAAAGACACACAAATGAAATAAAAGACATCACAGGAGCAGCTGGATATACAGCTATTTCAACGACCTTCAGAGCACCTCTATGTCAAATAAAATTTTATTTAAAATTTTTATTTTATTACACAAATATTTTATGTTGAAGTATAATAAGCTTACTGACATGGAAATGTACTGACGGCCAGCATGGCCACCTATTCCAGCTATTATTTAGTGTCAGATCGGAGAAGGCGGTTTTATTTAAGCTTGATTATCTGTTCGTGGTGGACTGAAATGGGCCTGTCTTTGTTTACAAGCTCTTTTGAAGTGATCTCATTGTGAAAGGTTTCTTTCATGGCCCGGGCTTGCATTAACACGATCTCACGGTCACACGGCAGCTGCGCTCAGCACAAAAAGAATGAGTTTTTTATTATTATTATTGTCTAAGCCCTGAATTTGAATGGCCTCAGCATTTTTAATCTGCATTTTTTTTTCAGCATATGTTCGGCCACCAACGCTTCATCAATGCTTGTGTCTTTGTGAATGCTTTTTTTCACTCATAGGTTTTTCTTTTCATCATTCATTTGTCTTCTAACTGGTGCATATGAAGGACAGCAGTACTGTATGATTTTACACACTGCAAAGATTTTATGGTATGGCTTTAAAAGCTGAAGTCTTCCAAAGCTGAACATCTTCCAAAGGATACAGCATTTATCTGTTATTCTCTTGAATTTCTTAATGGATATTCAATTTACAGAGTGGACACTAAAATACCATATATATCACACATTCATGCACATATATAAATATATTATACCACCATTTGTTTTGTCTACAAATCTATAAATGTAGTTGAAAATTTTAATTCATACAAGATAATGACTTTTTATGATGAACATGTTGTCATATTTCTGCATTTTAGTTATATTCTCTATATTATTTATATATATATATATATATATATAATTATATACAATTTTGAGATGAAAAAAAAAAACGTTTCGTTCAAAGGATGACAAAAACATTTCTTAAAATAAAAAAAGTTTTGTTTTACTTTGAATTTGATTTTGTGGACAAGAACATTAAAAATAGTTTTGTTGTGTGGTCAAATCAAGTCATACATGGCACTTGATGCAGACTGTTTCAAAGGAGCTTTACATTGATAATGCAAAAATGTTGCATTTCAGCTGAAGTCAATTCAGTGTTGATTCAGTTCTGTTGTAAAGATCATCAATGAGCAATTTAGTTCATTTCATCTATACAGCAGTTCTGCAGAAAACAGTGATGTCATCAGTCCTCAGACATACAGAAAGACCTGTCTTATGTTATTATATTTGATAAGTCATGGCAATGTAGTTTCACATTAGTATTCACACATGCATTAGTAAAGAAAGCCCATGGAAACATTATTTTAAAAAGCCCCCCCCCCCCCCCCCCTCCAAAAAAAAAGCCATGTGCTGTTGAAAACGACATCAACATGGAAGTGTTTTGTTTTTATTGCAAACCATACATTAATATAAAGAGTGCATTTCAAGAAACGTGGCAGTTGAATTTAAAATATTTTGGTTTTGTACATCCTTATTTGTTGTGTGTGCAATGTGTAATCCTCTGTGCTGTCCTGATATCAAGCTTTAATTGAACTCTTCTTCAAACACATCTACATTATCGAGGAATGCTGTATATTTATGTTCTATGTAAAATAGGCATCGATGTGAACAAGTGTTATTGACTAAGTGAGGATAGAGCATTAGTTTGATGCCGTCACTCGGCGATGCTGTCTGTGTCCGTCGCTGATCAGATGCACACTGATAAAAGCATCTCACCTAGAGATCTCTGTAACCCCCCACACATCGAAACTATATCTGCCATTGAGAACCACACAAGCTATGGGTGCCATTGTAGCAAAAAGAAATATCTAATGTAAAGGCTTTGTATAATACTGCTTATTAATCACCCCTCTGTGACAAAGGTTTCTCTCATGCTGCATTAACACATTTCCAAACATGTGCCCTTTTTTGCTATACAGTCTTCATTCTCAGTAAATAGTGTAAATTTCTATTGTTTATTATTATATATTCTGGTCTGTAATCTCAATAGACATTGGGTGACTATCATATAGGGAGATGTGTCAGATTATAGTGGTCAATAAGTGGTGTTTTTAGGGGTTGGTTATTAAACTGTTTCACTCAATCCTAAGCATGTGCATTGAGTCTTGCAATGGTCATGTATCATTACAAGCCTAAATGATTCATTATTTCAGACCACCTGGTTGCATTGGAAATAACTTGTTTGAAGTTTGGTGCAAAAATGTCTAACAGACTTAACTTGTATATGTATATTTTGTTGCTTCTTGCTACTCTATATCTAGTCTGCATACGTGTGCTTTCTACCAATAACAGTATTTATTTCTGTAAAATATTGATTATTATCTTTTTAGCCAGAATGAAACCATAGCACTGTCTAACTTGTGGTCAATATGTGGTATAAAAAAATATGATGCCACTCCATTCATTAAAAATGATGCCAGAAAGGTCAAACCATTATTTTTATCCATGCGAAGAGTTTATTCTGGAAGTATCTGTCCAGATCCCTGTGTGATTTCATGTTTATCAATGTTTTTTTTTTTTTTTTGACATCTATAAGTTACCATTTGTTTTTTCCCACATTGATTTAAGGCAGCAAAAACCACTCAAAAGAACGTGTGACATTTAATATTATAACTCCCTGGGATCGTCTTGATCAGATGATAAATATCTAATTTCAGACACTAAACTTTAGAGGTCACAGGTTCACATGCAATCTGCTAGCAATCACTTCATTACTGCAAGGCTGATTTGGCCTCTGCTGATCCTGCAGCCAATGAGATTGCTTGCTCAACATTTAAATAGCCTGACAACTGGTTCAGTGTTTGCTTTGAGCTGGTCCTCCAACAGGCTATCCGAGTTCCTCTGAAATCCTTCAGCTCCACATGCCTAGATCGTTTACAGGATTGATGTGCAGTATGTCTATTTATGCAGCAGTAGCATAACTTAAATATTCACAGCAGTGTGTCTGTGTATCTATTAGCAATAGAAAGTCCAAATACATCAACATTGACAATTCAATTGCATGCTAAAACTATTTTGAGAGCTGTAAGGATTGAAATGCATTAATTAAAAACCAAAATTAGTACTAGTTGTTCTAATCCATCTCATATATTTTAATCAACCAACCAAAGTTTTAGATCTACATTGGTGTATGTATATCAAAAGTGGAACATTTGTTAGAATTTTGTTTTGTCTTTTGAATGCTCAGCAAGCTATTGCAGCAAAAAACACCAATAGATTGGGATCTGTGTGCAGATTTCTGTCCCCAATAACAGCTACAACAAACACTTTGGATTTTTTTTTCAAATCCCACCATCATCCCTTGTTCCCATAGACTGTAAAAAAGGCTGTCGATGGGGGGTATGGGCCGTGCCATATTGGAAAATCTTGAGAAATACAAAATACAAATGTTCAGAAAGGATACAGAGGTGGTATGATGTGTTGTCAGATCATGGCCGAGATGTCAAATTCCACTCGGCGCAGCCCTTTATCAGCTGTCAATCAAAGTTAACCGCCCTTATTTGTCATACATTTTATATCTACTGTAAATATGATCTAAACTAACGAATTAGAAAATAAATATTTGTCATATATTTTATATCTAATTATGATCTAAACTAACGAGTTAGAAAAAAAAATATTTGTCATAGATTTTATATCTAAATATGATCTAAACTAACCAGGTACAAAAAAAAATCACCCCCCTCACAGTTGTCAGGCACTCGGAACCTATCCAAAAGGTCCATGGGACCAAACTGGAAACATATGAATTTATGCTGTGAAAACGGACATTTTAACATGAGGTCTATGGATATTTGCTCCCTTTTGGGAGCTTCCTCTAGCAGATTTTAGATGTATTGCAGTTTTTCTCACTTCCTGGTAGGCTTCATTTTTCAGAATTTTTTTTCAGGCCGTTTGTTTACATGACAACGCGTTTTGGGTGCCTGAACAAGCCAAACTTTTAAGAATGTGTTTCAAAGTGCACATTTTTGAAAACGGTCTCACGAATTTCTGAAGACGATGACTTCATGCAAATGCGTAAAACGTGTTCAGTTTATAGTGTTTCATCGCAATCTAATAGCCTTGCAGCAGAATTCAGAGATATTGTAGTTTTCACGGATCCATGTGAATGGGGATCGTTTTGACGATGGTGTCGCCAAGTGGAAAACTCGAAGAACAAATGTCTCAGTTTCCTTTGTTCTAGTTTCCCACCCGTCATTATTTGTCACGGACATTCATTAACAATTTAGTTCATCACCATAAGTTCCTTATTTCCTTTCAGTCAGTGTCTCGTATTGTTTGTGCTATGCACACTGTTTTGTTTGTGTTTTTTCGGATACCTGTATTTACCTTGTTTAAATAAAGAAGTCTTTTACTTTGTTAATCAACGCCATTCATCATCATCATCATCAGAATACGCATGACAACCTGGTTCCGGGTCTACTGTTCTCAGTGAAGAATAAGATTTTTCCTTTTTATTGCAGTTTTAATTGGCTTTTTAAAAAGATACAATAACAACCAAATAAACAGACCATACTTCACACTTACATCAATTAAACAGTGAGAAGTTTATGAGTATTTGGCGTGCTGTCCAGGGGGAGGGTTCCGAGCTCAGAATTTTTGCCCAAACCCAGAGTGCTCCCACGTTGTTAGAGTAATTAGGACATGAAGTGAGGAGATGGGAGGGCTGCTGTTAAACTGTCAATGAACTGAGATAAGTTTGCTGTATATATACCTCTTAACTCGTTGATTGGGTTGATTAAGAGAGTGTGCCCCACTCGTTCCTAATAAGGTTTGATTACCTGAATGTGTTCCACTTGTGATTAATTAGGAAGGTTTAATTTTCTGAACGTGCTCCTCACGAACTTTGTTAATAAAACATCATATCATTACAACAAACAATTTAGGATATATAAGTCAAATATTTGTATTTTTATATATATATATATATATATATATATATATATATATATATATATATATATATGAAGAGTTCAGATGCAAAAGCCTCTAAGTGCCATTTGAAATTTTCTTCTAAAATGATCATTTTTATCAAGCTTGTATATTTAAGTTCAGTAATTTCACTTAAATGGCAATGAAGATTACCTATTGATTGTCATTTAAGTGAAATTACTGAACTTAAATATACAAGCTTGATAAAAATGGTCATTTTAGACGAAAATTTCAAATGGCATTTAGAGGCTTTTGCATCTGAACTCTTCATATATAGCCCACAGTGTGCAAATTGATGACTGGCCAATTAATTAATAAAAAAGTAGGCTAATACACACCTCAGGTGGTAATGCGGCCACAAAGCAACCATAGACTGTAAAAAAATATGGACGTAGTATCCGTGACGTCACCCATAGGTTTCTGAAGAGCGTTTTTGAAGCCTAAAGTGGGCGGGGCCGGCCGTCGCCAACTTGGCAGTGCGTCACCTCTCGTCACTACTAGGTGGCTATCAGAATGTGGAACGTTCAGTTGAAGCAGACCATAAACAGGGGCTGTCAAACTTCAAAAAGTACCATACAAGTATCATAAAACTACAATGTAAAAAAATGTTTTTTCAGAGTTTTAAAAAGATGTTTTTTTTTACAAGAAAATAGCTAATAAAAAGTTTTATGTTTGATTCAATGTTACTTGCCATTTCTTTGTAACTATTTTTAGATTTTTTAGCCATTTATGAGTGAAAATTGTTTCAACACCGATTTGTTCTTGCTGTATTCCAAGTCATCAATGATATAATAATCATTAGCTCTCTCTTCACTCATGTGTGTTCTGTGTTAAACAGTAAAATCAGGGCAAGCATCGGTGAGCTGCGAGAGCTCTATAAAACACAACACACACTTCTTATGTTTGGATATTAACAATCTGTTCATGATGAACTCAAAATGCTCAGTAATTCATACTAAACCTGAGCCGCGTGCGGTCAACTCATTTGTAATGCTGTCTTCTGCATGAACTGTATAATAGTGTCAGAGTCTGAGCAGTCTACAGTTGAGGAGAGGCAGAACAGTGCATATTCTCACCTATCTCTCAGTGTGAGACAGTGACTGATTACCTTCATTCAGAGCTGTTGAGGAGCAATCACCCCAGGCTCCAGGCTTTTTGGAAGGGTGTCTGGACTCAGCAGGGCAGAAGCTTTCATTATCCGCTTGTGGAGTTCTGTGGATGGCATGAGGCAATGGAGACTGTACTGAATGCCCACTCTGAAGAATCATATAGCTAAACGGTGTAAATATGGGGTTTGGTTTTCACCAAATCTGCCCATGTAACTGATAACTTACCCCACCCCCATCCCCCAAAGCATAAAATTCAGAAATATATATTTCATAATTTTAAAACCAGAATTTAATAGTGTGACCAGACATTGATGTAAATGTGAATACTTTGCAATGTTTGTATGTTTCAGTAAGTAAAATATTTAAATGTAATCAAATAATGCTGAGGGCTATCTTTGACATTTCTGCCCTACACATTTAGAGAATGCTCTGGGAGGATCAAAGGAGTGATGACAGGATGAAAGAGGAACAGGCCAAAAATTTACTTTTTTTTTATTATATGATTAAAATATGTTGATCGTTCGCCGGTTCCCGCCTCCTCCTGTCGGATGACGTCTGTTTGTGCTTCCCCATTAGCCTGGTGGTCATTCAAGTTTCATTAGCATGCATCTCTGAGGAGTCTACAAGGGGATGAGAAATGTTAGATGTATGGAACATGAGCTTATGTAACATACTTGTCCCTATTCAAATAAACTTAAAATAAAAGTAGTTCACACTCTCATTTTGTTTACTCCAATATAATATTCCGCTGTTTTTTCATACAACGTGTTCAGTTGATTCTATGTCTGATGTGATAGTTTCCACTCATCTCATGACCCTTTCAGTACTTTACCTGGAGGGGATAATGTGGACTTGTATACAGCTTGCACAAATATTTATTGAAGGAGGAAGAGGCACATTCAGTCCAGCAAAGGGGAATGGGGAATACCCAGTACCTTGCTAGAGATGAGAGTGTGTAGATGCTTCCATGTGGTATACTCGCTGTAGGAGTGGAAACAGAGTTGAGATAATCACATTTCTTTAAAGTCGAAACCTAGAGACTTTAGCTGTGCAGACCTCTTTCAATTGAGAGCAACTGCAGCCTCCCTGGCTGACTCTGCTAGTTGTTTAACTCCTTCATTGCCTCCTCTTTCAACATTTTAGCTACATCTGAGACTATGTACAGCATGATTTTATGTAACCAATATGGCGATGAAGTCAAAAGTGGTCATAGCTTAGTATGTATAGTTAGTAAGCCTGTGGGGCAACGCATTCTCATCCTAGGGCGTCATATAGTGACGCTTTTGACAATGAGTATACATCCAACACACATGGCATCCTTTAGCACCAGTGGCGGCTGGTGAAAAATATTGGAGGGGGGGCTGAATAAGAGGGGGGTCTGGGGGTACCCCCCCCCCCCCCCCGAAAATTTTGAATTTAGTAGATGTGATTTCCTGCATTCTGGTGCATTTTAGGCCTTAGGCCATGCCCTTACCTATACCAATAAAATAACTTAAACCAGTCAATACCAATGGTCAAATAATACAATAATAATAATAATAACAGTTTGACAGTTAATGATAATGAACAAGTTGCATGTTTATTATGCTCTGTGTGCTGACAGAAAAAGTGCAAACGCATAATATTGATAAATTATAATATAGGTAATACAAAAATAATAGGTATCTAGTTTAATCAGTCCCCAGCTGTAGACTACATATTTTTGACAAATTGACAATTGGATAATGGATAACAATTTGTTGATACTAGAGAAAGAGAGAGAGAAAAGGCTTTGAAAGAGAGGGTGGGACAACTTTCTTGAGGGTAACACCCAAGTATGAGAAGAAAGTTGATTTGAACTAGTATGAAACACAGTAATCTAGCTCAGAACTTAAAAACATCAAAAAACAAAGCAAACACACAGGTATTAATATTCCTATAACTACTTTTAGGGATGCACCGATCCACATTTTTTCACTTCCGATCCGATCCCGATACCTGACTTTGGATATCGGCCGATACCGATACTTTTCCGATACCAGACCTGTGTTTGCTTTAACATTATTTATCATTATTGTTGATTTTATATGATGCTGAAATAAACACCTCTCTACAAGCAAGGATGATACGTACGTATGTAGCCTATGTCAATATATATATATATATATAATAGATATATTAAACAATAGATAGACAATTAAACAAAGATATACACATTATACAGGCCTACACAGTGCTTTAATTTCAGGAAGGTCTAACATTATTCAGGTATATCGTCTAAAAAGAATTATAATAAAGTAATCAAAAGTAAAATAGCACTGCAAAGTTTATCATAGATAGATTTATGCTTATTAAAGCTGAAGGTATTCATTCAAGAGCTGTGAGTGATTTTCTCTTTGCCTTTGGTTGTTTTATTCTCAGTAATGTCGCAATCGTCACATTTATACTGCTGCCCCTTTAAGAACTAGTGCGGATTTCATAGTCTACTGATGCACCATATTTTCTCCCAACTATTTCCATAAACCGTTTATGTCTAAAATGAACGTAGTTAAGTGATAATCTCCAAGCCGGTCGTTTTGACATTTTTGTGCAGGCTACATTTGATCGTTTAGACACGCATATGAAGCCTAAAGTATAATTTGCTTGTCTGTTTCGGAGCGCGCGCCGCCCTCTTGCGCAAATTTTGTGCTTTTAATAGCTCTTTTTATTATTAAAAGCGTCCCGCAATTTAGCAACAGCAGAGACGGCATTTTACAACAATTACCGATCGTGCTGATTCTGTCTTAAAGTTTGAGTTTTACGGAGAAATGACAGTGCACCGCCGCGATGGGAAGGAAGTTGGCTACACAGAATGCGGCTATTGTTTAATGTTTTTTTTTTTTTTTTACCTCAATATATTCTTTAATCTTTGGAAATCAGACTAATATCACAGATCTAAAGTGTAACCAGGCTATGTTTCCTCTGTCGTCACTCATTAAGCAGGGCTGTCGTGTTGTGCGTGCTGTGGCACCGCGTGAGAGATCTCTCTCTCTTTCTCTTCTGGACTGCGAATTGCAAACATGCATCATCACAGACAAATAGTTTAATTTATACGGCTTTGCAAACATTGCATTTTGCTGTCTTGCTCTGCTGCGGTGTTTCCAGTGTGAAGTATTTCCACCATAGGATTTCCACACAGCGAACATATTGGTAGCTCAATGCTATCCTGCTAGCTGGCTGCAAACTGCGGAATGGATTTCTTGAGCGGGCGTCTGTGTGTCTCATTGAGCCCTATTTTTTACAGTCTATGATTGAGCTGCACCTCCGTTCAGGATATCCATTCCACAGTTTGCAGCCATCTAGCAGACTAGCAGCCCCGGGGAATCCCTTTTGGAGTCATTTCAGCAGCCAACGTTAAAGCGCAGACATGGATCATAAATATCGGATTTCTCCGCAGGTTGGATCGGAAAAATCCGATACGTGAATTACGCTGGTATCGGTCCCGATACCGATACTGGATCGGATCGGCCCCATCCCTAACTACTTTAATATCAAATGTGCGTGAAACAGTGTGTGTGAGTGAGTGAGTGACAGAGACAGACAGGTCAATTCCCACGACTAACTTTACATTATTTCCACTCGACGTCACTGGCGCTGCCATTCTGCTCTCATCTGAGGTAAAAAAAAATGTCCCGTGGTGCGCGTGCACGGTGCACTCCCCTAATCTGATACTGTGGGCGATATTTTCAGCGCCCCCAAACCATAAAATTTGACGACGCTGATTGGCGAAATAGAAACTTTTTTGCATAGCAACCGGGGAACCATTGGCTTAAATTCCAGCACTGTGGGGCTGAGCGAATTGGCGCCCTGAGAAGACAGCCTATTGGCTATACTACTACACCAACATGATAAAAGTAACGAAAGTGAATGCAAATATCATTCTGGTGAGTTCAAAACACTTTTCAAAGTAAAACCATTATTAGCATATAATTAACACAGATTATTTTTTAAAACAGACAGACAGGTCGGAGGGAGGGCGGCGCCCCAGCGCCCTCTATGGGCGAGCCGCCCCTGCTTTAGCGTCAATATTACACGCTTTGGTTATGGGTAGGTTAAGGTCTGGGGTAGGGTTAGGGTTAGACCACTCAGAGGCACTTTCTGGCCCATATATATCTGTGTCTCATATTGACGCAAAAGGGTGCCATGTGCGTTGGATGTATACGCATTGTCAAAAGCGTGACGCCTTGGGATGAGAACGGGCTGTGTGGGGTAGTAGCAGTACAGTAGCCCACCTTCTTTTAGACGGAAGTTGTTGTCGGAAGCAACTGTACAGTAGCTGTGGCTACTTTAATGGACCAATCTCAGATTTCCATTCGGCCCCCAGAATAATACTGAATTTAGGAATAGCCTAGTAAGAGCAAAAAGTATTCTATATTTATTTATTTTTAAATCAAATGAAAAAAAAGCCTTCTGAAAAGTACTGTAGCTTGTGCAATAGCCTGCCTTCAATCAAAATTGACAATAAATGCGTTGCTGTCATTGAACATCTTTTATTGTTTCACATGCTAATTTTTTCACAAATGTCAAAATTTTCCTCACCTGGGATTTGCACCCAATAACAACCATCAACAGAGAGGAACATGGTAATTGCAAGCTTTGCAAGCAAATAAAAGCGACAGTCCTCAGTTATTAGAAAGTAGCCTGTGATCCTAAATACCCCTTAAATACTCATTTTCCACCAAAGCATTTTGGGAGCTGGTTTGCCTGCGCGCGAACCAGTTTTTTTGTGTTTCGACAGCCAAAAAAAACAGTTCTCGGCCAGGAAAACTGGTTCCAAAGCGGTACCAACTCTTTGCTGGGCTAGAACTGTTCTTTTACCACGTCATGCTTACGTCAGGGGCTGGGGCGGGTTTAGATGTGTTCTAAATATCTTTTCTGACCATAATATAGGATCGCAAAGCCAGGAGAAACATTTGCAGAAACACGATGGAGTCCGCCTTTGTAAATGTTATGCTTGAAGTTGAATTTTTTTAAATCATTACAAGCAAAGAAGAAAACAGTCACAATATAGAACAAATAAATGGAAAGAAAAAAAGACACAAGACAGGGGTACATAACTAATCAGAAAAAGATTACATATCAAAGGAAAAGATTAAAAGACTTACTTATTTCAATTGTTTTTAAAGCCTTCTTGGTACGTGAGTTAGAGATAATCCCAAAGTAATGTTGTACTTGCAAGCGTTTCTAGCTAAGACATACTGTATGGAGACCAGGCTTGTGCAAAATTCAGAATTTCAGAATTGGCCTCCATTCAATTCATGAAATGGAATTTGAATCGAATTTACTCCGCCCCACAGGAAGTTGAATTGGAATTGGAATTGGAATGACAGGATGTGGAATTAAATTCATGGCAATTCAAAGAAATTCCACACAGTCACACAACAGAAATAATGAGTTGAATCTCACATAGTGGAGAGCGGGGCACAACGTGATGCTTTTTGATTTTCTTTGTTTGTGCAAATCTATTTAGAGTATTTATTTTTCCCACATTAATTTCCCACATGTCTAGTACAATTTTGTGGTTTTGTTTAATTAATACAATGTATACTTTTTTCTTGATTTACCCTGAAAAAATGTTGAAATGTGACAACATGCCCCATAGGTGGGGCACATTGTAACATGTGAGGGGCATACTGTAACATCACCATATGACAGCTTAAAATGCTATCTCATCTAATCAAAAAAATATTAGGGCTGTCAAACGATCAATCATGATTAATCGCATCCAAAATAAAAGTTTGTGTTTCCATAATATATGTGGGTGCATTGTGTATAATTATGTTATATATATATATATATATATATATATATATATATATATATATATATAAATACACACACACATGCTTGCAGATTCTTAATAAATATTTTCATGTATATACTGTATATAGATTTATATATAATTTCTATTATGTATGTGTGTGTATTTATATATATATACTGTATATATATATATATATATATATATATATATATATATATATACATACAAAATAATTATACACCCACATGTATTATGTAAACACAAACTTTTATGTTGGAGGCGATTAATCGCTATTAATCTTTGACAGCCCTAAAAAATATACAAGTCAAACCAAAATATTTTCTTAATAAAATACAATTATTAACCTTTTCATACAAAATAATGGCAGTTTTTAATCATTCAAATAATTAAAGAAATTAACTAATATGTGAGTTTGACAACAAACACATGGGAAACACAACTATACAGCATAGTTTAAAACAAAATAAAAATGAATAATAATGAACATTGACTCAGTCTTTATTTACATGTTCTTTATTCTCTGTTTTCTCAGTATAATTCATAAAACTATAGAATAGCATCTTTCTAATTAGGGGCACATTGTAATGCAGTGTTACAACATGCCCCACCAGCGCAACTGGGGTTTAAACCCTGCTAGTGTCTTCTGCTATTTAGCAAAGCATTAAAGAACTATATCAACTGTTAAACAACATATTGGATATTCAAATAATATCAGATTTGTCTTATTTTAACTAAACAAAAAAAAATAGAGATGAAAAATTAACTTAAGTGGGAAATGTACTTTTGCTATGGTTAATTAAATGTTCAGTGATAGCACCCCTAATCCTACCCATCTCCGCCCCATGATCCCTAACCCCACCCCTAATCCTACCCTTCTCCTACCCTTAGATTTGGATCCAACTTCACCCCCTGGATCTTTTGTACTGCAATGAGGTGCTACTGAGCTGCCTCCCAAGTATCATCAAAGATCATCCCAATCGCCTCTTCTGATGTCTACTCCTTCATTTTTTATGTATTAGTTTCTTGTTTTATTATTTTATGCAATCCAAAACACAATAAACTGCCGCACTCCATTCCTCTCTGTTCAAATCCTTGCTCGAAAGCTGCTGTCATTTGCTGGCGGAAAGCATGAAATTGCCATAATATGCCGTATATTGCAGAAAAGTGCATACTGTCAGGGGCAATTTGAATAGTTTTGATAGTGCAAATGGTTGAGTAACATGAAAACAACTTGGTGGTATGACACCGCCGGTTTTAAAAGGGTTTAGGTTTTTAAAGCTCTTTACATTAACAAAGCAACTGGGATGGATGGCATTCTGCTTTTATTTTGAAAACCTTTAGAAAGGAATGATCTGATGGGTGAACATTTTTTAGAGTTAGAGGTCTATTGATTGGATTTACATATTATTCCAGTTATTAAAAAACAAAAACAAAAAAAACTATTTTTTACCAGTTCCAAAAAGACCTAGTCCTCAAAAGTGTAACGACTATCGCCCAGTCGCCTTAATCTGCATTGTGATCAAATGTTTGGAGAAGATTATGATTTGGAAGCTTAAAGAAGCTTAAAGGAGTAGTTCACTTAAAAAAAAAAAAAAAAACTGCTGATAATTTATTCCCCCCCATGTCATCCAAGATGTCCATATCTTTCTTTCTTCAGTCGAAGGTTTTTGATGAAAACATTCCAGGATTTTTCTCCATAATGCACTTTATATACTTTACACTTGAGCGATCGTTTCGCTTGATAAGACCCTTATTCATCGTCTGGAATCTTTTAAAGCCCTTTGAACAGTTTGCAGTTTGTACTGAAACTGTCTTTTGGACCTTGGACCGTTTGGTTACCAGTAAAGTGCATTATATGGAGAAAAATCCTGGAATGAAATCCTGGAATAAAAGTGAACTACTCCTTTAAGGAAGAGGTTGGGGACAATCTTGATCCGTATCAGTTTGCTTATCAAATCAAATAGGAACACTAATGATGCTATTCTTACTGTGGTCCATCATGTTTTAAAACATATTCAGAATCCTAAGACTTATGCCAGGTTGTTCTTTCTTGATCTGATCTCTGCTTTTAATACTATGCAGCCACACCTTTGGCTCTCCAAACCAAATAGCATGGCTGTTAATCCATAATACATCATTCCATGTATTTCTTACTGGTAGGATTCAGCAAGTTAGAGTCAAGCAGACTGTTTCTGCAGACTAAACTCATGAAATAGCGTGTGTATGACACGCCAATTCGTATTTCCATTTTTGGCGTGCTATCAAGACGCATAATCGCCTTTCAGCGTGTTTATGAACGCTGTTGACTTAACGTTATATAAATATATGACTTACCTCAACCCCGTCCCTAAACCTAACCATCACTGGGGTTAATGGCATTTATGACTGGAGATTTGACTGCGTGTACAGACACGCGGAATGACGCGGACGTTAATGGCGTAGACATACACGCATACACGCGGATAGCTCAAAATGCGTAGAGATAACACGCCACCTGGCGCGAAAGTGGCGTATATGTTTACGCAAAAGTCATGATGTCATGTTGGTTTCTGAGTGTAGGTACATTACTATTGGTATCCCCCAGGGGTGTGCATGTTCACCACTCTTATTTATACTGTACGCCAATAGTATCTACTACTGTACAGCAATATAAATAGTATCTGAGGATATAAGAGTCACCATCCTGTCATTTATATTTAAACAGCAGTATTGTATTGTATGTGTCCAAGACAAATTTATTTCGGGACAATAAAGCCCATCTTAACTTATATTGTCTTAAAATGTCTTAGATGATACTGCCATTCTAGATCTTCTGTATAAAGGTAAGGACAAACTGAGGAAATATTTTTTTTGATCCCAAGTTAGTAGCCAACCACATCATGATTAACAACAAGACCATTAGACAGGTTGCTTCGTACAAATACTTTTTCCGGAGTCTTAGACTTGCCGTTGCTCAGAGGTTCACGTTGCTGTTTTATCATGCCTCTATTGAATCCATCTTACTGTATGGTATGGTGGCCTGGTTCGTTTTAATTTGACAGTTACTCCTAGATCTGATGCGTATGGCAATGAATGTGGTCGGTCTAGGGATTTACCCCCATCTTCAGTCTATTTTTAACAAAATTATTTTTAAACAGACAAAGAAAATGATTTTGGACCCTCATGTGCCTTATTCTGGACCCTTTGTTCCTTTGGCTACAAGGCTGTTAAACTCTAGTGCAAAGGACACAACTGTCTGATTGTTTTTTTTTTTGTTTTTTTTTTTTTATTGTAGATTTTCACATTTTCAGACAAATAGACAATACAATCACAGGACATAACCAACCAAACACACACACACACACACACACACACACACACACACACACACACACACACACACACACACACACACACACAAAACTCCTTCAGTTAGATTCAAATGTGCAGAAAACCACATCACCTGGCACTCAGGGACGTGCACAGGGGGGTTGCTCAGGTTGCCCGGGCAACTGCCCATATGCCCTTCTCGACTCAGGTTGCCCTTTCGAGGAAAAAAAAATCGTACAATGGATGTAGAATTTCACGTCCTAGACAAAAAAATAATATAAAAATCGCAAAGCCTCATTCACTTCCATTCGGGCACTGAAAGTGAAAGTCAAACTGTTTCCACAAGACCATAGACTGCACGCGACCGGTGCGACGGGTGCGTATGGTAAGGCACCGCAAATTACTCAAGCCGCGCCTCCATCTCGTGTCCCGCGCTAATTAATGTGTACGAAGTCCATGACAAAATGAAGCGAAACAATCCTTCTCGTCACGAAAAGAGGAAGAAGAAAAACATGAGCGTGAATTGCGGGAACAGTCAGGTAAACTTGTGTTTTCTCCTCTCTAGTTTGATGTCAGCAAAGTTTTATGGTTTTTGGTCTTGCTAACCTATCTGGGCAGGCAGTGCATCTCTTGCATCACTTTTTGCCTGACAAAAGTGAGAGTAAAATACCATTATTTATTACGTTTTGTTTTAGATAAACGACAAAGTGCAACAACAGTGTTTGTTTACTGCAACTCGGAAAACATAACCGCGTCGCGTGTGTTGTGTTCATATGCGCGTGCACGAAATGAAACTCGCATTTTTCAAGCAGAAATGTGGAGACCAGAAATAACGTACAATACGTGAATGATGGCACTCCCAATCAAAGTACACATTATAAAGACACTGATTATCTAGTCTCAGTGTAGTTAAAAACTCTAAACAACTGCACTAATTATGCAAGATAGAAACCAATGTATTGGCAATTTGACATTGATTGACTATTGATTTATAGGCTATATTGAATTTAAAATGATGATTACCTGGACATTCTGGTCAATATGAATACAAATCCCTCAGTAAATAACCATAAATCAAGATTTGCTTCAACATGCATAAAAAAAATAAAATAAAAATAAAAATCATAGGCTACTGATTCCGAAAATACCCTGTAGAGTGAATCAAAGTTAATTCCAAAAGCCAAAGTTCAGGGTTGTACTTTATTATTTTCTTCTTATTTATGTTTACGTTAATATTCACTTGTTATCTTAACATTCTATAAAAAATGCTTTATTCAGTAAATATTGTTTGTTTGAACCTCATTCTGTTCTATATTGTTGTACTTATTCTTTGACTGTTTTGTTTAAAGGAGGAAGGATTGTATGGGCGGTATTGAGTGGCAATGGCAAATGGTTTACATGGCTCACGGCATCACAGATCAGGTAGAGGGCCCCTTAGCAGAATTTTGCTTAGGGCCCCATGCAGGGGGAGGTCAGGATTGGCAAAAAAGGATTGTATTTTTTCCCGAAATCTAAGCGTTTTTTATTTTTTCGAGTTTTTCCATTCAATCCAGATTATTTCTTTTCAAATAAATAAATAAATAAATAATAATAATTTAAAAAACAATAAACAACAATATGAGGAACTCTTTTGCTCATTTGTGTTATCTCTGACATTTTGCAATATTTATAAATAATAATAAGACCATAAGATGAGGCATTGCGTTTGGACATAAACACGGCCAGATAAGGCAATTTGGAAGGTGACAAATTCAACTGAATATATTCCTTCATATAGCCCGTGAGGGGGGAGGAGAGGGGGGTTGCCCTTTTTTCAGGTCAGAGCAACTGCCCCTCAAAATTCCTGTGCACGTCCCTGCTGGCACTGGCAAGGAAGGTCAAAACAGATGTTTTCCTAGTGAGACATTATAAACCAGGTGAAATTGTACAACTTGACCACATGAGATATACATAGGTATCTTTCCATTAAAGACAGAGTCAAAGGAATAACTATAAAATCCTAATAAAAAAAATGAATTGAAAAACATTAAATAGCTTCATTGATGATTTTTAACAAGTGATTGAAAAAAAGGCTTCAAATTTCTCTATATTTCCGGAAATAGTATCTGAGTCTTTCCACGTGCAGAGTGGAGGAAAGTTCTGACAACCAAAACTTGAATAGTGGCTTTAAATTTTTCTTCCACCTGCAGAGTATAGATTTTTTGGCAATCATCAAACATACTGTATAGGCAGTCGGGTAGCATTATTAAGGCGCAACAAAAGAGGCCGACCAGCCAAGAATGGCAGTCGCAGGATCCAAGGGAAGCTCACAAGCATAAACTTCAGAAAGAAACTGAAAAACCTCTGACCAAAATTCACCCAGTTTTGGGCATGCCTAGAAAAGATGACCAAGAGTGCCCTCCGCAAACTCACACTTATTGCAAAGAGGGGAGATAGTAGGATAAAAAAAGAGTCAAGTTTAACCCTTGAGTAATGTAATCTGTGCAACACCTTATACTGAATAAGTTGGTGCCTGGCATTAATAGAGCAGGTGTATATATTTTTAAGACATTTTTTTTTATGCTTAACCCTTGTGCATCAATTAAAAAAAGTTACACATAGGTAAAAAGAGGACAAAAATGTCCATGTCAAAAAACTGTCATAAAAATGTGACGCTTTGGAGCACAGACTTAAGTTTGGTATCATTTTAAAGAAGACCCTTTGCAGATTATTGCTGAAGTAAAAAAATAATAATAAGTAAATCCAAAAAAAAGTTATATAGGTATAAGTTTATGAAAATTATTTTTTTAAAATATTTTATATAACACATATATATTTTTAAATCAGGTTGAACTCAAAACTGCAATAAAATCAAAGCCATAAATCTAAATAGGTTGTGTTCCAAATTTGAGGATGATATCTCAAAAAATGAGCTTTCGGTAACAGTTTGTTTGGGCGTAGTAACATATTTTCCCCATTGGGTGCCAGCAAAACCCCACTGGTGCTCACAGTGATTGGATTTGAATTTGCAGTTTTTCTCTCTCAGTAGTCTCGTTTCCATCCACTTTTTGCGCTGTTATGTTATCGACAAAGTGAATATGCGGAAAAAAAACAATACGAAATTTGCCGTCTCCTGACTGTTTCCATTCAATTGACCTTTTACCGATAAGATTGTGTGCGTGATGACGTCACGAATGACGAAAGCGATTTGTCGCATATGTTTTGGTGTATCGCAAAAAAAAAAGTGACTTCAGCCGTTTCCATAAACATTTTTTTTTATTTATTTATTTTTTATCGCAAATTATACCTTTTGAGGTTCCAGTCAGCACACCCTCAACACCGAAACAAACAAACAAGAAAATCGAGAGAGTAGGCTATTCAGGCAGTTAATTGAAATTTGCCAACTTACTGTCATTTCAATTAACAGTTACACAAATAATTGCAAGTGTCCGAAATATCAGAAGACGACGGCAGAATGAAGCAGTTGCTCATCTGATAGGGCTCGAAAACTACCCTTATTATGCGACGAAGCCCAAGCGTCTGGGAGAGACCACGCAATAAGGCGTTCTGGGAGGAAGTTGTGGAGAGACACTTTACTGAAAGTCTCTGGGTGCAACATTTTAGAATGACACGGCCGACGTTTGAGATGCTGTGTGGATTCATTGGTCCTGATGTTGCGCCTACCCCAGGTTGCCACCGACCACCGATTCCAATACGAAAGCGGATTGCCATTGCCCTCTACAAGCTGGCAACCTGCGCCGAGTATAGAGTGGTAGGCGAAACTTTCGGGGTTAGTCGGGGTTAGATTTCTCTGTCGTTTCCCGTCAAAAATACATGTTATATCATTTTCTTCCATTAAATGGAGAAAATAACGAGTCTCCTCATCTGTCCACGAAAACCGCTCCGAGTCCGCCATAGTGTTTGTTGTGACGACGACTGCACCTTGCGCGTGAGGAAATTATCACGTGACACCACGTTTTTTTCCGTGAAAGCCCTTTTTCTCGACAAAAAGTGTTTCCAAACTCGTTTTTCGCGACATTTAAAATATCGACATAACATTTATGCGCTAAAGTTAAACGGAAAAGGATTGTGTCGACATTTGCAAAAAAAAATCGTTAATTGGCGTTTCCATCAGCTATATCGGTAAACATTTTGATGCGCAAAACCTTTTTTCGCAAAAAAACCCTTGGATGGAAACCTGGCTAGTATTACAAACACACACATATTTTTTTTTTATAACTAAACACACTCTGACATCCATACCAACACACCCACACAAATATCATTGCAGAATTTATCCAGTTGGCTCTATAATATGCCGAACCAGTAAACAGGAATAAAGTGATATTTGTTTTATAGGCCAAACTTAAAAAAAAAATTTGAAGCCTTGCCCTCAGAATGAAAGCCTCTTAACAAAGATTGCATAGTTTTATAGTTAACTGAACCGGGGATTAAAAATGGCAGTTTTAATGGGTTTCAAAGGGGACATTCTTGTCCAAAAGGGGCTGAGAGGGAGTATTTTTTGTACCTAATGCAAAAAATATTTTTTTAAGAAAATGACGGTGAAATAGTAAAATTCCAAAAAAAAATACACACCTGTGCCAAGTTTTTTGCAGTTAGCTTTAAAACAGGCAAAGTGATCAAAAAAACAAAACTGAAAAGGACAAAAATGTCCATAACGATGCACAAGGGGTTAATTAGTCAAGAGCTGTGAGTGAGTTTCTCTTTTTCTTTTATTGTTTGATTAACATCAATGATACAGACAACAGCAGGCAAATTAGACTAATTGCATGGATCCAGTTTTCTCCCACCTTCTTAGTAAGTGTGTAGCCTATGTGACAAATAAGTGTGTGTATTTGGCCAAAAAGCTGTGTAAGATAAGTCAAATGACGATTGCATGGTGTCTGTCATTCTGCATCACTTGCTGTCGGTGTAGATGAAGCATTAAAATGCATTCATTTTAATTCAATGAAAACAGTGCTATAGCACTGGCTGCTCCTGACTGGATACAAGGTTATCTTTTCTATACTTTCACAGAGCCCCACTGACGTTCATTATAGACATTATATTTTGCCAAGTCATATTTTACCTTACTAACATTTCATTTATTACAACATATCTTACTGTTAATTGATTGGACTGTGTTGGATAGTTGCAACAAATTCAATCCAACTAGTTTGTTTTTCATTTTCTACAAACGTGTGCTCACCCCACAGCGGCTGACTCTGCTCCATGTGAACAGTAACCAGTGTCTCGACATGCCTTCTGAAGAGGATAAGATGGTTCCCACTCTCAGAGACTGTAGCGGCAGGCGCTCACAGCAGTGGATCCTGAGGAATATGACGCTAAGTGTCTGACAGAGCCGGCAACATCCATTTCAGACCTGAATCTCGGCACTCACCACACAACACGAGTCCTGGAGTCAGGTTTATGGCCTTCTTCACAGCTCTGTGAATTTTCATTTGCTGGTTCATGATCAAGTCCAGCCATGCTTTGATCAGAAGAACAACTCACAGCCCATTTACTGACCCAATTGTGGCCAGGCTTGTGTCTCTGTTCATGTCTGGACTGCATCCTTCAACTCTCAGATTCACTGGTCTAGGGTCAGATCACAGCCATTGTCCAGCTTGGCGAGGTTTAAATGCATGCTGTCTCTGATCTGTGTCACTGGCTATCTATGCTGCTCATCATCTGTGGGAGTTATGGTGCCTCTTAATATCCTACACGTCATGTCTTTTACAGTAGCCTATATGTTTCTTTAGAGATGGAATGATTGTGTCAGCCTCCTCTGTGCTGAAGTGGATTTAGCTCTAGGCAGAATCCTCAGCTCCACTTTCTTTAAAGCACCTGAAGGTATTGTGTGTTGGTCAGTGGATTATACATATTACTCGCTGCTGTTTCTCAAAACTATCTTTATCTCTTTCAGTGAGGCTGCAATATATACTTGACCTGCCTTAAGGAAACTTGACCAGAAAAGCATGTAGAAAAAAAAAAGAAAAAAAAAACGCAGAACCAAACATATCCAGATATTCAAGGGAAGATTTTTATTTTTTAAAAAGCAGCTCATTTTGAAGTTGCATTTCATCTTAATATATATTAAATAGTTCATGTGATTTATGGGTGTATGATTTATCTGTGTTTTATGTAGTTTATCTAAATTTAGTTAGATAATAAGATATTGGAAATTGCACAGGGAATGCAAAAATTCAAACTTGCTGTTTGAAAAGAAACATTTCATTATTTATGCACATTTAATCATGTTATCATGTGCAAAAAGAAAAAAAGTGGCTTCATATTTAACCCCAAAACAAATGACCAGGACATTTCTGTTTTCAGGGTATTTACTTATCAAGTCCATTTTATTTTGATCAAACATTTCAAATGTAGTGATTGTGTGTCTACATTTGGTAATGTGCAAAAAAATCATGGAAGAATTGTAGGAAGCAACATCTCACAGGGAAAACTAAAACAAATCATTTGAAGCTTCATAAACACAGGTGTGACTGATGGATGGTCCTGGACACTGAACTGTACAAATTATGAACTAGGCCTTTTGAGCATTGATGTACATATTAAAGCAAATATTTTTTTAAGATTAAATCTAAAAACTCCAGTGGAAAAATCGATACTGCTGTAATACTGCTTGGTGTATATAAAATGTTTGGAAAATACTGTACAGCTTTATTCCACTGCTCCTATATGTGCACATCTAATGCATACAGTTTGTATAGACCTTATTCAGAGCAGCACCATGACAGGTATGAAAGTGAGGCTGTGAGGGTAGACTTACCGTGTTTCCAATGGCATCCGCTGTAAAAAGCTGAATAAAGCTCCTATATTACTTACAATTTTCCACAGCTTACATTGTCAGGAGTTTTTTGTCAAATGAAATTTCTTGGAAAGATATTTTTCCAGTGTTTCATGAGCAGAACAATCCGAAAACACGTTAAATAACAGTACAGCCCATTGAAGAGATGCATGACTATCCCTCACAGCCTCGCTTTCATTCTCATTAAAAATCAAAGATGGCGCTGCCGTGAATAAGGTGTATTGTCAATGTTATATCGATGTCTGTTTAACACACACACACACACACACACACACACATTTAATTTTAATAATATTGATTCTTGAATTGGGGGTTTAATGGTTTTGTGTACATGCTCACAATTGAGAGGGGTATCATACAATTATATGTCAATGATTAATATGAGCTATCGCATGCATGATACAGTCTGTACATTCATGTATTTTTTTTATCTTCATAAAAGCGGAAAATATGTGACTTTGTAATCGACTTAATGTTAACTGTTTTGTACTTTTTTTGTCACAGCTTTTTCTCTCAACTAAACTCATGTTTAACAGATTAATATAACTGCTAACTGTAATAAACCATTGTTGATAAATGTATCACCTTCTTATTAATAAGTTAAGCAAAGCGAAACTACTACGTCTGTGGGTGTCTCTTTTTTAATAACCCAGATGTGTGTGTGTATATATATATATATATATATATAGTATATAAAGGAAGTATCTGGACTAGGTTATCCATTGTGGTTTGTAAGTTATCTACTGTAAGTGGATTCTGAAATGAAGAGAAATGGATACGTCACCAAAATGGAACTATAATTTGTATAGTTCTAATTCAGTCAAGTCACCTTTATTTATATTGAGCTTTGTACAATTGTTTCAAAGTTTTACACAGATAACAGGATAATGTTTCAGTTTTTCAGTTTCAGTTTCGTTGTAAATATCATCTATTAAATTAGTTCATTTCATCTATAAAGCAGTTCTGCAAAAAAAAAAAAAAAAATCATCCAGCTCAGTTCAGTTGTCATACAGCAGCGCCAGTACAGTCGGATCGATAATATCATAAAATATTACGTCTCCCAAATTAAGCAAGCCATAAAAAACTAGGGGTAAACCAGGATCAGTCAGGTGACCACACTGACCTGACTTAACCTCAGGATAAGGATATGGCAGACAGACTAATATAAGTTTAGATGCCATCTTCTTATGATGTAACAAGTAGATCAGGTGTTATTGGAAGCGTTCCTGATTTTAACTGCTTTTGAATAATATAAATTAACAATGTGCTATATGCCAGGTTAAAGAGATGGGGTTTTAGTCTAGATTCAAACTGACAAGAGTCACAAGACTCAAACTTAATCTAGATCTAAATCTTAGTCTAGATTCAAACTGCCAAGAGTGCCTCCTGAATAATGCTGGGAAGACTATTCCAGAGTAGAAAAATGATCTACCGCTTGCAGATTTTGACATTCTAGGTATTATCCAACAGGCCAGAATTTTAAGATTGCAATAGACATGAAAATCTATAATGTGACAAGAGCTCACTCAAGTACTGAGGAGCTAGACCATTTTGTGTTTTTTAAAAATAATTAGCAAGATTTTAAAATGTATAAAATGTTAGGGAGCCAATGCAATGTTGACACAATTGGGGACATACTTCCTGGTTCTATTAAGAATTCTAGCTCCTGTGTTTTGGACGATCTGGAGTTTGTTTATTAAGCGTGCTGGGTAACCACCCTGAAGAGCATTACAATAATCAATCCTTGAGGTCATGAACGTATGAACTAGCTTTTCTGCATTTGTCATTGGCAGAATATGTTGTTATTTAGATATATATATTTAAGATGGATTTTTTTTTTAAAAAAGTTAGAAATGTGGCTTTCAAATTAAAGATTGGTATCAAAGAGCAAACAGCATTAGGATCAGTTCTTGCGTTTAACATATAGGGAATTGTTTTTTTTTTTTTTTTTCCAAATCATGTTTCATCAATGTGTCTGTGGTTGTGACTGGAACACTTCATTTTGAAAGTGTTGCATTTGTACAATGCGCAAGTATGCCTGTAAAATAAACTGATGCTGCTTATAAAAAAGGGACAAGAATGTTGAAAATTGTTTTCTTCACTTTTCCATGGGAAATTTCTATAAAAAGAAGATTTGAAATAAAGTAGATTAAGGTTTTCACTGTAACCTATGTAGAATACTCAGGGCCAGTGCATTTGCGCAGAAAGTGCTTAATGTGAAAACTGTCCCTATAAATTGCGCGTATTGAATTGAATGGGCATCATCCTCTCTCAGCTGATTCTATAACTGTTGCCAGTCCTGATGCCAATAATTGTAATGTAGCGAGGAGATTAACAAATGCTGGAATTGAATGTGAACGCTGAGTCAGAGATTCAATGTCATCTTTGATTTCTTCCTGTAACTGTAATATTGCGTAGCTGTATAACACTTAATGATTTAATTTTCACTCAACGTGAAAAAGTGTGATTCTTGTGACAAAAATATTTTCAGCTCGTCTCCTTAGCCTATGTGTCTTGCTCGGATTACTGCTGCCATTTCACTAGGAGGCATATACAAGGAAACCCACTTTCTATATTACACCTGCTTTTCAGAGGCGGAGAATTTTCAGGCAAAATAGAGGGAGCGGTTTCACCGGCTTTTTCTGTACATAACGCAGAATACATAATTAGCAGCAGTTTACACTTCCCCTTCCATCTCTTTATGTGACACTCCCACTTTCCCCTTGACTATCCCATGATTGCATGACACGAAAAGCGCATTTTGCCATTCTCAGTTCCAGTTCCCGTCTGCGCTTTCATCTCGGTGGGTCCCGTTCGTACATACCTCGCTATGGTTTTATGCGTGGGAAAAAAAAAATCTGTGGGAAAGGTCTCATCTCTGGGCCATTCGTCAACCCGGGAACAGGACATTGCATGGGGAGAGGAGGGTGCAAACCACCGTTTCCCCCACTGACTTAAAAACAAGGAGTCTATCCAAAGTACAGGATCCCCGTACAACAAAAAAGAATTGTTGTCAGGTACCTCGACTTCTGAAGAAAAGACCGCCAAACAACACACCTTGGGCTGAGTTGAGACTGGCGGGTGCACCTTGCTGCACACCAAGCTTCTACCAGCTCATCCCTCTAAAAGTTCATACAAGAACTGAACAGAGATCATCCTCACTAAGGATAAACTTACTGCAGTCAGTTAGGGTCTGTCTTGGTCTAACAAGAACAATTAACGAGAATCTGTTAACAGAACAGATACTCCAAACAAGATGGTTGAGGTGAGAATCAGGTTTATAAAGCATTAACCCCCATGGCTGATTTTTCTTATCAGTGCAAAACAGACTCAAAATACTGAGATTGATTTTGATCTTACATATAAGTGTATTATACATCATTAGATTCTGTTAAGTGTCTATTTTTTTTGTGGATACTCACAATAAAATCAAACACTAAACAGGCAGGGTATGTATACACACAGAACATGACAATCATGATGAGGAACAGCTGAATGCAATGAACAGTGATTAGAGGCTGACATCTTTATCGGGAATCCTGCGGGATGGGAAACAGACAACAGTCCTTCGGGCGGCCAGGGCAGTGAAGACCCTTCGGGCGGCCAGGGTGGTGAAAACCCTTCACACGGCCAGGGGAACGTAGGTCGTGCAGGCGGCCAGGGTGGTGAAGACCCTTCGGGCGGCCAAGGGGGTGCAGGTCGTGCTGGCGGCCAAGATGTCGACGTCACCTCGGGTGGCCAGGGCGGAGGTTTAGGAACAGAAGACACTGGCTCCAACTCTGGAACAGCAGACACTGGCACCGTGAACCGTCTCTGACTGGGCAGATGGGACGTGACCATTCTCTGACTGGGTAGACGGGACGTGACCATTCTCTGGCTGGGCAGACGTGACGTGAACCATCTCTGCCTGGGCAGACGTGACCTGAACAGTCTCTGACTGGGCAGACATTACCTGAACAGTCTCTGACTGGGCAGACGTGACGTGAACCATCTCTAACTGGGCTAACATGACCTTAACAGTCTCTGACTGGGCAGACAGGACGTGAACCATCTCTGGCTGGGCAGACGGGACGTGAACAGTCTCTGACTGGGCAGACAGGACGTGAACCCTCTCAGAATCAGCCTCCGGAAAAGCGGCTGGCTGCTGGGACACGGCCTCCGGGCTTTTGGGGATGCTAGAGATCTTCCCCCTCCTCCGCCGTTTCTGCTGGTGAAGTGCATGCTCTGGGCTGGATGGAGACAGAGGCGGATGGAACTCTGGACTGGATCTCACGAGCCCAGGGTTGAAGAGGGGCCTGAGTGGATAATGGAGTTGGGATTCCTCTCGACCACTTCCTCCACAGCGACCTCCACGGGTCCCACGAAATTTGACCAACCGGGTCCCCTCAAAAAACTCCCTTCTCTCCCGCTCGGTGGCTGGGGAAGAGATATGAAGAAACATACTGCTGGATCTGGGTTTGACAGAGTCCTTCTGTCACAAAATCACACAAGGCAATCAGAAGATCCAATAGCAGGTAAGTTTAATAGGGGAATCCGTACTCACAAAACAGTTCAGGCACTGGTCAAAATCCAAAAGGCTATCCGAGACAGAAACAAAACAAAGAACAAGCTAAATATGTGAAAT
Organism: Pimephales promelas; assembly: GCF_988280905.1. NCBI lineage: Eukaryota > Metazoa > Chordata > Actinopteri > Cypriniformes > Leuciscidae > Pimephales > Pimephales promelas. The sequence continues at coordinate 8,618,730 of NC_142775.1, forward strand.
ATTTCCTTGAAATATAACCTCTGTGAAATATATAAAGGACTCCGTAACAAACACTAAACAGGCAGAGTATCACAGAACATGATATTCATGATGGGGAACAGCTGAGTGACAGATGACAAGACATGCCAACATGTCAGACCAACTGCAGCAAGGAGCAATTTAAGACATTTAAAGATGAATTTAGGCAAATTGGCTGAAAAATCACATACAATTAACTAAAAATGTGATTAAATGGATTATCATTTTAGACCAATAGGTGGCGTAGTTACAAAATCGATGTGATGTGGTCAGAGTTTGGTGACGATGAAAAAATCTTCAGACCAGTCGCATTAAAATTAAATACAGAGATTTATTCAAAAGTTATAAGCATTATTAGAAATGTTGTTATAGCTTTGACCAAAAGGTGGCACTATCTTGAAATCTTTTGAGTCTCTTACAGTACAGTACAAGAGAGTAGAAGAGAGTAGACTTGACGTGAAGAGAGAAGCAAAATAAGGAGAGGTAAGGGGAGGGAGAGGGAAAGAAAATGCGACCGCCTTAGTTGAGTGCCAAAGAAGAGCCTTGTTATCACTGTGCAGGCAAGTGGTGGTGGTGTAAACGTGCAGGGGTTTTCTTGGCACACTTTATGACAATGCCGTTTTAATTTGTTCATGATGTCATCTCAATGGATAGACAATCTTAGTGGTTTCAGATGTGACCTGATGTTACATTTAAAGAGTATTAAGGAGAAGATCAGCAGATGAACTGACAGAACTCCTCTCTAAAACACTAGTTAATAAGACCCTCTGTTTCACGTTGAGACTTGTTTTGTGTTTCTTTAAATAACACTGCAAAATAATTTCTGGAGATTATTTCTCCAGGGAGAAAGAGTGAGGCAGAGGGAGACATGATTATAAATACAGTGTTTGTACATTTTGTGATATGTGTGTGCATTTTTGTGTGTGCATCTCTGTGGGTATTATGGTTTCGTATATTTGAGATGATTATACAAATGACAAAAAAAAAAAAAAAAAAAAGAACAACACACCCCCTCCAAAAACATAAAAAAATAAAAACACAGGCAGGTTAGTGTCTCATCTCTCTCTCTCTCCCACTGATCTCAGAATTGTTGCTGCTCTTAATTGGGATGGGGGCGCTTGGTTCGGTTGCTCCAGAGAACAAAAGGGGTTTTAATTAGTGGGTGTTACAAGTGTGAGTCTCATGGGAAGGGTCTATATTGAGCTACAGTGAAGCTGGACACATTCTCTAAATCCTCATTGTGGTAAAAGCATACCCTTGTTCCCATGTGGAAATAAGACTCATTCTTAAAATGAACTCTATAGCATTGTGTGCATTAATGTGTATTAGTTCACAATATACCAGAAAGTACTCAGTTGTTCAATGTGATAAACATATACTGCTTTCTAAGAACAGTATAATGAGACCCTTACCTATCAAACGGATTAGCCACCTAGTACTCACTCGTACGAATTGGTCTTGAGATAGTGTTGGTAGATAGGAACGATGCTGTTAACCCGAGTGTAGCCCACTATGAATTTCATTAAGACGCTTTCCTTTAGCGTCAGTTATACCATGGTCTGGGTGAATACTCGATTCTGATTGGCTGCAGGGTGTCCGTTAAAAAGTGATAGAGGACACCTAGTAAAGTAGTTCTGGTGAAACTGCCTGTTTACCATTCGAAATGAATAAATAAATGCACTACCCACAGCTGTGAGTAACCATAGCAACAGACAGTCAAAGTATCCGTTAACAATTTGCTCTATCAAAACAAACATCTAACGTTAGTTAGATATTACACAGCCTACTAATACAACAATGAGTGACTTCATTATTTCTTTTAACATTTATGGAAAATATGACTTTGACGACTGGTATGCTGCTGAAGAAAGAAAAAATGTAGATAAAACGAAGAAACGTCGCAAAGAAAATTACACCGCTACTGCTCTGAATGAGACCCTGCGGGAGTTTTACGCAGCTGTCCAGACAACCAAGGCAGGAGGAGAGCAGCGTTTCAAGCCTAAGAAGCCTGTTTGATTAATTGTTTTATGTGTAATTAAAAAAAAAAAAACTATGCCTACCTTTGTGTTTCATAAAAAAAAAATGCATTTTGGTTCTACAAGCTGAGCGGACTATAAATATCTCCGGTTGCTAAATAAACCAGGCGAGTTATTATTTGTAAAAGCTTGATTTAGCCTAATTAAAATATAAACTAGCAGCTAATGTTTTAAAAATGTTTTATTTGGCAAGTGACCATGGTATAAGCAGGTTAATGCCCTTCGAGGTGTCCATTGTCAGGTTTTAATGGACTTCGGCGGAGGCAACCGTCCTCCGCTGCGCGTCGGCCGGTTCACGCCTCGCCGTCGTCCATTAAAACCTGACAATGGACACCTCGTCGGGCATTAACCCTTACTTAGATGACGCCGTAGGATCGCGTCATGTAAGTGACGCTAAAGGGCGCCTAAAACGTCAAATATTGAAGCATGGTCAAAGGTGACGCCTTGGGGTGAGAATGTGTTGTATAATGCTCATTTTCTCAATTGCTTAATTATCTTTAAATTAAAACTAAAACCAATAACAAAATGTTACTTGAATTTAAATAAAATAAAACATCAAAAATTGTATTACATTTGTGTTCATTTTAGTTAGTTGCCAATACATACTTTCTCATTTTATTTTAGTTTAAGCATTAAAATAACACAAACAAAAGCTTTCATACAAATTAAAAAGAACTATTGATTTAAATAAAAAAAGAAAACTAATACAAATTATACAAACACTGCAAAATTACTAAAATTACAAACTACTTCAGAATATTAATAAAAACTATAACAGTAATGATACTGAAATAACATTGATGCCTATAAATATTAAAGTTTGCCAGGTGATGGTAATCTGCTGTATTCCTCACAACCTCACACATTTAGAACTGAAACATGCAACAAATGACAGTGGGAATAAATTATTTTGTAGTGAATTGCCCCTGAGAGCTATAGTGGATACTATGCATTGTAAAAACAAAAAAGTAAGTCATGTTACACCTCTACTGATCTTGGGACACACTGAAATGTTTCTAGGTTGGTGATGGCACAGTGGATAAGACACATGCCTTTGGTGTGAGGGACCCGCGTTCGAATCCATTGTGAGACACCAATGTGTCCCTGAGCAAGACTCTCCACCCCTACTTGCTCCAGAGGCGTGCGACCTCTGAAATAAAGAGCAATTTGGATGTCGCTTTGGATAAAAGCGTCAGCTAAATGAGTAAATGTAATTTGCTATGGACGCATTGTATTTTACTCAGCAGCACGTTTCTTATATAATCCTCCGATCATTCACCCAGATCCACGACTGCAACATTACAGAACAAAGATAGAGTATCAACAAAACAGCCAATAAATTTCAGAGAAGATTGAAAATAGGTTTTGTATAGCATGTCCTCAGTGAAGATGAAAAACTTTGACCCAGAATGCAGTTATTGGTAATCATTACTTTCACAACAGAACAACGGATTCCAATATCTGTGAAATAACTAATCCCACACTACCCCACCAGTCTCTGAGAGGTACTAAAGACTCTAATAGACCTTTTCTGAGCTCACAATGGAGGCAAACAACCTCATGCAATAACTCTGATGAGAGTGATTAAGGCACGCAGTGGGAAACGAGAGAATTGATTGTCTGGAGTGATTGGCTGAGTGACCCTGCATGGAAGTGCTGCGAGAGAATTGAACTCAGTCATTTTGTATCCCCTTTCCTGGCTGATTATATTAATAAGATAAATCCAAGATCCCCTATCAGGCCTTAACCTGACTATTTTTATGAAATGGGTTACACAAATCTCTTTCATGGTCTCTGGAGAGTCGATCAGTTTTAGAGGGGAGATATAAGGGATCATTGCTCTCACAGGATTTGTCAAAGATTGGAAATAAATCGAAATGGGGCAGCAAATCAAAGTCAGAAATAGCTAGAATTGGGGTTGCCAATCAGAGTTTTCTGCCCCAGAATGGCAGAGACCTAATTAGTGGTGTTTGTGCTACTGACATAAATGATTCCTCAAATCATACTGCTTGACAAGTAGAATGTTTAGTTGCTTTTCCTTGTGGATGATGCAATGGGTGAAAAATCATAAATTCCATTAGACATGCAATGAAGGTGGATTCAAAGCATACATAGAGATGAGTGTATATATATGAAGAGTTCAGATGCAAAAGCCTCTAAGTGCCATTTGAAATTTTCTTCTAGAATCATCATTTTTATCAAGCTTCTATATTTAAGTTCAGTGATTTCACTTAAATGGCAATGATAATTACCTATTAATTGTTATTTAAGTGAAATTACTGAACTTAAATATACAAGTTTAATAAAAATCATCATTAAAGAAGAAAATTTCAAATGGCATTTAGAGGCTTTTGCATCTGAACTCTTCATATGAGGTGGGCTCCAAACACTAAAGTTGCAGGCACATTTACCATTTCTTGGAGTAATTTTGCGGGTGAAAATTCAGTTGGAATCTGTGAGATGGGGTTTTGCATGAGGGATTGACAGCGGTGAGGATAAAGTGTTGAGAGCGGCCAAGAGCTCTCAAATTAAGAAATGCTCAACTTTATGCAAATAAAGAGCAGAAAAACGCCTGGTGTGCAGCTGCAGCTGTGAGGTTAATGTCTGTCTTGAGCGTTTGCTTAGATTGTGCTGGAGTTTCTGCTGGATTTAGTGCATAAATCAGTATTTACACATTGAATGGATAAGTTGTTATATGTACTACCCTATCTCACGACCAATTCGTACGAATTCGTACGAGTGATTAAAAAGTGGCTAATTCGTACTAATTCGTACGACCTCACTCGTGCGAATTCATACGATTTGTCTAAACCCACGTGACGGTTATGTTTAGGGGCGGGGTCAGGGGTAGGTCATTCGTACGAATTCATACGAATTGGCTAATTCGTAAAATATGTACGATTTAGCAAAAATCGTACTAATTTGTACGACTGAGGTCGTATGAATTGTTACGAATTAGCCACCTCGTAAAATTCGTACGAATTCCCGTGAGATCGGGTTGTATATGTATGTTAAATATTGCAGTTTGGACATTTTCATTTTGAATAGATTGCCTGTGTTTACAAAATGAAGAGTTCAGATGCAAAAGCCTCTAAGTGCCATTTGAAATTTTCTTCTAGAATGATCATTTTTATCAAGCTTGTATATTTAAGTTCAGTGATTTCAATTAAATGGCAATGATAATTACCTATTAATTGTTATTTAAGTGAAATTACTGAACTTAAATATACAAGTTTAAAAAAAATCATCATTAAAGAAAAAAAATTCAAATGGCATTTAGAGGCTTTTGCATCTGAGCTCTTCAAATATTATTAAATTGACACTTATCTTTACTTTGGCCATTCGGAAATTTGCATCTAAAATGTAATTGTGTGTATATGTGACGTTTGTATTGGCTGTGCAAAGAGGCGTTTTAGCATTGCCAGAGGCATCGAGCAGAGTTTTGACTCTGCAGTGTGAATGGAGCTTTAAGAACACATTAGCAGCCACGTACAGTAACAACACCTTGACGACTACCGGAAAATCATAACATTGTTGTGCACAACGTATCTCTTTCTTGTTCATCTGTCTTTATTTCATGCTCTATTTATTTTCTGACAAATGGTTCATTGGATATGTATGACAGAATCTGTATCATTTATAAAAGCGCGTCTATACCACAAAAAGATTTTTCACCCACAGCACCCCCTCATCTCTGGAAGATTTTTTGGCTGCTGTGTTAAGTGCGAAAGTTTAAAATGCATTAATTGCTCCTCGCTGATGGGAGATAATCTGCACAATTAAAATAATTGTTCTGCTGGAGCTGTGCTGGAAGAGTCCCCTGTCACAGCTCTTGCGAGAGGCTGGCCATAAATAGCAAGATGCTCCTCACCATATGCTGTCGAGCTCATAGGGGACCGCTCCAGTTCAGACTGCCCTTATGTGCCACTTAAGAGCAAATCTTAGAGATAACAGCTGTCAAATTACATTTGTAACTGGCTGTTTTTGAGCATTACAAAGATCAAGATAACGTGTAAAGTCTTACCAGGAAATGTGGTGTGTTTGTTTTACTTGTGTGTGTCTGTGTGTGCAGTGTACAGTATGTTATGCTGTGTATTATGCATTGCCAAAAAGTAGAAGACTGAGCTTCTTTATATTATTTGTAATGCTGCTTGTCATTTAAAACAAAACTGTTTTTAACTCTAGTCAGCTAACTTCTATGGAGGACACTTTCTGGTAGTGTTGTAGACCAAGTCAAGACCAATAAATTGAGGGGTTGAGACAATACCATGACCAATACCATCTAAAAGATCCACATTATTTACCAATCTAATGAAATTACTAAAAACACAATTTATATTTGGACTGCAGAGGTGGCACATGTCACATGTTACTGAGTAGAAATACACTACGTAGGAGAATGTTAAAAAAAAAAAACTGTCTTTATTAAATCCAGGCAAGAGAATTGCAGGAGAATGGCAAAACAAAACCACATAACATTGACGAGACAGGACAAAGAACTGAACAAAACAGCGACATATCAGAAAAAACGAGGGAACTAATGAACTAATTCAAACTAGAGTTACGTTCAGACTGCCAGTCCAAATCCGATTTTTGTGGGTATTTCCGATTGAAATCTGATCAGAATTAGCTAATGTGAACAGCAATTATACATTACATTTTTACAAATCTGGTTCAAGCTACATAGATATGTGGTTTGAAATCCTATTCAAATCGCATTTCTGTAAATCCTTTTCAGTCTGACCGATCTGATCGGATTTATCCAAGTGTTGTTGCAAAGTAAATAATTTTAGATCAGATTCCATTCGGATTCACAAATATTCGGATTTGGACTGACATCGTGAACACAGCCTAGGTCAAACAACTGAACAGAATAATCCTGAATTGACCCCAGGAGGAGGACATGGAAGAAGCCAGGAACAAAACAGTCATTGGACAACCAGGAAAAAGAGTTGCGATTTAAGAACCAAGGAGGCTAGCCAAGAATGAGGCCCATGGCGGCGTCGAGTGAGGGAGGAGCCATGGTGGAGAAGGGGATGGCATAATGAGGACATAGCAATGACTATAAGGAGGAACCGGGGTACCAGAGTGCTGAGGTGGAGCCAGAGCAAATGAGGCCCAAGGTGAAGCCAGAGGGAGGGCAGAGCCAGACAGAGCCTCATGGGAGTGGAGATTTAATGCAGCGGACGGCTCGCAAGTCCGTGGCACAGGAATTATTTTTAATTCTTTCTTATAGTTTTAATCTTGCAAGTAAAGAAATTTATAAAGTCATTAGGGACGTGCTGTTTGGAAATGTCTGAAATTGTTGAAGATTTATTTCTTGTAAATTTAGCCACTGTTTCAATTAAATACCTAGGATCGTTTTCGTCTCAAAGAGACGGAAATAAGCAGATATTGTAGTTTTCAAGACGTTTCTGTATATGCAGCAACATTGTTTTTCAGGCTGCCATCTTGAGGGCACAAGTGTGCTCGCTATACCACTACATTGGACTGTTTTCCTTAATTTTCTTTAGCAAAGCGCAAATGAGCAACCATGTCTACAGTGCTAGAGAAGAGAGAGTTGATTGATTTTGTTGCAGCATCGAGAGCACAACCGTAACAACAAAAAACTATTAGAAAGTTATTGATTGCATTTGAAGCAGCAAGTTTTACATCCAAATACATTAATGATATTAAAAAATAAATCAGACATTGCACCAGGAATTTGTATGACTAGTTTATGACTAATAACTAGGGCCTGTCCTAAAACCCTAACTTGTGGTATTTGCACTTCACCACTTGTCTAGTTACATGACAAATTTAGTGTTTTTGGCCCAAGAGTTCAAGTGGGCACAAAGACCACAAGTGTGCATATAACTTTTGATTACCCAGTAACAAAACATAGTATTGTAAAAATGCAAGAGATTTATTTAAATTAAACATTTTGATTTCCAATACTAACACAATTTTAAAAGGTTAAAAGAATAATTGTGGTGCTTATTATTAAGCGTAAAAACACAGTTGCAAACGTTTTACAAAATGCACGGTAATGGTTCCTTCGTTAATGAGTAACTACACAAGAACCAATAAGTAATGCAATATTAACAATCTAGTAACTATTATTAACTAACAAGAAACTCTGATTATCGAACTAGTAATGGCGCACAGATGAAAGCGGTAGTCCAATATTAACTAATCAATAACTAGCCTACTATTTATTGAATGCTTAACTACTGAAAAAGTTTATTAAAAATCTAGTAACTACTATTAACTAAAAATAAACTCTGATTAATGAATTAGTAAGTAATAGTGCACAGATGAAAGTGTTAATACATACTTATATGGGAATTACTAATTATTTGGATCCGTATTCTAAAGTAAAGATCATGGGAGCTAACTAGTAATGACTCGTAAAGTGTTACTAACTAGTAAAGTGTTACTACATACTTCTAAAAATTTTTCTAAAAGTATAATAAAGTTCACCAAAAATCTCAAACGGTTGAAAAGACTTTAGTGTTTGGTTGCACAAGTCATGACTAGATCATGTAGTAACACTTGAGTCATTACTAGTTAGTTCCAATGATCTTCACTTTATAATACGGATCCAAATAATTAGTAATTCCCATAAAACTATGTAGTAATACTTTCATCTGTGCACTATCACTTACTAATTTGTTTAATCAGATTTTTTTTTGTTAATAGTAGATGTTTCAGTAGTTCTCTGGGAAGCATTACAAAAATAGTAGGGTAACACTTTATTTCGATAGTCCACTTTAGACATTCAACTAACTATAAGTAGCTTTGCCACTACATGTCAACTAACTATCATTAAAGTATTAGTAGACTGTCTGCTTAATATCTGCTAACACTTTATTTTGTTGGTCCCCCAACAGACATTCAACTGACTGTAAGTAACTTAGCAACAAGAAGTCAACTTGTTCTCCTAACCTGAACCCTAACACCTAACCCTAACCTAACAGTCTACTGACAGTCTTCTACAGCCTACTAATACTCTAATGACACTTAGTTGACATGTAGTTGAAAAGTTACTTATAGTTAGTAGAATGTCTAAAGTGACTATCGAAATAAAGAGTAACCAATAGTAGTTATTGATTAGTTAATAGTGAACTACCACATTCATCTGTGTACTATAACTTACTAGTTTGTTAATCAAGAGAGTTTAAGAGTTAAGAGTTTCTTGATAGTTAATAGTAGTTACTAGATTGTTAATATTGTGTTGTAAGGAATTGAGGCGAATCAAACACAGATTAATCAAATTAATCTCTCATGGGATTAATTCACATGGATTCAACACTCCAAAGGTTCTGGAACTCACATTCCATTGACTGGATGGCTCCAAAAGGTCTGCTTTGGGGGACAATAAACCCCCCCTCAGAAGACTTTTTATGGTCCTGCAGACCAACAGAATGCCACAGAAAGGGGGCACTCCTTTGATCCCCTAACAGAGATGTTACGCAGACCTCTTCTCCCACGAGTTGAACATACCACGACCTCACTGTTGAGATCTCTCTGAGATCTCACACATAAAATCATATAAACTCACCACAGAACAATTCTTGGACTTATAGCCAAACATCATAATTCTTGTTGTTCCTACACTTCATGTGTTATTATGCTTAGATCACATATTAATCATATAATTGTTATTAATTGTGATTGTTTATAACTCTAGAGCGTGAATGCCTCGTTTCATATCAAACGAATCGTGTTCTCTTGATTCAAAAGATGGCTTGATTGAAATCTGTGTAAAATGTTTTGTATTCCTTTAAATCTATAATATTTTAAATGTGGTCTCTTGTAAAGTGAGAAGATCACAGATCATGCCTAATTAATGATCAGCAGAAGTTAGATCCACCTCCTAAAATTATACCATTGTCTCATTGGCCAGAAGTTTCTGGGAGGTTGGACTGAGTTTTAAGTTAAAGATCCGAACAAAGGAACAAGACCTCATGTTCAGTTTTGTGTTCTGTTCGTTCGTTCGTTCAGTTCGTAACTGTTAAGTTCGTGCCTCTCTCTAAAACAACAAGAGAGTGTTCCTGTTCGCGATTCTCTCTGAAACAAAGAGCGTGTTCGCACGCTTCTACATCGACTAGACCAAATTCGACCAGCAGACAAAATAACCCATCGAGACCGGGGTTAAAACAGCTCATTCAAGCCATCCAACTCGCCTTACTTTCATTTCTTTCCTTTATTTTCTTTTTCGTAAGAGTCTCGTTTCAAAGTTAAGTTTGCTGCAAAGCTTCGCTTTAAACGGCTCTCCGCAACGTGCTTCGAACCGTAAGGACTCTCTTTGCCTGCTAACGCCCACGTGACCGGCAAACTCAGGATCTTCCATCCAGGCACTTCAAAGACAACCAGCCACGAGGACCCGGGAAACCCCCTTCGACACAACACTGCGAAAGGAATTCCCTAAACCACGCAGACACAAGCAAGTACTCCAGACTCTTAGCTGAACTGGTGCTTTAATGCAAATTGAATAACCTCTCTAAGAAACGAAGGTTAAATTAAAGGGGTCATGAACTGGCTTTTTAAATTGTATTATATTGTTGTCTGAGGTCAATTTATGACGTTCGCTTGGTTTTTGCATTCAAAAACATCAAAATGAATAAGTAATAGGCTATTTTGTACCCAAGTTGTGAGCCTTCCTGAAAAACGGTCGGTTTTTATGGGCGTGTCGCACTGAAGACTTGGAAATAAACGCCCACTGCTGCGAGTGGATGACAGTTTTGCATATCATAATGAGTTTAACTCACCCGTCGGTGTACGTGGGGGAAAACGTCCAATGTTGTCAAATGGCAACCGGATTCGCCCACATGTTCGACCCAGAGTCCGTGTGTTGCACAATTCCTGTCAGATCAATATAGACGGCACAGCACCGTTCTTTACTCTAAATCGGTCTGCAAATCCAGTCTTGTTTACAAAACAATCCTCAGTGAAATGAAGCGAACAGACGACGATGTTTTACCTCATCACCTGGAACGTCATTAAAAATAAAGTTTATCCATGAAGTCCTATTGTAATCCAGAGGAAGCTTATGCAGCGACTGTCTTCCACAACCAGGCACTGCAAAATATTCTGTATTGCTCGGTAGAACGATCCGGTTTGTCATCACGAGGTAGGCATGTATGTTAGGCTACTTAGCTATGCGTGTAATACACGAATCGGTGGGCGGGGCTAAACCGGCCTTGTTGAAGTAGGCGTTGATCTTCTTCTGCGGGGGTGGTGTTTTAACTCCTTCAACGTCATAGTTTCCCACTTTTAAAAAAGGCTGGTTTTCAGAGGCTGGCGTCAATAAAGGCTTTTATTGGACTAACAAGGATGTTTTCAGTTCTGAAACTTACAGGAGATTCTTATAATATGATGACCTCTTAGATGTCAAAAGCTCAAGGAAAATTTGATTTCTCAGTTCATCACGACTTTAATGCTTGGTGGTCCATTCCAGGTTACATCTTGTAAAGTGCATAGAGAGACTTTCTCTCTCATGCCTGTTCCAACTCACTCTTTCTCTCTCTCTTCTCCTCTGTGCCTTGTTTGAATGTGTGTGTGCGTGATTGTTAGACATCAGTTTTATGTGTTAGAATAGCTAATAAAGTCTTGTCCATATATTTGAAAAGATAATTGCCTTGTGTCGTGTTTGCACATTTAATGTCTTGTACTGTTCGAACTAAAGTTACCTTGCTAAGACATAGTGTTCACTATAGATTGGGTATATATATCCTTGCAAATTACGGCCTGTTCAAATGAACTCCAAACGAGTCATTTGCTCGGTTCAGTGATTCGGTCAAGATTCATTGTAAATCAATGAATCATTCCCTTTGATCTAAATTGGCCTTCGGCCCCCTTTAATACATGTTATGTATATTATTAAATGTTGCATTTGCAACAGTGTTACTCATTGGTTCGTGTGTAGTTATTCATTAACGAAGTGCACAAATCTCCCAAAAATATCCAACACTTTACATTTCACTACCAGGTTATATGGAATATCTAATTAATTTAACTTACACTGGAAAGTTTTCCTAGTCATGTAGCAAAAATTGGGGCATACAAATTCCCGAAGGTGATATTGGAGATAGTGTGGATAAGCAACACATTGGCTGGGATAAGGTGTGAATTCCAAACTGTGTTTTTGCTTCCTTGAAGGGCACTCTGGGAAGGGGAGGACATTTGGAGGGGTGTTCCAAATGAAAGTTAACACCTGAATCCCTTCATGAAGGGCCCTTCCACAAGTCTGGTTACATTTGATGGTCACTTCTTGATGATCAGGATGCTGCCTTATATTTAAGTGAAACACCATTTTGTATTTAATTTGCTTATTGCATCATTATCTTCTATTAATGTTGACAGATTAATGTTCCTTCCTTCAGTATGCAGATATGAAGCCTTAAAATTCTGTATTTTATAGTAGTGCACTAGGGTTTGGAACAAAGCTTGTTTACAATAAGATAAAGCTACAATCCAGGTATGTCAAACATTTCTGCATTTGGCTAGAGTTTTCTCTCTCTTGCTGGCTTCAGAGTGCATTCTGATCTTAAACTGCTCAGCGAGATGGTGATGATGAAATTCTTTTGTTTAGAGTCTACCATTAGCAGAGACTCAAGATAAACAGAACCTCTTCTGCTCATTAAGGAAGGGAAGAGCAGACGTTACACTGACCCGCTCTCACCCGGAACTCATTAATATCACTGTAGCTTCCGTGAGCCGTGGCTGCTGCTCCTCTTATCTGACATCTTGCTATATTTAAGACTTAGAAGACTGGCCACAGGAAAATTCATTATCTCTGAAGAAAAGGAAAAGGCCAAGAGAAACTGAATACTAATTGGATTTATCTGTATATTATTGAAATCCAAATATTCCTTGAAATGTTCCCATTACATAACGCATTAGGCTGAGTAAAAGTTAATAGCAGTGCATGTGGACACTTCTAGTGACAAACGATGCCTGAAGATTGTTAATTAAAGACACCAGTATATTTCATTTATGAAGAATTATTACCACTGTCTTCTGTACTAATATTATATATGTACTATACCATTATACTGTAAATTGTATCCATTCCTCCTGGGATAGTGCTCTCTAGTAATATGGCACATAGTCTTAGAGCTCAAACATGACGATTTGGGGCTCAGGTCAGGAAGCAGACAGATTGGCTAAACCGACCGTCTGCCTGTCCCACGTCACTGAGGTTAGACGAATCGCATCACATAGAGATTCTTTCACCTAGATATATCATGATTCATGATATACGCCTTATTCACGGCAGCGCCATCTTTGATTTTTAATGAGAATAAAAGCGAGGCTGTGAGGTATAGACTTGCATCTCTTCAATGGGCTGTACTGTTATTTAATGTGTTTTCGGATTGTTCTGCTCATGAAACACTGGAAAAATATCTTTCCAAGTCAGTTGACAAAAAACCTTCCCCCAAAAAAATTTTTTTTGCCTTGGCTGTGGCCGGCCAAAGACCCATGAAAGTCTGAAAAAATATCACCGCCATGGCCGGCGGAAGGGTCCTCACTGCAGCGGCCACCAGAAGGGTCTTCTTCACCCTGACCGCCTGAACGTCCTGCTCCGCCCTGGCCGCCTGCACGTCACGGACTGCAGGATGCCCACCCCCCCTCCCGTGTTCTGTCTTGCACGGCGCGGGTCGTGTAGCGGGAGAGGGTAGTTATGTCACAGTCATTGTCTGCACCAGTCTGTATTTGTCATCACTACACTTCCCAGGATCCCGCTTGTCTCCTCACCTGAACTCACCTCCTCATTCAACCCGGTCTCACCCCAAGACGTCATATAACTGACGTTTTGGGACGTCTTTTGACCATACGTCAATATTCGCCTTTTTAGGGCCCCCTTAAACGTCGGTAGATGAGGTTATGGGATCCTAACTCTACCCCATACCTAAACCTAACCCGTCACCTAACTGACGTTAAAGGTAAAGCGTCAGTTGTATGACGGCCCGGGATCGCCATCTACCGACGTTTAAGGGGGCCCTAAAAAGGCTGATATTGACGTATGGTCAAAATACGTCCCAAAACGTCAGTTATATGACTTTTTGGGATGAGACTGTCCTCATTAGCCACCTGTTTCTCGCCGTGATCATCTGTGTCATCTGTCCTCACCTCGTTATTGTTCATTTGTATCTGTATTTAGTCTCCTTCTGTTCAGTTAGTCTGGGTCGGTCGTCTATGTATAGTTGTTTGAATAGAAGTCCTGGAGTGTTTGCCTTCATTTCTCTAAGTTTAAGTTTGTTAATAAAACATCTAAATTGAGTTCATTTTGTCCTCATCTTTGTCCTTGTCCACAGTCTTAAGTCAATATATATATATATATATATATTGTGGTATGGGGGGCGTGGTTTAGCGCTGTCTGCGGCGGGAGAGCGGGGGAGGAGTCGAGCGGGAAGTAAGCGGGTCAAGTTCAAATGATAAACACCTGTCTGTAATTCCAGTGATTGGCGTTGGGAGAGTATTTGAGCGGGCCAGTTGGACACCGCACTGAGAGAGACTGGAGCTTGTGTGTGTGCAGAGCTGGAGGAGAAGCTGTGGAAGGAGCGATTTATTCGAGTGAGAAAAGGAAGCTGTGAATCAGCGGGAAAGAGGCTGTCCGACTGTAGACATCATTTTATTGTGAAGTGCTGAGACACTGTGGAAAGAGTTTTTTTGTTTCTGCTTAATAAAGCACACAAGCTCCTGTATTCGCCGACCCCTTGTCTTCTTCCATCACCTCCTTGAACCTTGTCACACTGGTGCCGAAACCCGGGATGGAAGAAGCAGCAGCCGCCGCCAGGAATCCTCTGTCTTCGCCGTTTGCGGAGATCATCCAGGGACTCGCGGGCTTGCACCAACAACACCAGGCAGCCCTGTTGAAGATGGAGGAGCGACAGGAACGTCGGTTCGACACGCTCCTCAAGGAACAACAGGAGGCCCGCGAGCAGTTCCGGAGCTGGGTGGACCAGGGGGTCCGGGCCCCGGCCGCGGCCCCCATGCTGCACAAGATGGGGCCGCTGGATGACCCGGAGGCCTTCTTGGACCTCTTCGAGAGGTCGGCCGCGGCCGGGAAATGGCCGGAAAATGACTGGCCGCTGCGCCTCATTCCATTGCTGTCCGGAGAGGCGCAGCTCGCCGCCCAACACCTGCCCGTTAGTAACCTCCTGGTCTACCAGGACCTTAAACGCGCCATCCGGCAGCGGGTCGGTCGGTCTCCGGAGCAAAGCCGCCAGCGGTTCCGGTCCCTAGAGCTGGGGGAGATCGGCCGGCCCTTCGTCTTCGCGCAGCAGCTCCGGGACACCTGCCGCAAATGGCTGGTGGCCGAGGGACGCGACGTCAACGAAATCATCAAGCTGGTGGTGCTGGAGCAGTTCATTGCGAAACTGCCAAAGAAGACCGCGCAGTGGGTCCAGTGCCACCGGCCGACGTCGCTGGACCAGGCCATCACGTTGGCGGAGGATCAGCTGGTGGCGTGCCCGGGGGTCGGCGAACCCCAAACATCTTCTCTCTCTCTCTCTCTTCCCCCTCCCTCTCTCTCTCGCCCTGTCCCCGCTCCCAGGTCCCGAGGAGGAGGTCCTCCGCGTCCGGCGCCCCGCTGGAGGTCCGGGCCCAGCGCTGAGGCGGTCCCGGCGCCCCGCCCTCCGCCTCAAAGTGGGACCCTGACTGGGAGCGTCCCTCCGTCTTCTGGCCCCGCGCTCTCCCCTCGCCAATCCCTTGACCCGTTTCCCGCCACCGGAGTGGCGGGGAGGCCTTGGCCGGCCTGTTGGCGTTGTGGGGACCCGGGGCACTTTATTGATAGGTGTCCACTGATGGAGGTGGACACCTTCATTCGGGTCCCCTATGCGCCACAGGCTGCCCCCGATCAGACTGGGCTGTATCAGATACCTGTAAGTATCGAGGGGGTTACGTATCAAGCTTTGGTGGATTCAGGTTGTAACCAAACCTCCATCCACCAAAGTTTGATTCAGCCTGGGGCATTGGATAAGAGCCGCGAGGTTATGGTGCGGTGTGTGCACGGCGAGGTGATGGGATATCCCGTCGTGTCAGTTATGATCCAATTCAGGGGACAAAAGCATTGTGTGGAGGTGGCAGTTAATCCGCACCTCCGGCACCCGCTGATTCTGGGAACTAATTGGCCGGGGTTTCAATCTTTATTGGCATATTTGTGTGCGGGTGCTCCTGGGCAAAACCAACGGCAACGGGCGGGGGCGACCGTTCAGGTGGGCGAAGCTGTGCCGGGACCGTCGGCGGCTGTTTCAGGGGAACAAAGCGGGGCTGAAAATAACATCTTTTCAGACCGTGATGACTTTCCTCTGGAACAGTCCCGAGATGACACGCTGAAAAACGCGTTTGAGCAGGTCCGCGTCATCGACGGACAGCAGGTTCGGCCAGAACAGCCGCTCACGTACCCGTATTTTGCCGTGATTAAAGACCGGTTGTATCGGGTGACCCAGGATACCCAGACAAAACAAGATACAACCCAGTTATTAGTTCCTAAGAGCCGTCGGGAAATGCTTTTCCAGGCGGCTCATTGTAATCCGATGGCTGGACACCTCGGGCAGGCAGCCACGTTAAATCGTTTAATGACCCGATTCTTTTGGCCGGGCATTCATGAGAATGTGCGCAGGTGGTGTGCGTCTTGTCATGAATGTCAGTTAGTGAACCCTCCGGCCCATAGTAAAGCACCATTGTGCCCCCTGCCGTTAGTCGAGGTCCCCTTCGAGCGAATTGGCATGGACCTCATCGGGCCATTAGAGCGATCAGCACGGGGGCATCGCTTTGCATTAGTCCTGGTGGATTATGCAATGCGATACCCTGAAGCAGTCCCACTACGCAATATTTCGGCTAAAAGCGTTGCGAGTGCGCTGTTTCAATTAATCTCCCGGGTGGGAATCCCAAAAGAGATTCTCACTGATCAGGGCACGGCGTTTATGTCACGTACGATACGCGAACTGTATGAATTATTGGGCATTAAATCGATTCGCACCAGCGTCTATCACCCACAAACAGACGGCCTGGTGGAACGATTTAATCGCACGTTAAAATCCATGATTCGTAAGTTCGTGCGGGAAGACGCCAAAAATTGGGATAAGTGGTTAGAACCCCTCTTGTTCGCTGTACGGGAGGTCCCCCAAGCCTCCATGGGGTTTTTCCCCTTTGAGCTTCTCTATGGCCGCCAGCCCCGCGGGGTTTTGGATGTCCTTAGGGAGGCTTGGGAGGACGGACCTTCTAATAGCAAAAACGAAATTCAATATGTCCTGGACCTGCGAACAAAACTCCACACTTTGGGGCGGCTCTCTATGGAGAACTTGTTACAGGCTCAGGACAAACAAAGTCGGCTGTACAATAGGGGGGCTAAGCTACGTAAATTTGCACAGGGAGATAAAGTGCTCGTATTACTTCCCACATCCAGCTCGAAATTACTCGCCAAGTGGCAAGGACCGTTTGTGGTTACACGGCGAGTTAATGATCTTAACTATGAAATCGCTCGTTCAGATAGGGGGGGAGCGCATCAAATATACCACCTCAACCTCCTTAAAAGATGGAATGAGGTGGAGTCAGCGATGCTGGCGACGGTGGTGAGTGGGGAGGAGGATCTCGGGCCAGAGGCGAATGTAAAAGTGCAATCCCTCCCTCTGGCCACTTGCGGAGACCACCTCTCGCCGTCCCAGGTCGCTGACATTCAGCAGTTACAAGCGGGTTTCGCAGATGTGTTCTCGCCCCTCCCTGGCCGAACGAATCTCATACAGCACCACGTTGAGACGGAGCCGGGCGTGGTGGTTCGCAGCCGACCGTATAGATTACCTGAACACAAGAAAAAGGTAGTTCAGGATGAATTAGCGGCGATGCTGGATATGGGAGTAATCGAGGAATCCAACAGTGACTGGGCAAGCCCGATAGTTTTAGTGCCTAAAACCGACGGCACCGTCCGGTTCTGCGTGGATTACCGCAAGGTGAATGCTGTATCGAAGTTCGATGCATATCCAATGCCAAGGGTTGACGAGTTACTCGATCGGCTGGGCACGGCTCGTTTTTATTCGACACTGGATTTAACGAAGGGATATTGGCAGATCCCCTTATCTCCAATGTCCAAAGAAAAGACCGCTTTCACGACGCCGTTCGGATTACACCAATTTGTCACCCTTCCGTTCGGCTTGTTCGGGGCAACTGCCACCTTCCAGCGCTTGATGGACCGGATTCTACGGCCGCATGCTGCATATGCTGCGGCGTACTTGGATGACATTATCATCTATAGTAATGATTGGCCGAGGCATATGCAGCATTTGCGAGCGGTCCTCAAGTCGCTGAGGAAGGCGGGGCTCACGGCCAACCCGAAGAAGTGTGCGATTGGGCGCGTGGAGGTCAGGTATCTGGGCTTCCACTTGGGCCACGGGCAGGTGCGTCCCCAAATTGACAAGACAGCAGCGATTGCGACCTGCCCGAGTCCCAAGACCAAAAAGGAGGTTAGACAGTTCCTGGGGCTGGCAGGATATTATAGGAGATTTGTGCCAGATTATTCGGACCTTGCTAGCCCGCTGACTAATCTAACTAAAAAGGGGGCGCCAGATACCGTCCAGTGGACGGAGCAGTGTCAGCAGGCTTTTACCCGGATAAAAGCAGCTCTGTGTGGCGGCCCGCTGTTACAGGCTCCTAATTTTTCTCTTCCTTTTTCTCTGCAGACAGACGCGTCGGACAGAGGATTGGGTGCGGTCTTGACCCAGGAGATAGAGGGCGAGGAGCGGCCGGTGCTGTACATCAGTCGTAAGCTCTCTAAGAGGGAGACGATGTACAGCACCATTGAGAAAGAGGCATTAGCCATCAAATGGGCCGTCCTCACTCTCCGCTATTATCTCCTGGGTCGGGAGTTCACCCTCTGTACCGACCACGCTCCCCTGCAGTGGCTCCACCGCATGAAAGATGCCAACGCGCGGATCACCCGTTGGTATCTGGCACTACAACCTTTCAAATTCAAGGTGATCCACAGGCCGGGTGCGCAGATGGCTGTGGCTGACTTTCTCTCCCGGAGGGGGGGAGGCTGCAGGCCGGACGGCTCCCCGGCCTGAGCCGGGCGGTGGGGGTATGTGGTATGGGGGGCGTGGTTTAGCGCTGTCTGCGGCGGGAGAGCGGGGGAGGAGTCGAGCGGGAAGTAAGCGGGTCAAGTTCAAATGATAAACACCTGTCTGTAATTCCAGTGATTGGCGTTGGGAGAGTAGTTGAGCGGGCCAGTTGGACACCGCACTGAGAGAGACTGGAGCTTGTGTGTGTGCAGAGCTGGAGGAGAAGCTGTGGAAGGAGCGATTTATTCGAGTGAGAAAAGGAAGCTGTGAATCAGCGGGAAAGAGGCTGTCCGACTGTAGACATCATTTTATTGTGAAGTGCTGAGACACTGTGGAAAGAGTTTTTTTTGTTTCTGCTTAATAAAGCACACAAGCTCCTGTATTCGCCGACCCCTTGTCTTCTTCCATCACCTCCTTGAACCTTGTCACATATATATATATATATTTTTTGTTATTCAAAGAACGCGTTACAATATTAATGTGCGCCTATAGGCCTATAGTCCACAACACACATACACTCTGATTATTAAACACACAAGGATGCACAGCAGCACACAAACATGTCACATTTTTAAAATAAAAGGATTACAGTGTACATAAAGATATGGTAGAATCCGGCCCGTGGTTTGCTATGCAATAGTTTGCTTGGGCACTTTTACCTCGCGCACAAGCAGTTCCGTTTGCACTCTGGGGAGGCGCTCGTTCTTTCCACTATCAAATGCCGTCATCATAAATCCCAAAACACACCCATTATTCATTAAGAGAATGAGGTCAAACCTTTAAGACCATGCGCCTGTCGCGTCAACCATTTTTCCCGACGTTAAACTAGCAAAAGTGGATTCGAACATTCAAACTTAAGTGAACTTGCGTCCTGCGCTTTAGACCATGCGCTTAGATCGTTAAAATAGGGCCCTAAGTCAGTTTAAATCTAGACTGAAAACAAATCTCTTTAACCTGGCATACACATAGAAAATTATAGATTCCTATTATTCAAATCAGTTAAATGATTATTAGACTGCATAAATTAGGTCAGTCGAAACTGGGATCATTTCCTATAACACCCAATGTACTCCTTACATCATAAGAAGAATGCCATCTATGCTACTGTTAGTCTTTCTGATTATTCTGAGGTTTACTGTAATCAGTTGGATCCTGGCCATATCCAGATCAGATGGTGAACCTGCGCATAGACACGACTGCAACGCATCCCTGAACCTGTGCCTAGACACGGTCACAACGCATGATGAAATCAGCCGGATCCGGGCCGTATCAAGATCAGTTGGAGGACCTGCGCATAGACATGACTACAACGCATCCCTGACGTGTCAGCAGAGATTTTGTCAACTAGACTCTCCCCTGTGAAGGCCTCATCAAACAACAGCCATTGGCACTGATCCTCAACAAACCCGTCTCTATAACGGTGTGACTCCGATCTCATACGGGATGGAACTGGATAATATTCTGATTGTTCCAATCCAGTCTGACTTCTGACCTATAATGCTGCTTGAATCATAATCATACACTGATCGTTATTGGCCAGAGGAGAACTGGCCCTCGACTTAGCCTGGTTTCTCCCAAGGTTTTTTTTTTTTTTCTCCATGCTGCCACCTGATGGAGTTTGGTTCCTTGCCACTGTCACCTTTTTCGCCTTTTTTCTCATTTTATGTTGCCATTATCTTTTGGCTTGCTTAGTTGGTGATATAAAATGTAACATTTTAATTCAATTTTCAACAATACTATTGAGCTGTCTGCATTGACACCATTATATGAGAACTGAACTGAGCTGGACGATGGCGTCCCGGTTTTCTCCAGAGTGGCTATACAGTATATACAGTACATAAATAAACTAAATTAATAACTTTTTTACAACAAAAATGAAACATCACTGAACTTACTTAACCTGGACTGTGATGCTATTTTCTGCTTGGAAACAATCTTTGTTGCACTTTTTTCCTGTTATCTCTGTAAAGCTACTTTGAAACAATCTTGACTTGACTTGATTGTCATGATACAACCAGACACAGGTAGATCCAAGCGCAGCATGAGTTTCTTACAGGGTAGTCAGACAGGCAAGGGTCACAGACAGCAAACACAGTATAGGAAACAAGAAGAATCATAAACACGGGACGTGATGGAAAACTGTCCATTGTGCCAATAGGTGGTATGCACATGAGTTTTGCCTTGATGTTGAGAGTGGCGTGGGATCTGTACTTCAGCCATGGGAAAGGTTTAAATTTCGGGACACATCATCAGTAATGTGCCTTTGAATCAGGGGGTGTTTTGGCCTTTCAACACTAGACACCCTCATCAAAGGTGGCCAGCTGCAGGGTGGTCAAACCTGAGCTTGTGTCCCATGCCCAATCATAAGAAAAATTAGGACTATGCAAGGCAGGAGGCGTCCAGGATGTTGATCCTCATGGAGGGTTGTGACCTGGGTTCCCAAGGGGGTTATCGGGTGGGGGGATTAGTGAGTGGGTCATGTTGATGCTCTTTGAGCCCAACAGGGATCCTTCCTCTTAATCCAGATCCACTGGCTGCTTCTTTCGGATGCCTCAGAGACTGATCTGATTGTTTGTCGCAAAGCCTGTCCACGGATGCCAAGGTCTTTCAGCAATCTGATGGTAGACGAAGCCACAAACCCTCTGCATCCCACTTCAACCGGATAGACTTTCGCTTTCCATCCTCGTTGTTGAGCGTCTGCTGCCAGTCCTATATAGCGCAGTTTCTTGCGTTCATAGGCCTCATCTGTTGCATTCTCCCATGGGACTGTGAGCTCAATGATGTAAACAGACTTTAACGAAGGGGACCAGAGAACCAAGTCTGGCCTAAGGGTGGTGACTGCAATTTCAGGTGGAAAGATTAGTTGCTGGCCTATATCGACTAGCATCTTTCAGTCCCGGGCCATGGCTAGCTGTCCAGTCTCTGGTTTGGTAGGGGGATGGTTGGGCTTTTCCTGTCCCTCTCGGATGAAGATTGGGGCCGTGATGGACTTGGTTGCTCTCAGGGGCAAGGAGTTGGTGGCATCCCTCTGGCTCTCAAGAGCTGCTGTCAGACTCTTGAGGACCTGGTTGTGTCTCCAGGTGTAACGACCTTGTGTGAGACTGGTCTTACAGCCGACCAAGATGTGCTTAAGAGTCGCTGGAGTTGGGCAGAGGGCACAGGTTGGGTCCTCACCATACCACTGGTGGAGGTTTTTTGGTGATGGGAGCACATCATAGGTTGCTCTGATGATGAAGCTGATGTTGCTTGCATCCATTTCCCAGAGCTCCCTCCAGCTAAGCTTTCTTCTCTCCAGGCCTTCCCACCTCATCCATTGTCCTATACAATACAATACAATACAATACTCAGGATCAGAAACCAGGCAAGATGACAGAAGCAGGCGGCAGACGAGATGGAATCCAGGAAACAGGCAATGGATCAAAAGGCAGGCAGCAGACAATCGAGGAACAGGCTGAGACCTGACAGGAACAGACTAGACTTGGATAACAGACTAGAAAAACCAGGAAACGCTTGGAGATGTACACTGCAATGAATCAAGACTTCGCCAATGGGTGAAAGTGTGAGTGTGGTTTTTCTGTGTGTGGAGCTGCATGTGGAACTAGACGCAGGTGTGAGAGTGATCAATGGAAACAGGTGAGAAAGTAATCAATCCAGGGTGTGTGCATGAACAGTCCAGGGATGAGTTTACAGAATGGAGCGCCCTCTCGTAGCACTCGATTGTCACATTACCCTTCCTTTAAGGAGCGGTTTCCAGATGCTCCAAAGACTATCCAGGTGGGGGGTAGAGAGAAGGCGATCCTGGGGGAGGGACGGAGGGCCAGGCCCATGTAGAGGAACGGAACCAGGACATAGCTGCATCTTGCCTGGGCCGCAGAGCATGGGCGGAGCTGACAGGCCAGGTGGCCAGGCCGGAGCAGGATGAGGCGGAGGCCAGGGCGGAGCAGGATGAACCGAAGGCCACGGTGGTGCAGGAAGTGTCGGCGGCCAAGGTGAAGCAGGATGGGCCAAAGGCCACGGTGGTGCAGGAAGAGTCAGCGTCCAGGGTAGAGCAGGATGGGCCAAAGGCCAGGGTGGAGCTTCCTCAGGCTTCCCAGGATGTGAGGACCTCTCAGGCAGTCACAGCAGAAAATACCCCTCAGAGGACTATGGCGGCACGACCTTCATGGTCCCTTCACAGAGCCTACTGCCCTCCTAGGATAACAGACTAGGAAAACCTGGAAACGCTCGTAAATGTACACAACAGTGAATCAAGACTTCGCCAATGGGTGATAGTGTGAGTGGGGTTTTTCTGTGTGGAGCTGCCAAGGGGTAATCCATCGACCGGAAGTTGAAGCTTCTGGGAACTGCATTCTCATCCCAAGGCGTCATATACCAGCCCATTCTCACTCCCAAGGCGTCACCTAACTGACGCCTTGGGAAGCATTTGACCATGCTTCAATATCTGACGCTTTAGGCGCCCTTTAGCGTCAGTTAGATGACGCCCTAGGATCGCGTGTACCCTACCCCCACCCCACACCTAAACCTAACCGCGTCCTCTAACTGACGCCTTCCTTTAGCGTCAGTTAGATGACGCCGTAGGATCGCGTCATGTAAGTGACGCTAAAGGGCGCCTAAAACGTCAAATATTGAAGCATGGTCAAAGGTAACGCCTTGGGGTGAGAATGTGTTGCATATACAGGTACGGCACTTTTGCCACACGCACATGGCACCCTTTAGCGTCAAATGAGACGCTTCGGTTATGGTTGGTTTAGGTATGGGGTTTAGGTATGGGGTAGGGTTTAGGTATGTCTACGCCTTGGGATGAGAACGGGCTTGTTATACATAATCAAATTACTTTTTTTCAAGTAACTATTTTAAATCTTATGAGTTTTATTTCCTGATTAAATAAAAAATAAAAAGGGGGAAAAAGTAAAACATTACTTTTAAATTTACAAAAAGAATATATGAGTTGCCAAGTCCTTTTTCAAATAAGTAATGCAAGTTTGTTTTCCCATGTATTGACTGGCACCTCCCTTGTCCTCATGTGGGACAAAATCGGGAGTAAGCACTGTGTAAACATGACGGTTATTGAAGATCTAGACTAAATGTGAGCATGCATTTTATACTCGCTTGCACAAAAACAGTTTCAGTATTCCTCAAAAATGAATAAAAACAGTGAAATAGAAGTGCACAGCTGAAGGTTTGTTTGAGTTTAGCCCTCTACTGTACAGGCATGAATTTGCAATTCCTTCAGACTGAGGTTTATTTTTTTATTTTTTATTATTTTTATTTTTTTCATGAAACAGAAGCAAGCCCAGCCCAGGTGAGAAAAAGTAATGGAAAAGCAATGTAATGCTTCACCTTCTGATAAAAGTAACTATCACAATTATTTATTTTTTAGGGAGTAAGGCAATATTGTTATAACCTGGCCCTAGCCAGATGAATTTCGCTCCGCCTAGCTCCACTCATCCATCTGAAATGGCGTTTCAGAAGGCTGGGCCTTATCAAAAATCCTTGCATATGATTGGATAAGCCACTTGTCTGTCATCTTTATCGACGTGCTATTTCAACCACTCACACCGAAGCCAACCCGTGACGCTGATGAGAGCGACGCAGGAAAAAACAAAACAGAACAGCCGACTGATGTTCTTTTAATGAAACAATATTAGGTAGATTGGACAACACGGATGAAATAGCAGCATCAATGTTAACACTTACTTCCTCGCCATTGTTGTCTGAATCAAAACAGTCTCACGGTCGCTTCTCCACTACGTCACATCTATGAAACTCCCGCCCTGCGTCCTGATTGAAGCCATAAAGTTGGTTGGAGAAATCACTCTCAATGGAAGAGGTTCCAGATGGATGTGAGTGAAGCTAGGCGGAGCTAAGCGGAACGACATTCATCTGGCTAGGGCCAGGTTAATATTGTTATGCATTACTTTTAAAAATAACTTTCCCCAACACAACAAATGAAATTTGTGTGATCTCATTAAGATGCATGTTACTCATCATTAGTACACTAGTTTTAGTTAATACCTCTATTCAATGTGTAGCAATGTGTGTCAATCATTTTATTAATTTAGACCAACAAGATTCTTTTTTTTTTTGAGTGTTGCAGGGAGTAATTAAGACAATAAAAAACAAAATCAAAAGGGAAAGAAACGAGCATTATAGGGAAAGTGCAGATCAGGTTGCGCAATGAGACAAAGAGATCATTAGTTTGTTTTTTGTTTTTTGGTGAGAGAGAAAGAAATGCACAGCCAGCAAAGAGATTTACCTTAAAAACATAATCTTGTTTCTTTTCTTTTATAGTGTGTAAGATGTTACTCAAAACATTCCAGGTATTGGGATATAACCCTTGTGACAACTTTCCAGTGGCACAATATGCATCATGTCAATGAAGCTAAGTCTGTCTCTATCTAAAATGAAAAAAAAAAGAGAAAGGCAGATGAATCTGAATTTTTTTTGAGCTCTTTGATGTAAAGACAGCATTCGTTTTATATATTGCTATTACTATACTTCCAGTACAGCTATACTTCTGAGTCAGTTTCAGTGGTTATTGTGTCTTGCTTTAACAAGCATGGATCAATAATCTATTTGTGCTTGAATGATGGGAAGAGCTGCTGCTCATTTTTCCAGGTGTAGTGGAATGGAAAATTTCTCTTGATTTGTGACACATAGTATATATACATGCACACACACACAGACACACACACACAAACGCACACACGCATGCACACACACGGGTTGCGTTTTCGTGTTTTATGGGGACTTTCCATAGACATGATAATGGTTATACTCTACAAACTGTATATTATATCCCCATAACCTACCCATCATAGAAACCCTCAAAAAACATAATTTAATCTTTATTTATAAGCTCATAAATATAGATTTAATTAGCTGTTTTCCTTATTGGGTATACGTTATGAGGACAAAATGTCCCCACAAAAGATTGCAATTTCTGATATCTTAATCCTTGTGGGGACATTTTGTCCTTATAACATAGGGTTTACCTAGGAACACACACACAACATAAAAACAAAACTATATATATATATATATATATATATATATATATATATATATATATATATATGATATTATAGAGTCTATAGTTACACACTTTTTTATACATTGTATATATATATATATATATATATATATATATATATATATATATATATATATATATAATATACAATGTATAAAAAAGTGTGTAACTATAGTCCCTATAATATCTTTTCTATCATACGACTCTATGATAGAAAAAATAAATTCAGCTGACTGCCTCACTTAGGCTAGGCGTAATCTAAAGAGCTTTTCTGTTTACAGAAAGTATTGAGATTCTTCAACGTGTCTAAATCTACATCCTCAAAAGGCCTCAGTAAATCAGACTGTCAACACAAATCAAATTAGGCAGGTAGACTACAGCGATATGTCAGGCAGGTGGCTGGTCATCGCTCTCCTTTGATGGGTAAATTACATTTGGCATCCACACAAGCTATAAATAGACACACACACACGCACACACACAAAGAACAAGATGTTTGATCTTGATAAAAGAAAGATTATAGCACTCTGACAAAAGACTATAACATAAATCATGCTTTATCTCTGATGTTGCTTGACTCAAAGGTTTTCAGCATTAGTGTGTTTGACTTGTTGTGTAACCAGAAACCATAATTTGCTTAGGTGAACATGCTGAATGCAAAGAGGATAAAAACATCCCTTATGTTGAGTTGCATTTGGAGTAGTCCATAAATGTGTGTGTGTGTGTGTGTGTGTGTAGACTTCATTTATTCTGTACCATTGCTGCACGATTGAGACATGTACAATGGATGTGAAGACTCAAATGCATCTGCATTTGGATAACTCCAGTTTTCAACATAAAAGATTTTAATAATCGGAAAAATCTTTTTCTGCTATAAAGTATTTTTGTCCAATGAAAACGTGCCATTGACGTTAAGGATGGACGTAGATACCCATAGATAGAACCTTTACTTTAAAGGGTGTATACATCAAAAAAATATATATGTTGGCTTTAATTAATTTTAATTTGTCAACAGGTTCCACATAACTGGATTACGTTAAACAAACATAATTTGTTCATGTAACTTCAACATAATAGAATTATGTAATTTTAAATTACCCAATTTAAGTAGTCTCAACGTGAATTTTTAAAGGCTACCTGACATGATTCAAAGACATTTTATTATATTCATTCATCCATTTATATTTTATTTGATTCAGTGACATTTAATTAAATTGATAGACTAGCTAGCTATTTGCTAACAGAAGTACATAATAGCATCTTGAATGCTAAGATTTACATGCTCCTTCATTCAAAGCAATTGAAAATAATGAAATCAGTCGACAGCCAAACAACAAAATGCTCCACTCTTCTCCACAATGGTAACCCACTGTAATTTAAATGGTTTAATAATTCCACTGTAATTTAACATTAAACACTATTACACACCATCAAGTCTTCCCCTTTTCTAAATTTCTCAAAAAAACAAAACAAAACATAAAATAACACTTAATTTTAACATTTTATTCTCTCTTAATTCAACCATACGCAAAGCATGCTGGGAACTAAAAGCACTGCCCAGTTTCAGTTAAGGCAACACAAATCAATCATGTAATTCAACACAAACGGATTAAGTAAACTTAAGTTGTTCGTAGATTTAAGCAGATTGAACACAATAAAATTAAGTTTGGGCAAAAGTCGGCTCGCACTATACTGCCACCCTCTGGATGGTACACATTTTTTTACTTGACATAAATGGTTTGTGTTTAGACAACACATTAGGATTTTGTACTGTTAAGTTGAGACACAATTACATACACCAATAATAGAAAATATGAGGAGTTCAGATGCAAAAGCCTCTAAATGCCATTTGAAATTTTCTTCTTTAATGATGATTTTTATCAAACTTGTATATTTAAGTTCAGTAATTTCACTTAAATAACAATTAATAGGTAATTATCATTGCCATTTAAGTGAAATCACTGAACTTAAATATACAAGCTTGATAAAAATTATCATTCTAGAAGAAAATTTCAAATGGCACTTAGAGGCTTTTGCATCTGAACTCTTCATATATACATATATTATGTAAAGTGCACAACCTCCCTAGTTCATTTTTTGAGTACTTGTATTAAACATTCTTCTGAATTCATGTCAACTAAGTTAATGATTACTGTTTATATATTTTTACAGCTGACCCCCAACCATCGATTGTGATTGAGTAGTAGCCTAGATCTGAGCTCCCGAAAATAGAAAAAAATAAATACAAGCTTACATTATGCTTGACTATATTTGTTTAATTTACTGTGCATCGAGGATAAGGCGCTGAAACACCTAGTTATGAGTTACAAGCTTGCTTCACTCTGAAATATGAAGGCCTAGGCCTATATGCCGGAAAACCGACAAAATAAATAAAAACTTGAAATGTTTAACGTTTGAAAATTACAAAGTGAAGTGCACTATACTTTTTTTTTTTTAATATGCTACTCAATTGTTTAAGTTAAGGTAGTTTCATAATTTCAAACAATGGTGCATAAGATGGGATGACACATCGAACTGTATTGAGAATTTTGTTCACACACATTTCAGTTCTGGTTTCTAGATCTAGTAAATGTTCAGAAGCTTCAGTGAATAAGCATAAAAGTGAACAGTGGCACTTCATATGATCTGCTCACTACAAGTGTTTTCTTGGTTGCATCAATTTGAAAAACTAAATAAATAAATAAAATAATAATACATCTGGAATTCAAACTCAATTAGCCTAAATAAGTACAATCTGGGCTGTTTTATTTATTTATTTCACTTAAATAAATAAACGTCCCTCAGGGTGGTGTCCCTCACCCTGAGGGACAACACATGTCCTTAACATGTGGTGTCCCTCAGGGTTCAATCCTTGGCCCTCTTTTGTTTAATTTGTACATGTTCCCACTTGGCCAAATTATTTTTAAAAAATATTCTATTAGTTACCATAGCTACGCAGATGACACACAGTTTTACCTGTCTCCCAACGAGTTTGCTCCCCTTGAATCTCTTTATCTTTGTTTTAATCAAGTTCAAGACTGGATGTCAAAAAATTTTCTTAAATTAAACACAGGCAAAACTGAAGTAATTATCTTTGGGAAAAAGGATCAGAGACTAAAGACTGCCTCCACTATTGGGAATGAAAGGTTTTGAGGTATTTTGATTGCCACATTAAAGCAGTCACAAATTCGTCTTTTCATCACTTAAAAACATTGCAAAGGTTAAAAACTTCATATAGACTTAGAAAAGCGTATTCATGCTTTCATCTCCAGTAGGGTGGACTATTGTAATGGTCTTTTCACTGGTCTCCCTAAAAAAAACAATAAAACCTCTTCATATAATCCAAAATGCACCAGAAAGCTATACTGACCAGGACCAAAAGAAAAGATCATATCTCACCAATTTTAAAATCTCTACACTGATTACCAGTGATTAATAGAATTGATTTTAAAGTTCTTTTTCTTGTTTTTAAATCACTAAATGGTCAAGAACCTCTCTAAGCAGAGATGCTTGAAACATATAACCCCTCAAGATCACTTAGATCTGCTGGAAAACTCCAACTGGTACAATCCAGCGCTCATACCAAGCAGGGAGAGGCAGCCTTTAGCTGCTATGCGGTCCGTCTTTGGAACCGTCTTAGACATTAAGACCTCTCCCACTATTTCTATTTTTATACCCAGATTAAAAACAAAACTCTTCTACGATGCCTTCTATTGACCCTTCCTTTGTGTGTGTGTGTGTGCAGTTATGTTCCTTCTCACGTTTTTATTTTATGTAATTACTTGATTTGATTTAAGTATATACATTATTTCTCTATGTAAAGCATGGGCTCCCTGAGTATGAAATGGGCTATATCAATAAACCTGAACCTGAACCTTAACTTTTTCATAGATTGATCTCGCCTTTCATTAAAGCCGAGGTCAGGGATCTTGGTCTTTATAATAGGAATGTGTGGTGTAAAGCAGAGGTCATCAACCTTTTAGTGTATTGCATATTTGCTGTGCATGAATACTGGCATGTGTATGGTATAGTGATTGTTTGCACGATCATGAATAACTAAAGCCAAATTCCTAGTATTTATAACTTCCTTAGCCAATAAACGCGAATTGCCATTGTGTGGTTCCGCCCTCCCCTGCTGAAAAATAACACACACCTCTGTATGCTGCGAGGAGCTTCGGACGCTGTGAGAGAAACGATCAGTACAGGGGAACTGAAGAGACAAAGAGCAGCCTCACACACTCGCGTTGGGGGTCTGGAGGACACCCTGGCCGTCCCTGCAACCATTTCGGCTATTTTATTGCATTCTCTTGCAACGAACTAGATAACACAGGAACAACAGAGCTTTGGGTTCGCGAGCAAAACATATTGTAAATCTGTCTGTCCGAGGCGCGCCCGTCAGTTTGGGTTCACCACACAGACTCTGAGCAACATAATCTGATTAAGTTGCAAATGTTCTTCTGGTGAACATACAGAGGTGGAGAAAATCCAGCCAGATGGTGAAACGCATCTAGACAATTATTATTATTAGGCTATTATTTTTTTTTGTATCCATTAATTGTTGGGCAAATCGCTGGACAGACGGATGCGCTAATCTGTGATCGGACTGACGAAATTCATCCAGAACTCTGAGCTTCCGTTTTGCGAAACTCAAATGAACAGATGAGTGAAGACAGACTAAGTGTTTCAGGACTCGAGCCGCTAGACAGCGCCTGTGGAGAGTTTCCTGCTTTCATCTTCAACGAAGGAACATGTCTCTTTACTCCTTTTTCCGTAAATAAGCAAACGACTGCTTCCCTTTAAACTACGCTTTAAACTGAGATGACACGCAGGTAATGTGAAGAGAGGAGAAATCACTGTATGGTGAAATATAGGTAAGACGATTGTCTTTTCTTTAATCTTTTTCAAATGTACATTAGACCAGGTCTATCGTTTTAATTTCCCCCGACTATTTTTCAGGTTTTTAAAGTCAATGTTTATGTTTTTTGAATTGAACATTTCCACCGCCAAGGGGTTAATTCACTATTATAGCCTAGATATAACCAAGGAATCTGCTGTCCATACTTTAATTTCCTTCTGTCTAAACTAAAGTACAAAAGCTATCTTCCACAACATGTTTCTAATATTACAGGCTATTTATTTATTTATTTTGCTGTATTACTTGTTCAAGTTTGCTATAGTAAAAACAACAGTGAGTAAATGATGCATAATTATAAGCAAGTCATCTTAAACAAACCCCAACCCTAAAACTATAGTAGCATAGTAGTATGTTGTTGTTTTTTAATATTATAGGCTCCAACGGGGCTAAAGAAAAAAAATAAAAAATAAATTTTCAGTATTCCCATAGAGTTGGCAGAAAATATATATGTTTGTATTGAACATTAATGGAGCAACATATTTTGTCTGAAAATAAATCATAAAAGTGATTTATTTTGTATAAAAATCGTATAAATGTATGAGGTACCGAGGGGGGCCTTTTACCACACACCCCGTGTGGCTTACCAGCATGGGGCAAAATGCACACATTATTTATACAAAGATGTAAGCTAAAATGATATGTTTAATAATGTCTAAGTTAGTGTTTAAAATAACCACTCTAGCAAAGTTTGCACTCTATTTTCTATTTAATTTGTTAATAAAATAATTAGCTACATTTTTGTTCAATGTTAATATAAAAATATATTTTAAAATACATACAATTATTTTAAAAGTAAAGAAAAGCATTGAATGAGATCCTATTTTAATGGTATAGATTTAGAGTAACATTAAATCATATTTTATTATGTGATATTTTTAAATACGATGGTTTGTCTATAATTATGGTGATTATCTCTATAAGGAGGACACCCAATTTAATGATACTACTATACTATCTCAATTTAACCATGTCAACTGGGGTGCCTTTTACCCCAAATACCAAACTTTTACACATTCTTCCGTTATTGAAATCTATTGCTTTAATTACCTCGAACAAAACTGAAAATCATTAAGAAGACCTTTGTCTCAAAATATTCAATAATTTTAACGATTCTCATTTGCTGCTAACATCAAATATTACCATATTAATATGTCATGGATCAGCCAAATTTCCATGACACGTTTTTGTTCCATATAGAGGAAAATTTAATCAAAGAAGCATTTTAGCCCTGTCGGACCCTACGTATCCATGTAATTACACTGTGACAGATCTTAAAATAAACTGTAACCTATAAAACCACTGTTCCAGTGAAAATGCAATAAATCAACTGAAAACATTTACAATAAAACACACATGAAAACTTTCCCCGACCTGACAAATCAGCCTTTCAGTAATTTGACTTCTGACACAAAAGCTTGTATGGTAAGAGATAAAGACCAAGTGTCAACTAACTTTCAGTCTCTTCTATTTTGGTTTTACTCATAACATTTTATTCACTGAAAGGTCATGACAGGTCTAATACACTGCTAAAATATCAGACAGTCAAGATATTTTTACTGCTGTCTCTGCAGGATAAAATGTCTGCACTTCGTAAGAAATTTGGAAGCGACTATGAGGTAGTGACCACCCAATCCTCCAGCCATCAGAAGGACAAGAGGAGGAAACGACAGCGATTCGTGGACAAGAATGGACGATGCAACGTTCAGCATGGAAACCTGGGTGGAGAGAACAGCAGATATCTTTCAGACTTATTCACAACTTTAGTAGACCTCAAATGGCGATGGAACCTCTTCATCTTCATCCTCACATACACAGTGGCCTGGTTATTCATGGCTTCGATGTGGTGGATCATTGCATACATCAGAGGGGACCTGTACCGAGTCCACGATGAGAAATACACGCCATGCGTGGCCAACGTCTATAACTTTCCCTCTGCTTTCCTCTTCTTCATTGAGACAGAGGCCACTATAGGATACGGCCACAGATACATCACCGATAAATGTCCAGAAGGAATCATTCTCTTCCTATTTCAGTCTATCCTGGGCTCCATAGTGGATGCCTTTTTAATAGGCTGTATGTTTATTAAGATGTCTCAACCGAAGAAGAGGGCAGAGACTCTGATGTTTAGTGAAAACGCAGTCATCTCCATGCGTGACGGCAAACTCACGCTGATGTTCAGGGTGGGAAATCTGCGCAATAGTCACATGGTTTCAGCACAGATCCGATGCAAAATACTCAAGGTAATAGCCTGCCCTTTGCCATATTTTAGAAATTGTTAACTTGTAAAATTAGACATGTAAGCACTGAATGTAAATAACACAGCATGTAAATACAGTAATGTGTTGCCTACTAATTTTGTGAAGCCGCATTTAAAGGAATACTCCACTTTTTTTGGAAATAGGCTCATTTTACAACTCCCTCAGAGTTAAACAGTTGTGTTTTACCGTTTTTGAATAAATTCAGCCGATTTTCTGATATTTAGAAGAATGTCAGTAACCAGACGTTTCTGGTCTCATTGACTTTCATAGTAGGAAAAAAAATATACTATGGTAGTCAATGAGACCAGAAACGGTCTGGTTGCAGATATTCTTCTAAATATCAGAAAATCAGCTGAATTTATTCAAAAACGGTAAAACCCAACTGATTAACTCTGGGGGAGTTGTAAAATGAGCCTATGTCCAAAAAAAGTGGAGTATCCCTTTAAACTGTTTCAACTATCTCTGTCTAATAGGTCTATGGACACTGTAGAGAAAACGATTCTATACAATACGTATTTATATTAGTATGTGTGTAGGCATATATTTCATAGTTTGGAATTATAAAAATGTTTAAAATTGAATGTTATATAAGAAGTCTCTTATGTTCATAAAGGCTGCATTTATTTGATCAAAAATATAGTAAAAAAAGCCCCAGAAATATTGTGAAATGTGTTTAGAATTTAAAATAACTTATTTAAAATGTTATTTATTCCTGCTGGCTAATCAGAATTTTCAGCATTATTACTCCAGGCTTCAGTGTCCCATGATCCTTCAGAAATCATTCTAATATCCTGATTTTTGCAGCTCAAAAAACATTAGCATCAATGTTAAAAAACAGTTTTTGCAGTGGAAACTGGAAACTGTGACACTACCATTCAAAAGTTCAGCTAAAA
This sequence comes from Pimephales promelas, assembly GCF_988280905.1. NCBI lineage: Eukaryota > Metazoa > Chordata > Actinopteri > Cypriniformes > Leuciscidae > Pimephales > Pimephales promelas. Next base: position 8,652,925 of record NC_142775.1, read on the forward strand.
AATGAAAAAAATAAAAATAATAATACTTTTATTTAGCCATGACACATTCAATTGGTTAAAAGTGACTGTAAAGACATTTAAAATGTCACATTTAAAATGTCACAGAATATTTCTATTTCAAATAAATGCTGTTCTTTTGAACTTGATATTCATTAAACAAACCTGAAAATTTCCACACAACCATCACAGAAATAAATGACTTTTTAAAATAAATATTCGAATAAAAAAATAGTTTTTTTAAATTGTAACAATATTTCACAATTAATGTACTAGTTTAATTGTTTTTTTTTTTAATTCTATTTATTTGCAAACCAAAAAAATTGCAGCCTTGGTGAGCATAAGACAAGAGACTTATTTTTATACATAAAAAAATATTCCCAACTTTTGACCGGTGGTTATTTCTATACTGTAGCTGCTACACTTTATTAGTGATATCACTCCTGTATCTATACTGTATCTACCTGAAATATGTTCAATATGAGTAGTGTAATGGAAAGTGTTACTCTGCCCTCTGTTGTCCATCTAGAGACTCAGCTAATGCTTGGATGTGATACTAACTTGACATCCTCTCATTTAATAATAATAATAATAATAAAAAGATTTAATTTAATTTAAATTAGAGCAGTGTAAAAAAATAGCTTAAGAATAATGTGTCCTTTAGACCCAGATGGGTTATGGCTGCCTTATATTCAGCCCTATATTTAAATACACTGGCCAAAATCTTGTATAATAACCAGACATGCTGCATACTCAACCCGAATTCAAAAACTAAAACCAAAATAAAAAAAATAACATTGGTTCCTTTATAGTAAACGTTGAACTTCAATTTGATTTCCTACCTGTCTCTCCTTTGATGACTGACTGTCTATCCTCACAGCTCACTTCACCGTACAGTGTGTAAAGCGATGTTTACGCCCCGTCTCCCTTCTTCTCGCTCCTGCAGTCCCGACAGACGCCCGAGGGCGAGTTCCTCCCCCTGGATCAGCTGGAGCTGGATGTGGGCTTCAGCACCGGAGCGGACCAACTCTTTCTCGTGTCACCACTCACAATCTGTCATGTGATCGACACCAAGAGCCCCTTCTATGAGCTCTCGCAGCGATCCATGCAGATGGAACAGTTCGAAATAGTTGTGATTTTGGAGGGAATTGTTGAAACGACCGGTAAGTTATTTTGTCTGCTACTTTAACCTTGTATTGTCTTTCGCATTTTGATTTTAAATTTAAAAGGCCTCTGAAATATAAAGGATGGAATACACTATGCAACCTTTGCCCTCGTGTTTACCCTGATACAGGATGAGTGATAGAGTCTGGATGAGTCAGTATGATGATTCTGGGCCGTAGTCTTTTTTAGCTTCAGATTTTCATTCCATCCATCAGAGGATATCTGACATATTGATATTTTGAGCTGGATATTTAGAACACATTGTTTTTCCATGCATCTCTTATAAACTAAGTGCATGTTTCTGCGTTATTTCTTTTTCATAATGACTGGTAGTGTGTGATCCTCTGTCATGTAGAGTATGATGTTCAGTTTATCTCTGTAACCATTTACAAAGTCAGCAAGTGTATGTGGTCTGCATGCACAAGAACAAGGGGCATTGCACTGTTTATTCGCTTAGAAAGACTAACACATCCTGTTAAAACGAGGTACTAAAATAGAAGGCATTGTGTCTCACTGGCCTTGAAGTGCACATGATTGATTTTTTTCTTCTATTGATTAGCAGTGAAGTTTAATTGTAGACATGCTGCTTGGGGAAGTTGGTAAAACCAGTGTGGTGTCAATGTGTATCCCTTAGGATGAAAAGATAACATTTAGCAGGGCTCAGTAGTTCACGCACATCTCTTAAAATCCAAATTACATTATGTCCTACACTGCAGTATATCTGATTTTCATATTTATTTGATTGTTCTTTATTATGTCCATTCCAACGCATTCTCATCCTTTAACGTCATATAGAACGCTATATGACAAAACGGCGCTATACTACGCACATGGCACCCGTTATCGTTAATATAAGACGTGCTGTGAGGGCTAAGTTTAGGTGTGGGGTAGGGTGTGCGTGTCATATTCACGCTAAAGGATTTATAACGTCTTGGGTTCGCGTGTTATATTAACGATAAAGGGTGCCATGTGCGTAGTATAGCTCCCTTTTTGCATATAGCGTTCTATATGACGTTAAAGGATGAGAACGGGCTGTCCATTCTCAGTGTGCTACAATTTACCTTTATTTTTTGTGGTAATAAAAAAAGTTCAGAGCTTAATAGGTTTAAACAAAAGAAAAGCACTATTGGATGTTTGAAGGTTGGCCAGCACTACGACTTTTTCGATCTAATAGTGTTTAAAAAAAAGGTGACCAATAGCATGCCATGCCAGCTTATGTTAACAGTTTTGCCATTTTGTCAGCAACCCAAATAAATCTCAAATACAGTACTCTTTTCCAATATCTCGTTATCTTCCTCCAGGGGCCTAATTATAACATTTTACATAGATGTCATCCTAAAAGTGTGCGTAGACACAAAATCTAGATGTTGCGTATACACAAAAGTTTTTTGTTTCAGATTTATAAAACCCTGCGTATGCCAGAACCTGTGCAGAATTCCCTTTATAAAACCCAGCAGTGGTGGAGGAAGTACTGACTCTCAGTACTTAAAGGATTAGTTCACTTTTGAAAAAACTTTTGCTGAAAATTTACTCACCCGCATGTCATCCAAGATGTCCATGTCTTTCTTTCCTCAGTCGAAAATAAATTTAGGTTTTTGATGAAAACATTCCAGGATTTTTCTCCATATAATGGACTTCAGTGGGAACCGGATGGTTCAAGGTCCAAAAGATAGTGTTAATAACAGTTTCAGATGCAGCTTCAAATGTCTTTAAACGACACCAGACGATGAATAAGGGTCTTATCATGCGAAACGATCGGTTATTTCAAAACTTATTCCAAAAATGTAACTTTTCTAAGGACAAATGCTAGCCTTGCTATATTCTCTGAGGCGCGTTTGTAACGTCACGTAATACGTAATTACGTTCAAAAGGTCACGGGCGACGTAGCCGGAAGTACAGAATCAAAATCGTCCGACATCGTTGTTTTACCTTTTAATTCCTTTTTTTGTAAACGGTGTTTGAGCTAGTTTGCACGTTCAACCTATGCGTTTAACTTGTAAACACTGACTCTGTACTTTCGGCTACGTCGCCCGTGACCTTTTGAACGTAATTACGTAATACGTGACGTTGCAAACGCGCCTCACAGAATAGAGCAAGGCTAGCATTTGTCCTTAGAAAAGTTACATGTTTGGAATAAGTTTTGAAATAACCGATCGTTTCGCATGATAAGACCCTTATTCATCGTCTGGTGTCGTTTAAAGACATTTGAAGCTGCATCTGAAACAGTTATTAACTGTCTTTTGGACCTTGAACCATCCGGTTCCCATTGAAGTCCATTATAAGGAGAAAAATCCTGGAATGTTTTCATCAAAAACCTAAATTTCTTTTCGACTGAGGAAAGAAAGACATGGACATCTTGGATGACATGGGGGTGAGTAAATTATCAGCAAAAGTTTTTTCAAAAGTGAACTAATCCTTTAAGTAAAAGTACAAATAATCAGATAAATATTTACTTTAGTAAAAGTAAAAGTAACACAATGACAACCAGACTTAAGTAAAAAGTACCTGATTTTACCTGTACGTTAAGTATTAAAAGTAAAAGTACTTGCATGACAATTTATTCTCTTAATGTCTATTTTCTAATGATTAATAAAATATTTAATTCTAACCCATTCATCCTAATACTCCTAAAATGATGTTTAATAATGATGGAAAAAAAAATGTTTATCACCATTTCTGAAACAAGCTTGCAATTGGGCAATATACACATCATGCTTATCCTTACTATACCGGTATGTTAATAACTATGTTTGGCAGTAAACGCAATTAATTTATGGTGTAATTCTGAACCTCTTGGCTTGCCATAATCCTAACCAAATGTATTACACACGGTGTGTTTCCCATGCACGTAAAAACAAATTTTCGCACATAAATTGCACAATAAACGCACTATGTGTGAGACGCATTAAGTGTGACTGGGTTGATATATCTATATGGCAACCAAACATCACTGGTGAGACAAAAGTGCAACGTCAGATTACGTTTTGGCAGGGGAAAAACTGATCAGAAAATGTAATGAAAATGTAACAGAAGTTGTAGAAATGTAGTGGAGTAGAAAGTATAATAATTGCTGCAAAATGTAACGAAGTAAAAGTAAAAAGTATGCACTATTTATTCTACTTAAGTACAGTAAAGATACATGAAAAATGTACTTATGTAAAGTAACAAAGTATTATTTTGTACTTGGTTACATTCCACCACTGAAACCCAGTCAGCGGAAGATTGTGCGTACATGCATCTCCTCCCTGTCTCCTTGAAATAACCATACATTGAGCTTACTTCACCTCGTTACTATGCATAACAGCATCTGCACATCATTCCATTCATATTCCCATCCATGTGATACCATGTTTAACACAAGACATTAGGGAAATATTAGATAAGGACTATGTGCCGTACATACTAAAAATCATTCAGTATCCTTGCCTTGTTTTACAATAAATAAATCAATATTGTTTAAAATACATTTCAGTGAAAGTTTTCAGAGAAGTTTTAATGTAAACAGATAGACCTTATTTTACGGATTAACTGTGCATCATTATTCCTGTGAAAACATTTAGTTAGTTCTGCTATTTAGAACACAATTCAAAGCAGAATTATCCTCGCTGTAGTTAAAACATTAAAACACAGCATATTTGTGTGAAAAATTTCAGTCCGATCACACTAAATGCGTCTTTATAGCACGCACGTGTATTGTCGTGTAATTTATACTCTAAAGTGAGTTTTTATGTGCATATGATATGCATTGGTTGGTTAGGGTAGGTTAGGTGTAGGGTGGGGTGCGTGTGTATTATACGTTTGGGTAGAATTAGTGGTGTTTATTACACGCAAATGAACTGCGTATCAAATGCACGTGAAAAACTGCATCTCATATTCACGCAAAAACTCATTTTCGCGTATAAATTACATGACAATACACGATGCGTGTTATAGAGGCGCATTTACGTGAGAACAGGCTGAAAATTGATGTATAAACGTTGTGTACGCACAAAAAAAGGCATTGAAATGCCAATGTTTATACATCAGGCCCCAGGACCATTATTTTAAAGTTGAAAAAAAAAAACTTCATTTTTAATGAATCTCTTAAATAAATGATTCTATGACATTTTTTTGTCCCTTGTCGCTACCTAGTGGTGTAACGATGTAACGATACAAATTTTATTCAAAGCACCATGTTACTTTCTAAAGGTGATTTATTCTATTGTGATTGCTTCCGTAAACATCAGAGTTTATATCTGAACTTAACTTTATACTTTTATATCAGTTCTTCTGTGATAATATGAATATGTATACTAGAAATAACACTACTGTGTGGTCAAAAAGACTGTTTGTGAAGTTGTTCTGTCGTACAAGTTGTTTTTGCGATTGATTGCGACCGCAAATTTTTCGCAATTTTCATTCGAAGATTGCGATCTTTTAATGATTAATTGTGCAGCTCTAATATATATATATATATATATATATATATATATTATATAGGTATATATATATATATACCATGCAAAAGTCTTAGGCATGTTAGTATCTGATCTCACCATAATCAAGTCCTTCTGGGATTACATGAAAGAAAAAAAAAAACTGAGAAAAAATTCAATAAAAAATGAGAGACTAAATCCAGAAGAACTGCAGCAACATCTCCAAGACGCTTGAAGAAACCTGCCAACACAGCTACAGTACTGTGACAAGTTTTAAGCACTTGTAAAAATGCTGTAAAGGGAGGATGCTTTCAAAAATAATGTCATAAATAGATTTTATTTATCAATTAACTTTTATTAGCTAAATACGATCAATAGTTACTGTGACCACCCTTTGTGTTTAAAACAGCTTTTGTCGTACACTTGCACATAATTTTCCAGGTAGCACTGGAAGTTAGGTTTCTTAAAGTGTCTTGGAGACGTAAATAACTGGCTTGTATATATATATATATATATATATATATATATACTGTACGTGTGTGTGTGTGTGTGTGTGTGTGTGTGTGTGTGTGTGTGTGCGCGCAAATTACTTGTAGTTCCTGCAGAGTGACTATGTAATACTTGAGAAATTGATGAATTTGACCATGTTCTAAAAAAAAAAAATCAATCTTCAAGAACTAAATTCAGTCAACTTAAAGGGGGGTTGACTGCTTTTTTTCTTGGCATGATTGTGTTTATGGGGTGCAATATAACATGTATTCGTGGTTTTTCTTTTTTAAAAAGTCGTATTTTTCATAAACTTCACCTTTATTGTCAGCCTCGCTCTCCTCTGTCCTCGAACGAGCGGTTGACTTCCTGAGTCTATGAAACCACTCCCTCAGAAATGGGCAGTGGGCTCAGATTGGTTAGTTTGGCCCTGTGTGTTGTGATTGGCTAAACTGTCCCTCACGTTGTCCGGAAGGTTAACGCCCATTACCTTTACGGGCGATGTCATGAGCTCCGGTCCAGATGTAAATATGTGTCGAACTGCAGTATCAGTTTGAGGCAGAATCAGACCGAGAAAGCCGCGATGAAGAGAGTCAAACAGAACCTCAATGAGGAATGATAATATGCTACATTTTTTAACTTTATACACGTTTGTTTTACACAATGGCATCTGACTGGCAACAATAGCAACTGACCAGTGTTGGTCAAGTTACTTGGAAATAGTAATTAGTTACTGATTACTGATTACTTCTCCAAGAAAGTAATCCAATTACTTTACTGATTACTTATTTTCAAAAGTAATTAGTTACTTTACTAGTTATTTTACTAAGTTACTTTTCAAAAACATGATGCACGACCTGAATACGCTAAAGCATAGACCTTTCAGCCTAATCGTATTCTTTCTGCATATTCCATCTTAAATGTAATCAAATTAAACATTTTCTTTTTTAAAACTTGTTTTATTTCTTTCAATATTTTAACTTTATGCACATTGCATCGAGCAAAAATTAAATTAAATGCAACAGTCTCAGACTAGAAGAAAATTGTTGAACATTTAAACCTCTTTTCTGCACATTCCACCATATTTTAATGAAATAAAGACAGCCCTTCTTCTGTTAATATAAATTTCTTCATATTCCAGCATATAAAATAAATATGTTTTGTAAAATCCTTCATTTGAATAGATGTAAAAATACAGCAACAAAATCATGAAAGTCGCTCCTGACTATATTACAAATTATTAACACTTACGTCTTTTAACAGTAAAGTGCAGAGAGGAGCAAAAATTAGTTGATCAAAACAGAAAATGCTGTTGCATGCCGTATTTTGGCTTCAAGTTTTTTTTTTCTGTTTTTTTTTTTCTTTCAGAGTTAAACAGTGGTTATGTCCCATCAGCATGTAGCCGCAGCGGTCAGATGGGGGTTCAGGGTTTTTTTCAGTCAGTAAGTTTCATATTCCTGTACCGGCTTGCTGCTTTAGTTAACCGTGTGAGGCTGTCTCGTGACATGCTTGCTCAGATTTGAGGTAGAATTTTGACATTCTCCAACGGGGGTCCTGTTTCCAGATCAGGATGCTCTCTGCATAGTACGCAAGTCTCTCTCTCGCTCTCCTCGTCATGCGCACGATATGAAGTTTGGACTTTGGAACACTGTCTCGCATGCGCGCTCGCTCTGGATTCCGGGAGATTTTAACTAATTTGCGGTATAACTAGTCTACTAATGTTATACTCAAACAGCGTTGGCAAGTTTACGATCTTGATGAAATCCAAAATAACGTCATAAAACATACATGAAAAATACATTTACAACATTAATACTTATACAAAATTCGTGTTTGTACGCGTTTGTCGTAGACACAAAATAGCATAACTAGTAGCCTAGTGGCAATAAAGCCAGCGCTGCCATTTGAAAAAAATAAAACACAAGGCTACGTCTGGAATTATACATGCAAATACATTTAAAATGATTAAGTCTTAGCCTACTTACAGGTTATGGCCCAACAACTGCTGCCTCTGGTTTTAAAGTTGGAACTGCTTCATGTTTTAGTAACAGTTTCTTGTTGAATCCGGTGTTGTATTCGTGGAGATTCTGGAAGCTGTCTTCAGTAAAATGCGCAGCACAGAGAGCTAGATTACGATCGTCATTTTCCGGAACATAATCAAACATAAATTGTATCCATTGTTGACGAAGTACAGCATCCGTGGGAAGCTCGAACACAGAAGACCTGACAGCTGCGTGAACAACACACTCGACAAGCTGGAGCTGCTGAAATATGCGCATGCCCTTTATTGCATTTTCCGGAGGGAGTGGTTGATGCAAATGTGTGGGTTAGTGACGAACCATAACCCAGCTGTAGTCCCAATCGAGTCTTTTTGTAGGCAATATACTTCCTGATTTTTAAAAGACGATATCTCTGCTTACACTAAACTTTCAGCGCTGCAACTTTGCAGATACTGTTCATGCACCAACAGCAACATTACACACTATTTAAAATTTTAAAAAGTGAAATCGCAGTCAACCCCCCCTTTAAATTTGAGATTTTTATAATATACTGGTCCTGAAGAATGATTGTAAATTAACTGTGCAGTGCATTTTATATCTTTCACATATCTTTTATATCGATTCAATCACTGAGTCCAATCCCCAACATCTCAGACATAACTTGACAAGGATGTCTGCTGTAGGGGAATCATGTGGCATGAGCAAACGACAACGTTAATAACTGTCGAACAGTGAAAGTACAGAATCCCAAGACTCTCCAGTGTTCTGGTGGCTGTAACATTGTTTCTATGGCAACCCGTTTTGAAGCCCCCTCCCCCCCTTTTTTTGTTTCCATGCAGCCTTTGAACATCTGATTATTATGGAGCCCTGAAAAGTGTGTGCAAAGCACTTTTTTCAGACAGCAGAGCAAGAATGTGCATCGAAGAGAACATAGAAAGAGGCAGAGGTACAGAGAGAGTAAAAGTCCTTTGACATTGGTTTAGAGATACAGAGAAGAGACACTTTTATGTTATATAGATAGTTATATAGTATAGATAGTTTCTTTCATATTGGCAGTTTCTGAACAGAATAACCTCAACTCAAACGGGAGTAGGCGATCGCAAAATGTACACATATCTGGTATTAAGAACAATTCACATTTGGCATGTTAACAGATGCGTTAGTTCCTCCCTGTGCCATTTCCAAATTGTATCAAACGATTTTACACATATTGTGCAGTAAAATGTCCTTCTGCACTCATTATACAGTATGTGTATTATAGAATATTAAAACAGTAGTTTATACCATAAATATATTGTCTGTTCTCTACAGATTAGCATTGGATGTTGAAAAATACATTTCAGTCAGCCACTATTTATATTGGTGTGATCCAGGTGTGTATGAAACAGATGAGAAAACATCTTTTTGTAACACTTACAGAGCACTTTTTTCTAAAGATGTATATTTTGAGAGCTCTTAGTTCGCTCAGCAAATATTCCTGAATAGTTCTGACATAACAACAAAAGGTTTGGAGGTAGATTTGCGAATCTGTCATGCTGATTTTAGAATATTTGTCAGAGAATGCAGAGCTCTTTAAAATAAAACTACACAAACTCCTTTGTATGTCATGAAAAATCATTTCCCTAGACTGTCAAGGTCACTGATAAAGTCTGTACTAAAGTCTTTACTAGTTGTGTTCTTCTAATTCAGGTAATTTAAAGTAACACCTTTCATTATTCTTTTTTTCTTTTTCTTTCTATGTTTATATACATGTATAGATACAGTTGTAATTGAAATGATTAAACCCCCATTGCAAATCAGGTAATTGGCAAAATTTTAAGCTGTTTGCAATGAAAAAAAGCAAACAAAAGCAATTGAAATAGCTCTAACCAAATTCAACTGAAAATTGCACTTTTAATGACTTCTGCAGTAACACTTTACTTGAAGGGGTGTGCATAAGACTAACATTGCACCTTCATAACCATGACATGACATATGTTATAAATTTGCATGTTTGTGACAACTGTCATTTAGTGTCGTTCGCTCAGTTATGACAATTTTAATGCAAATATGACATTGTTTGAGATGTCTCTGTTATGACAGCTTGACATTAACCAATACATCATAACCTGTCAGTATCTTTGTCTTGACAACTTGACATTACTAAGACAACACAACCTGTCATAAACATGACATAGCAGATTAAGTATTAAACTTAAGAAACTACCTAGCTTTATGGGTTAACATTACATTAAACTGTCAGGTGGTTGGTTTTGACATTGGCTCTCACTAGGCCATTATAACATTTTAATGACAAATTCAATTAGTACCACTGCAGTTGAGGTCACGAAAAATATTCATGACACAGTTATAATGGCCTCATGACAGCCAATGTCAAAACCAACCACATGACAGAACTTAATTTTATGTCAAGTTGTCATGACAAAGACACTGACAGGTTATGATGTTATGGTTTATGTCAAGATGTCATAACAAAGACATCGTAAATAATGTCATAGACTAGTTGCATTCAAAATGTCATTATTGAGCATTATTTTTTCGAGTCATTTGGTTCATTCAACGAACGAAATTAACGAAATGACTCGAATGACTTTAATGTCAAGCATCTTTAGTTCTTAGTAGAACACCCTTTTGCTGTTATGACCTGCTGCAAATGAGATGTTTAACCAGACACCAGCTTCTGCCAGCGTTTCTGAGGAATCTTAGCTCATTCCTCATGAGCAATGGCCTCCAATTCAGTAATATTCTTGTGTTTGCATGCTTTAAACGCCTTCTTCAAATCCCACCAGAGATTTTCTAAGGGTTCAAGTCAGTGAATATATTCGCCTTCACACACTGCAGGTTTCCAGTGCTAGAGGATGCAAAGCAACCCCACCACAGAGCCACCGCCATGCTTAATTTAGCTCTACAATGAGATGATCATCCGTATAAAGGCCCTCATAAATGCAGACTTTAAGTTCTGAGCATTCCTCAGCTGTTCTGCAACCAATGGAATAGAGCACATCTTGCTGGCAAAACTATAGCTTGAATTATAAATATGCTGAGATGAGCTACTGGCCCTTGAGTGCATAAACTGTAACATCCAACAAGTAAGGAAAACGTCTCGGTTACGTATGTAACCCTCGTTCCCTGAGTAGGGAACGGAGACGTTACGTCAGAAGTGACGGAGATTGGGGGTTTCGCATAGAAAGCCAATCCTCTTCGAGTATTTAAAAACGAGCCAATGGCATGCAATGCCTTGGGGCTGCGGAAATTTGCATAGCGTACTCCGCCCTACTCCGTGAGTATAAAAGGAGGAAGTGAACGCAACCGCAGTATGTCTTCGCTGAGGAGCCAAGACTGAACTCGGCGTCTACCCAGCGATACAGCAGAAGTGGCAGGGAGACGTAACGTCTCCGTTCCCTACTCAGGGGTTACATACGTAACCGAGACGTTCCCTTTCGTAGTCACTTCGAGTTACGTCAGAAGTGACGGAGATTGGGGGTCTGTGCCATCACGCCATCTTCAAGCTGTCTTCCAGTGCCCTGCGAAAATCTGAACCCCCCTTTTTTTTTTTTTTTTTTTTTTTTTTTTTTAGGGATCCTACTTTGACACAGGATTACCAAGGTACACTGGGAAACATATCCCGGGAGGGACATGCTACCAGATGCCTACCGAAAGGAGGACTTAAGAATACTCATATGGCCATATAGGAACACATATGGAAACACTGGAGCACCAACTTTAGGTGGCTGTTAAAATTTCAACTCCAGGGTTGGCAGATGGCTTGCCAAGGGAAGACACATGCTCAGAGAGGCTTACAGTGGATAATACACATGAGACGGGGAACCGTACGCATGGAGGCACCTAGCCAGCATCCAGAGCTACAGCAGTGGTGCCCGCATCGTCGGTGCTGGAGGACTCAAGACTTCAATGGAAGAACTGAGGAAATATCGCACTTATCCAGTCCGGGGAGTGGAGTGGCGAGCAAGTGAAGACACCTTAGCGGGTCCAGTACCGGCCGGAACGAGTACGTGAGAGGACACTGGATCAATTCGCAGATTATAGAATCTTGCGAAGGTGTTGGGTGTCGCCCAGCCTGCAGCTCTGCAGATGTCTGTTAGCGAGGCACCGTGCGCTAGAGCCCAAGAGGAGGCCACACTCCGAGTGGAATGGGCCGTCACACCAAGTGGGCACGGACGGCCTTGCTGCTGGTAAGACAAAGCAATGGCATCCACTATCCAGTGGGACAGCCGTTGCTTTGAGAGAGCCCTTCCCTTCTGGCTCCCTCCATAACAGACAAAGAGCTGGTCTGAGGTCCTGAAACACTGCGTTCTGTCGACATAGGTGCGGAGAGCACGTACCGGACAGAGCAGTGCCAAGGCTGGGTCTGCCTCCTCCGGGGGCAGCGCTTGCAGGTTCACCACCTGGTCCCGGAAGGGAGTGGTGGGAACCTTGGGCACATATCCAGGCCGGGGTCTCAGGATCAAGTGAGAGTAAGCCGGCCCGAACTCCAGGCACGCTTCGTCAACGGAGAATGCGTGCAGGTCCCCCACCCTCTTGATGGAGGCCAATGCAACCAGGAGTGCTGTCTTCATGGACAGAAACTTTAACTCTACCGATTGCAAAGGCTCAAAGGGATGCCTCTGCAGAGCACTTAAAACTACTGAGAGGTCCCAAGGGGGTACGAGGGGAGGACGAGGCGGATGTAGCCTCCTCGCTCCCCTCAGGAACCTGATGACCAGGTCGTGCTTCCCTAGGGACTTACCCTCCACTGCTTCATGAGAAGCGGCAATGGCCGCGACGTAAACCTTAAGGGTGCAGGGCGACAGCCTGCGCTCCAACCCTTCTTGCAGGAAGGAAAGCACGACACTGATCGAACATCTCCGGGGGTCTTCTCCGCGAGAAGAACACCAATTGACGAAGAGGTTCCACTTCAACGCATAAAGGTGTCTCGTGGACGACGCTCTTGCGGAAGTGATGGTTGCCACCACCGCAGGTGGCAGCGAACTCAAACCTTCCTCGTCCCGTCCAGGAGCCACACGTGCAGCCTCCAAAGATCGGGACGAGGGTGCCACAGAGTGCCCCGTCTCTGAGAGAGTAGGTCCTCTCTCAGAGGAATAGGCCAAGGAGGTGCTGTCGCGAGGAGCATGAGTTCAGAGAACCACGTCTTGGTGGGCCAGTAGGGGGCTACCAGCAAGACCTGCTCCTCGTCCTCCTTGATCTTGCACAATACCCGTGCAAGGAGGCTCACTGGGGGAAACGCATACTTGCGCGGGCCCCGTGGCCAGCTGTGCGCCAGCGCATCTGAGCCGAGTGTGCCGCGGGTCAGGGAATAAAACTGGGCGCAGTGGGACGAGTCCCGAGAGGCGAACAGGTCTATCTGTGCCTCCCCGAACTGGTCCCAGATCAGCTGGACCGACTGGGGATGGAGTCGCCATTCGCCGGAGATGGGACGGACCCGTGACAGCTCGTCGGCTGCCAGGTTCCGGTCTCCAGGAATGTATACTGCACGAAGGGACCTCAGGTGCTTCTGACTCCATATCAAGAGGTGGCGGGCGAGCTGCGACAACCGGCGCGAGCGTAGACCCCCCTGGTGGTTGATGTACGCTACTGCCGTAGTGTTGTCTGAACGGACAAGCACATGCTGGCCCGAGAGCAACGCTCTGAAGCGGTGCAGGGCGAGCCGTACTGCCAGCAGCTCGAGGCAATTGATGTGCATGAGGCGCTGGGCTCCCGTCCAGGAACCGGCGGCTGCATGCCCATTGCACATGGCAATGTGGTAGACGCATCCGTGGAGACAACGAGATGCCTGGAAACTCGCTGAATAGGGACCCCTGTCCGTAAGAAGCTGAGGTTCGACCACGGGAAGAAGGTTCGGCGGCACGCTGGAGTCATTGGAACTCGGAGCGAGCCGCGATGCCATGCCCACCCCGGGACTCGATCGCGAAGCCAGAGCTGAAGCGGTCTCATATGAAGCAAACCGAGCGGCGTTGCCGCAGCCGCGGATGCCATATGCCCCAGGAGCCTCTGAAATAGTTTCAGTGGAACCGCACTCTTGCCCTCGAACTGTCGAAGACAAGTCAGCAGTGAGTGCGCGCGCTCGTTCGTGAGCTGCGCGGACATGGCGACCGAGTCTATCTCCATGCCGAGAAAAGAGATCCTCTGCACGGGGCAAAGTTTGCTCTTTTCCCGGTTGACCCGAAGGCCCAGACGGGCTAGGTGCCGGAGCACCAGGTCTCTGTGTTCGCAAACCTGAGCTCGAGAGTGTGCTAGTATCAGCCAGTCGTCGAGATAATTCAGGATGCGAACCCCGTGTTCGCGAAGGGGAACAGGGGCTGCCTCGACGATCTTCGTGAAGACGCGAGGGGACAGAGCTAACCCGAATGGGAGAACCGCGTACCGCTGGTCGACGGGCCCCCTTTCGTGAAGGAAGCCGATCGAGTAGGGGGGACCGGGGCACTCACTCTAGTGAGATCATTCAGCCTCGACCTCAGTGTGGAAATGGTCATGTTCCCACAGAAGGAACATGAGTCATCCACGAACGCTGCTGCTGCATGCTGAATGCCCAGGCATACAAAGCAGCGATCGTGACCATCAGATGACGACAGAAATCTACCACATCCAGAAGGACACGGGCGAACCATCTTTAAAAAGACGTGCCACGTGCAGCTCTTTCAGTGAAAGGAGGAAATTCACTCTTTCAGCGCTGAGGCGACCAGGGAGAAGCGCAAAGTCTGGCAGACCACTGCACAGATCGCAGGCGATGCAGAATCTCGCTGGGTACCGCCGTCACACCAACACTGAAGAGGACGCTCGTCTCGAAGAGTCTTGAATTAGCTTTCAGGAGTGAAGAGGTTCTCTTGGCTCCGAAGCGAAAACATACTGCGGTTGCGTTCACTTCCTCCTTTTATACTCACGGAGTAGGGCGGAGTACGCTATGCAAATTTCCGCAGCCCCAAGGCATTGCATGCCATTGGCTCGTTTTTAAATACTCGAAGAGGATTGGCTTTCTATGCGAAACCTCAAAGAAGAGGGGTCAGACTCTATAAAATAGCTGATTACAGAACATGATGAAAGTGGGAAAGAAACGAAAAAGACTCAGTGGTTGAATTTTGGTAAAACAACTTAGTTGAATATAAGAATATAGTTGAATATAGAAACAAATTATAAAGAATACATTAATAATTGTATCCGAGAGAGAGTGAAGCTGATGATACACAGGGCAACTTTTTGAGAAATGTTGCTGGGCAATCTTGCCGAGCGATTGTTACTTGGGCACTTTGCCATTTAAAATGGGCAATGAATTTCTATCTGGATCATTTAAATCGGTCGTGGGCCCTGTGTCTGAGCTGGTTGCCCGTTGACATCAACATTGCCCAGCAACATTGCTCAAAAAGTTGCCATGTGTTTCATCACCTTGAGACTGTCACGATCATGTTCTGTTCCATCTTGTTTAGTTTCCCGTCATAGTTTACACAAAAACGATGTACTAAAACTGTTATTTTGTCGTGTACAGACGACCACTTTGTCAAAATGATCTGTGAAAACACTCATTTCGTCTTTTGAATTATACACGCTAACACCGTAATAGAGACAGAGAAATATCATGTAACCTATCATAATGTACAAGGTTTCAAACATTTAAATAGACATATCAAGTAGTAGAAAATGTGTATGAATGAGTATCTTAGTTAATATTACTCTTAAAGGACAAGTTCGGTATTTTACAATTAAAGCCCAGGTTTTTTTTTTGTTTTGTTTTTTTCACTTTATTTTTAAAGATTTTAAATTTTTTCTTACATTTGAACAAAAATCTAATTAAAATAACAAACAGATAGGCCGACCAAGAAGATTGTTTCTGATGAAATAGAATGGTTAAGATTGAAACACATGTGCTGTCCCGAGAATTTTCGGTTTCTGTGGTAGCACCCCTCCACAATGATTGCATAGGTGCACTGGAACAATCCTTCCTAAAACGCATTAAACTTTAGTTTACAAAGACATGAAACTCACCAAGTGGTCTGGGGTGTTCACTGATATGCTCACACAAAAATCACTGCAAAATATGCTTTCCAGCTGGTGTTTTACCATTCGTTGTAAAATTGTGGACCTATTTTTCCAAACGACTCACAACCGTACATTCTTCCGTTGAGAGCTTGAATGATAGACACTCCAGCCCAGTTGGTAGCGATGATGAACCTTTGCCAATTGCAAGCAAACCACTGGCATTTCATTGAATACACAGAAGATGCAGAAGAATACAAACAACCCAATATTGTACCTCACAGTACATCCAATACAAGTTAAAGGCATAGTTTACTTTTAAATTAATTTTTGATATGTTTTAGGCTTACCTCAATGGCATCC
The DNA here is from genome assembly GCF_988280905.1 of Pimephales promelas. NCBI lineage: Eukaryota > Metazoa > Chordata > Actinopteri > Cypriniformes > Leuciscidae > Pimephales > Pimephales promelas. The sequence goes on from NC_142775.1 coordinate 8,669,336, forward strand.
AAGATGTAGGTGCCTTTGTTTCCACAGTATTTTCAATTTTGATATTTTTAGGTCAAACTGTTCTTGTCTGTCAGTCATATACACGTAATGGAGGTTTATGGGGTCCACCCTGGGTCCACCTCAAAGAGCATGCACAGAGAAGTCCAAATTAAACATGATTTAATGACTTGTAAATGTAAGTACACATTGATGGCCTAAGACACGAAACGAGTGGTTTGCGTGAGAAAATGAACAGTATTTATATAGTTTTTACCTCTTGTAATCACAGTCACGTCCAAGTACTCTGAGGGCGAGGGCGCTTCTATCTGCGCAAACCAACACTATCTCACGACCAATTTGTACGAATTCGACGCATGATTAAAAAGTGGCTAATTCGTACTAATTCGTACGACCTCACTCGTACTAATTCGTACGATTAGTCTAAACCCACGTGATGGTTAGGTTTAGGGGCGGGGTAAGGGGTAGGTCATTCGTACGAATTCATACGAATTGGCCAATTCGTAAAATATGTACGATTTAGCAAAATCGTATTAATTCGTACGAATGAGGTCGTATGAATTGTTACGAATTAGCCACTTTTTAATCATTCGTCGAATTCGTACGACTTGGTCGTGAGATCGGGTTGGCGCAAACGCACTGGAAAGCCCCGGAAGAGATCTCTCGCGCATTTATGTCACTCATTGTTTACACAGAGATTTCAGTGTTATCCTTCACTGTAAAGATCTAAACATATTTAGATATACAGAAAATTGCAATGGAAGACAATTTCAATATATTAACAGACAACGTTGATTTTTTTTTGCAACCGCGCAAGAGAACACTTCCAGCGCTCTTTGGCGCTTGCGCAGAATGAAGCGCCCGTGCCTTCAAATCAGTTGGACGTGGCTGTGGTTACAAGCGGTAAAAACGATATAAATACTGTTCGTTTTCTCACACAAACTGCTCGTTTCGTGTCTTAGGCCATCAATGTGTACTTACATTTATGAGTCATTAAATCATTAAATCTTTTAAGTAAAAGAGCCAATCGTCAATTGGTAGCTCTGGTTGCCATAGAAACATGACGCGCTTGAGGCTGCACATTCACGTTAGCTGCCTGAAGCAACCTGAAGAGCTTTTTTGCACAATTTGTGTTTTTTAACCTTATTTCCTGGCTCACACTTTTCTTATCTAATTTTAAAAGTTGCAAGTTGCAAAAAACACACAAGCAGTACTAACTGACTCTGATCAAGGCCGGGTGTTCCCCGAATCCAATCGATTTGGGTATTACACACAATCAGGGTTTGAAATTAACACCCACCAAACCCCCAAATGCGGGTAAAAAAACTATGCGAGGTAATGCTGTGCCAATTAGCCAATTGGCCAATCACTAGCCAATTTGGCGTGTTACTTATTACATTTACTCACTTTGCTGGGGAAGTTCGTGTAAGCCAAATCTGCGCTGATTTAGTGCAAATACTCAACTTGTGAGTCATCATCATGATATATTAAATACAGCGTATTGCTCAGAATCTGTGCATATCTGGCTTGAACATGACTGTCACTACGCAACAAATGACGGTGCAGCATTCATTTGCACTGAAACGAAGATTTAAAAATAATAGGACTGGGCAACGACTAATCGTGATTAATCGCATCCAAAATAAAAGTTTGTGTTTACATAATATATGTATGTGTTGTGTGTATAATTATATTGTATATATAAATACACAATGAATAAATGGAGGTTGGAGCAGGCTTCACTCAAAGTTTATATCTCAAATTGTTTTAAGAGTGCTGGCCTAATAATGACAATGCATGTATGGAAGAGAGAGGCCGCACTTTGCATATACAGTTTTATTATACACAAACGCGTTTCGGCGCGTGCCTTCTTCAGTGTGCGTTTGTATATATAAATACACACACATGTATTTGCATGTTTATACTGTATATAGATTTATAAATAATTTATATTAAATGTAAATAATAATATTTGATATGTTAATAACACATTTTTCTTAAATATATACATGCATGTGTATGAATTTTTTTATATACAAAATAATTATACATAGTACAAAATCATATATTATGTAAACATAATAACATTAGTTTGTATGCGATTAATTGCGATTAATCGTTGCCCAGCCCTAAAAAATAAATAATATGCCGATACTTAATCTTCTTACTGTTAATCTGGTTTATTTACTTTTTAGAAGTAGAAGTTTTGAATGGCCTGCAACTTACAAATTTAGTAGCCAAATTGGCTTTATGCACAGCTTCACTACTTCCTGAACTTAAGCCAGCTCTTTGTTTCCTGTCTGACATTATTGGACAAACTTTTATTAATTCGGGTGTGTCTGATTATTGTTGCCGTGACTACTGAGGTCAGGCACACCTGGATTAATCAATTTGTCCAATGATGGCAGACAGGAAACAAGGAGCTGGCTTAAGTTCAGGAAGTAGTGCAGCTGTGCATAAAGCCAATTGTCCAGTGAAAAAGTTTGTGAAAAAGTTAATTTCAACCCTGCACACAATGTTAAACAGACCGAAGTAATATATTGGGACCCAACCCGGACCCGGCTGACAATAAAAAAAATATAGACCCAAATGGGACCCAGGTGCTCTGTCTAGACCTCTAATGCCGGGACTGCAACGAGGCTATTTGATTTGCAATTATTCTGTGCTTATTTCGTTCATTTGTGTGTACTATCATACAACATTTAAATAATTTAAATATCAAATTGTAGAAAATCTGTGTGATGCAGTATTTTAGTTATTACTCTTGCCAAGCTCTTGTTTCTGAGAGACGCGCAGAGACGACAACAAAAACGTGACTTGTTAATTTCATTTGCGCTCATTTCATTCATAGAGTTTACACTCATTCACTTCACAGGAAGAAGTTTCTGCTGTCCCCTCTGGCTCACCTTTTATCGAGCAAACATGAGGATTGACTGCTTGCTGAATATTTGTTCTATTATTTGGTAGAATTCGTTATTCGTTTTGAAGCCATTATCCATGCATTTTTGAATAAGGTATTCAGTTTCAGGAACATCCCTAATCTGCCCCCAGCACATCTGTTTGAGACTGAGTAAACATTATAGACTGGTTTATTTGTCTTTGTGAACGGGTGCATGATGATTCTGTATTGTAGAGTGTTGCATTGCAATGCCCCATTTCTTTGACGTGTTCATGACCTGTTTCATCTTTGAAGGTCTAAATGCAGCTAATTTTGGCTTGCACTTTTGTAACCAGAGCTGAATGTCTTTTCCCATGTCTTTTCGCATCAGCCATTGTCCCATCGGCTTGACACCCTCTGGCTCAGCCTTCCTGCCACAGAAGTCACACCCCAAACTCAAGCTTTAGAGGGTATGCATTGATGTCACTTTCCCACCAGAACATGTCGGACTGAGTGGCAAAGCATACTGCAACAACTGTATTTAATAGGGGAAACTGTGAAAACTGGAGTATAACAAATTATTATCTTCTTAAATTAGAGGTAGCTGGACTCGACAGTGATCCTTACAAGTTACCAAAGAACTATTGGTCCATGGACATTGGCATGTGGCCAGGAATCGAGTTTCCTGACATTTATGTGTGATTTGATGCCTAGGAAATATATAAAGCAAAGCCTGTGAACTAAATTTGCATGATTACTTATAACATTGTTATATATAGCCTAGCCCTAAAACTGTTAAAATACTAAGGCATTATAGACATAATATTATGACTTTATTTAAAACTGCTTGGAAACGATGCTCTAAAAAAACAATAATTGTCACTTCGTCGTACTTCAAGATAGGATAAAATGATGCGGAAAGGACATCAATTGATATTCTGGTTGTTTCAATATATTTTGAAGTTATCTGAATAACTGTCAGCTGTTACCGTCATACAGATATTGCAGAGTGGTATTGAGTTGTAAGTAAAATATATAAATGTAACAAAGTTCAGGGAAGAAGGAGGCAGGAACCGGATAATAATCAAAAATAAAACTTTATTTAAACAAAATAAACAAACAAATTACCTGCCAGCAGCCCCTCGCGGACGACTGCTGGCTACCCAAAATAAAACATAATACCGGCCAGCAGCCCCTAACGGACGACTGCTGGCTTACCAAATAAAATATAAAATACAAATAAAAGCAGGCCTGTTCCTCTCTCGATCATCCACTCCGTCGCTCCCCCTTTATGGCTCCGCTCCTTCGTGAGAGATGCGAGACCGGTGTGCTTCACAGGTGCTGCTCATTAGCAATCGCACCACCGGCCTCGCGACTTTCTCTCACGTCCCTCGGCCGTCCTGCTCACCACATACCCCCATCACCCCTCACAGGCCGGGGGGTACACCCGAGACTGTGCCTACTCCCCCCCGGCGGCGGCGATCCCTAGGGGGTATGGATCGACGAACCGAGGGAGACGGAGACGGAAGCACGAGGAGCGACGGACACGAGAGAGGGGAGAGAGGAAAAAAAAAAAAAAAATTGGTCCGGCTCCCACAACGCGCTGCCATCTTGTCCCTCACCAGCTGGGCGATCTCCTCCGCGGTGCCCGGCGGCGACGCTGGATGGCCCTCGGTGAACGCCTCGACGCTCCCCCGCCCCCGGTGGACGGCGACGGCTCCTCGGGTGCCTTGGGCAGACGGTAGGAGTCCCCCGCTCCCTGCTCCTCCCCTTCACTGGCGGATGGCAGCAGGCTCTGGCCCACGGCAAGCGGCGGTGACTCCTCCTCTCCCTCCCGAACGGCAGCCGCCCCTCCATTTTCCAGGCGGTCGGCGGCGAGCTCGGGCGTCCCACCGGCAACTCATCCCAGCGCCCCGCCTCGAGCGTCCATGGCCGCGAGTCCCCCGCTCCCTGCTCCTCCCCTTCTGCGGCGGACGGAGAAATGTTTTGTCGCTGTTATTGAAGTTGTCATAAAGAATAGAGTGTCTTGTAGTACTGCAGTGCTTTATCAATATGTTTATGCGTTGGGCTAACAAACAATAACTGGCTGGGTCATCTGACCAATCACCGCCGATTAGCGTCACGCAAAGGAGTGGTTTGGAAAAATGAGTCGTTGTACGAATCATTTGGGAGTCGGTGAGCAAATCAGGTAAAAATAAATGCATATTATAAGACAACAAAAGTGTTTTTTGTCATTGCATTCATTTAAAACTGTTGTTGGGGACTCCCAGAACAATATTAGGGACATTTTAAATGCCATAATAGGTGCCCTTTAAGCTACATGTAGCTTGGTTAAGTTGTGATAATGCAGTTGAAAAGAAACTGATCTGTACCGAGCTTTGGAAAGCGGTATGATATACCCCCAAGGGTAACACTTTATTTGAAGGGGTGTGCATAAGACTGACATGACACTTTCATAAACATGACATAACACCTGCCATGAACATGAAGGAGTCTTTATGAATGTTTATGACTTCTGTCATTAAGTGTCATTCGGTAAATTATGACACTTTTAATGCAAAGTTGACATTGTTTAAAATGTCTTTGTTATGACAACTTGACATTAACAAAGACAAAAAATGTCTTGATTATGACAACTTGACATTAACAAAGACAGAAATGTCTTTGTTATGACAACTTGACATTAACCAAGAAATCATAACCTGTCAACCTGACATCTTCATAACTAGTCCAATGTGTTCCACTTTACTTGAGGTAAGGGGAAATATTAATGACACTGTTGTTAAAGCATTTGACAGTGTAATAACCCTTAATGACATCTTTTATAACTAGCACAATGTGTTCCACTTTACTTGAGGACAAGTAAAAAATTCATTACACAGTTATAATGGTGTCATGACGGCCAAAGTCAAAACCAACCACATATGACAGGGTAATGTAGTGTTAACGCAAAGCTAAATAACTTCTTTAAGTTTGATAATTAGACCTGTTATGACATATTTGTGACAGGTTATGATTTCTTGGATAATGTCAACTTGTCATAACAAAGACATTTCTGTCTTGGTTAATGTCAAGTTGTCACAATCAAGACATTTTAAACAATTTCAACTTTGCATTAAAAGTGTCATAATTTACCGAATGACACTTAATGACAAAAGTCATAAACATTCATAAAGACTCCTTCATGTTCATAACAGGTGTTGTGTCATGTTTATGACAGTATCATGACAGTCTTATGCACACCCCTTGAAATAAAGTGTTACCCTTCCAATTCATCAAATTTGGGGATTGAGGGAAAGAGAAAAAGGAGAGCCATCCACAGTATCACTGAAGCGGCAGAGAGGGCATTAAGATGACTGTGGCTGAAAAGAGGAGAGCTATGGTGTCAGTGGTAGCTAGCCATCTGCACACAAGCTGGGATCTAATTAGTCCTGGCTGGGTCACCTTGAGTAGGGTGTATGGTATTGAATGACCATAATGATTCAAGAAATATCACTGAAGATGTATCCAGAAGCATCAGTAAATTAAGGCATACAACACAAGGGTTCATGTTTAAACACATAATTATTAAAAATGTGCTTCTACCTACAGTTGTGAAAATTTCTGTTATGTGGATGCAGGTGATGAACCCAAATGCAGGCAGAGTGCGATGAACACAAGGTTTATTGGTGACAAACAGGAAAACAAAACCCACGAGGGGGCAAAACAGACAAAACAAGTGGGAGATAACTAAACTAGAAAACACTTGACAAGACTATAAACTAACAGCAAATACAAGATCAAGACGTTCTTCAAAAAGACGTGGAGAAACTACAGTCGGTCGCGAAATGACCACTAGGTGGCACAAAGGGACATTTAGCGAAAGCAAAATGTAATTATGTAAAAGTAGCCTACATTTTAAATAGAATAGCTTTAACTAGAATATAAACTTTTATAGCAGAACATTTTATTAATCTAAAGTTAAAATTAGAGGTCGACCGATATGTTTTTTTTCACGCCGCTGCCGATACCGATCTTTTAAAATCCAGGTCGGCCGATGGCCAATTAATGCTGCCGATTTATTTTGGCCGATATTTGGCCGATATTTGCTTGGTTTTTAACCTCTATTTGAAAGATAAAATGTAAAAGACATTTGTTTGTTTTGTTTGTTGACGGACAAAGACAAATGGACATAACCTAATCATCACAAAAAAAGGAGAGAAAAAAACTTTAAATGATTTAATTTTTTATATATAAGATTTATTATATTTTATTTAATTTAACTTCTAACAATAACGTATTTCACTAGTAAATTGCTATTGAACAACAAAAACAACCACCAGATGGGAAAATTATATTTTGTAAAAACTTTAAATGCACCACAACGCACCGTCTGTCTGTTGTTCTTCAGACAACGGCATCCCGCTGTTGGACCTTTTAGTCTACAGTGAAATACAGTCACACTTAGCATTTTAACCATGTTTTATCCAGCTACTAAGTAACGGTCAGTGTTATGCCTGAACGTGTTCATATTTTGGGCGAACGTGAACGTACTGTATTACTGGCTGATGAACGTTACCTAGTTCATTCTGGTGTCTGTGAACGCGCGCTCTCTGCAATAGGGTGCCAGATTTCCATAGAGCCCTCCAGGCGAAAACCCGGCTAAAACACATGTAAATAGGCCTTAATATGTAGCGAAAAAAACACCCAATCTGGCAACACCAGCCACCAGTATCTAAAATCTTAAGGCCAATTTATACTTCTGCGTCGAGGGTACGCCGTAGTGTACGGCGTTCGCTACGCACGTAGGCGACGCCGTTGTGAGCATTTATACTTCAGGTCTTGGTTGCTCTGCAGTACTGCTCCGAAACGCTAGTTGGCGGCGGCAGTGCCGGCGCTATGGGGGGGCATTAGGGGGCAATGCCCCCCCAAATGTATTTTGTGCCCCCCCAAATTGAATTATGATATAATTTACAAAATAATAACAGTTTAATTTAATTCACATTTCAGTGAGAAATTGTACAAATATATGTCTACAAACTGCTCATTAGCTGAAAATACAATAAAGCCAACATAAAAACCAGTGTGACGCTGTGAGGAAACCCCCCTGCCGCCCCCCCAATCACGCACGTTAATACTTGAATGAAATGATTTTCAGTTGGCGCGACCGCGCGAGCTTCCTGCATTCAAAACAAAGCAAACAGATGAAAACTCTCCAAAAATGGAAATTAGAAAATGGTTCAATACCACAGTTTCTCCTTACACATCGATTACCCCATACAGCAAGACAACGACAGCCCGGCTTTGGTATTTGGTGCTTCTACCGTGCAGTGTTGTAGTCGAGACCGAGACCAAAGACAGTCGAGTCCGAGTCGTAAGTGTAGCTATTTATCTAACTGGCATGTACTGTAATGTTCACTATGTGTTGTCACGTGATGAAACTAATAGTTTAGTTGGCCTAGTTTTTGCGCTGCCCATTGTCCTGAAATGTCACTCACTCCCGCCGTGGAGAAACAGGTGTTTAAGCCTATATTTTCTTGTAAATGGAAATTGTAGAATAATATATCTGTGTATGTTGTGAGTGTTTTTTATTTGTTAAAGGTGTTTTATTTGATAAAGGTAACTACATGATGCTTTTTTAAGGCTACGAATGTAAATGCTTATGTTAGAACATAACAGAATAAAGATGAGTAACTTAGCTTTTTTTTTTTCTCACTTCCGCCATTGAGATAGCATATAAACGGCTATTCTGTCAGTGAGAGACTATGTACATGTTCGTTAGCTTTGCTATTATAAAGCTGTGGTCAGAGTCGGTCTTGCAATTTTTTTTGTTGTATAGGCCTATTTAACCCTTGATCAAATTTCTTAAGAGTCGCTCGTCTTGCAACAATGTGTAATGTTTTATGTGTTTATTGTGTGGGTTGCATTACTTCATGTTAATAGCTAACAGAAAAGGCAGTAGCAATAATAAATATAGGATATCTAATATCGGAAAAAAAGTCCCCATACCTAGGCTACCTAGTGCCCACCCATTGAAAATAAATGCCCCCCTGCTAAAAGCGGTCTGAAGCCGGCTCTGGGCGGCGGAGGGTTTTAATGTTCCACTGTGTTTAGATTCCTCGCGGCTAGGTTACTACAAGCAATAGCGACTGAAGGAGAGCTGATCATGTTGGAGTTGGAGCTTATTGAGGTGGAAAAACAGTTCACTTTAGTGAAATTACTAAAACTGAAAGGCAGAAATAAGAGAAGACGTCGGAGGAGATGGTACGTGTGGAAATCATAGACAGTGGTGGAAATGCGTGAGGTATGTGCAGAATGTGTATGTGAATGTGTATGTGAATGTGAATGTGAGGTATGTGCGTAGGAGGAAATGCGACGCTACCAAGCCGACCAATCACCGATCTTGCGGTCCGCGTCGTCGCGACGTGTAGTTACATTTTTGAAGAGGTGCGCGTCAGGCGACGGCGAAGGGTACTCGGCATAGGACGCGTCTGTGCGTATGCTACGCCGTACCTACTGCGCGCATCCTACGCAGAAGTATAAATTGGCCTTTACATTAATGTGCAAACTTTGCCTGTCGATAAAATAATTGTTGTCTGTGTTTGTATATGGGCTGTGGCAATAATAATAATAATAAAGCTCGCAACATATGGAAAAAAGAACTATGAATGAACTAGTTCATTTTAAAATGTGTGAACTGAACTTTGAACTAGTTCGTGTAGAAAGCGAACTTTTCCAACACTGCTAAAGGTAAGTAAAGCGATGTTTCTGTTATTCTAACGTCCGTTTTCTGCGCATCCGAGAGAAGCACTGGCATTACAGTAGCACCAAACTGAAGCACAGAAATCCGTGTTGATATTCGTTGCGGAAGATAACGGTGGTTAGCTATAGTATGTTGGCCTCTTTTTTTATTACTTATTTCTCTGCATTGAGTGACAACACTCTCAAATATAAGACACACAAACAGAACAAATAAAAGTCTCAGATTCACTCTGTAATTGCAAAATTATTGCTTTTTGCAACTTCAACTACGATCCAAAGTAGCCGAATGTCTTGTCGCTTATTCAGGTTTTTTTTCTCGACATTGGTAGGAACATATCAAAAGTTTTTAATTAAATATAAGGGAGTTATACGAACTGAATCATTGCCGTTAGCTCCTTGGGCACTGGATGAGGTCTGCTGCTCACTTGGCTGGAAAATGACTAATAGCAGCAGCGCGCGTCAAGCACGACAACACAAGGCTGCCCACAGATGCGCCTGCCTAATAATCGGCTGATATACTGGGATATTGGCCGATGCCGATTATGTTAAAAAATGGCAAAAATCAGCCGATTAATCGGTCGACCTCTAGTTAAAATAGGCCTATCTCGCAGTCAGTGAAAATAAATTGGGTGTTTTCAATGACGCTATTGAGGAATGAGAAGACTGAAGAGCGCTTCTCTCACACATGCACACTGACTACTGAACAACCGAACTTCTGGAGTTTTCTCAGTGAGAAAAGTTGTGGTTGAGTGGTAGAACGTTGGTTCAATCATTTTGATGACACTCTTTCAAATCCCGCATAAACATGTATTAAAATTACCTTACATTTCCATTTTACATTAAGGAACAAATCTCTTCCAACAGTTTGACTGAATTTACATCTTCAAAAGCAGTTATGTTAAAAAAAAAGAAAATAAAACTTAATGGGATTCCATATAGATTAAAAAACAACAACAACAACATAACCAAGCTAAGCAAGTTGCGATTTGCCGGTGGGGTATTTCCCCCCTCCATAGTAATCAATGCTATAATTAGCCTCAATAGACAATATCAAATATGTGTATATATATATTTTTTAAATATGCAACACACACACGTTTAAACAACAAATAGCCTAATAAAATCTGAACCAGCGCTTCTGCTCCTGTATTGAGACATGCACGTTTCAGTTTCAGTGGCCTTAATTGTTCGACAAACGCGGTGGTGCTCACTTGAATTTATTTATTTTTCTCATAACAGCTAAAATAAAATCATCTTTTAAAACTGTAAAAGGTCTCCTTTTTCACGCAAAGTAGTCCAGGCCTACATTCACAATAGGCTAACGACAAAACGTTTTCTTGCTCATTTGAGTGAACACACACTGCAAAAATATATGTTTGGGGTCCTCCTTGAGCGTGAGTGAAGACGTGGCCGAATGGTAGAAATTATGGTTCTACCATTACAAAGACATTGGTTCGAAGTCCGATCAAACATGAACAATTGTAGTTATATTTTATTTAGGCTATTAATGCAGAAAGATTTGTTCTAAAACTCTGTTACACCATTTAGTTTTTTTTTTTGCTTATATTTCTAAAATAAAATTACCATGCATTTCCATTTTACACTAAGGAACAAATCTCTTCCAACAGATTGACTGAATTTACATCTTCAAAAGCCAAGATTTGCCGGTGGGGTATTTCCCCCCTCCACAGTAATCAATGCTATAAATAGCCTAAATAGACAATATCAAATATGTATACATGCACGTTTAAACAACAAATAATAAAATCTGAACCAGCGCTTGCTCCTGTATTGAGAGATAACATGTCAGTTTCAGTGGCCTTAATACATTGATTCACGGCTTTTTAAAATGTCACAAAGTGTTTTGAGTTGGTTTTGAATGAAATATTGAAGTCTATAATTGAGTATTTTAGTAATATGCGTAGGCCTATTCTAAAATCGGGTTTTATTCTAACATTACTTATAGTGTTCGACAAATGCGGTGGTGCTCACTTGAATTTATTTTTCTCACAGCTGCTAAAATAAAATCATATTTTAAAAATGTAAAAGGTGTAGGCTACTTTTTTCATGTAAAGTAGACATACAACCACAATAGGCTAATGACAAAATGTTTTCTTGCTCATTTGAGCGAATACTCACTGCATAAAAATTTGTTTGGCCATTTCTCCATAAGTGAACACATGGCCGAGTGGTAGAACTTACAGTTAGAACATGAGAATGACATGGGTTCGAAGCCCGATTAAACATGGATAACTGTAGTTAAATTTTATATTTAGGTATTTATGCTGAAAGATTTGTCTAGTTCTAAAACTGTTGCACCATTTAGTTTTTTTTTTTTTTTGCTTCTAATCATGAAAAAAAATATATATTTCCATTTCTATTTTACACTAAGGAAGGAACAAATAGTATCCAACAGAATGACTTCTTTACATCTATTACCTAATAATACCAATCGTAATTTCAAAAGCAGTTCTGTAAATATATATATATATATATATATATATATATATATATATATATATATATATATATATTACAATTTTTGATAATATTATATATAGGGCCTATTCTAAAATCGGGGTTTATTCTGGCATGTTGAATTAGTCATATAACCAAAAAAAAAAAAAAAAAAAAAGTTTTTATAATTGTCCGGACCTCCGGAAGGAAATACCTTATACCATAGAGACCAGACCTCTTGGATCTTTAATTGAATATATAGCGTTGGTATAGCACACTGCAATTACAGCCCCACAAATTTATTAGGGCCCACCGAAAATAATGTATCAAATCGCAATTTCGCAAAGTAGCCTAATGTTAAGTATTCAGTTCAATCAACTTTATTAATCCCACAAGGGGCAATTGACTTTATGCACAGCTGCACTACTTCCTGAACTTAAGCCAGCTCCTTGTTTCCTGTCAGCCATTATTGGCCAAATTAATTGATGCAGGTGTGCCTGACCTTAGTAGTCATGGCAACAATAATCAGACCCACCTGAATTAATCAAGTTTGTCCAATAATGGCAGACAGGAAATAAGGAGCTGGCTTAAGTTCAGGAAGTAGTGCAGCTGTGCATAAAGCCAATTAGTTTTAGAGCAGCATGTTTGCAACAATAACACAGTCAAACAGAATGTAAGCCCTGTGTGTGTGTGCTTATAACTGTAATGATCCACTTGACTCAGCAGAATCCATTTGCAGCTTTATTAGGAAGGTCGTACAGACAGGGTCAAACAGGACAGACAGAGCAATGTAGATGAGACATCAGGGGTAATCCAGATAACAGGCAAAGTTCAGGGCAGGCAGCAATAATCAACGTTCAGGAACAGTCCAAGTCAGGCCAGGCAGATAACAATCGTAGAAATGGGTAAACAGTCCAAGATCAAAACCAGATAAACAGAAACCAGGAATAAACGCTCAGAAATGATCACCACGGCAAATCAAGACTTCGCAGAGAAGTGATGATGGAGATGTCTTTTATGTGTGTGTGTAAATGCAGTGCAGGTGTGGAGTGCAATCAGTCCCAGGTAAGAGGTCTCATGGGAATTTGAGTCCAAGGCCAATAGTTAATACTCAGGAATCGATCCACTATGGTAAAAATGGTGGTGTGGCCTTGTGAATTGGGTAGGTCGGTGATAAAGTCCACAGCAATGTGTGACCATGGTCGTTGAGGTGTTGGGAGAGGATGTAAAAGACCAGCAGGTAATTTCCGGATTGATTTGGAGGTTTGACAGTTGATGCAACTTTGAACATGTTTGATGGTATCAGATGAAAGGGTAGGCCACCAGAATCGGTTTTGGAGTAATTGAATAGTGGCAGTGATCCCGGGATGACCGGAACTTGGGGTTGAATGGACCTGATCGAGGAGACGGGGCCGTAATGTTTCAGGTACAAAGAGGAGGTTATTTGGGCATTCGATGGGGGTGGGGTCTACGGCGGAGGGGTCGGAGAGGGAGTTGCCCTCTCAGGAACAGCGGACTTGGCTGCAGATTCAGGAACAGAGCTTACAATTGCAGGCTCAGGAACAGCGGTCGTGGTTGCAGATTCAGGAACAGCGCTTACAGTTGCAGCCTCAGGAACAGAGGTCGTGGCTGCAGATTCAGGAACAGCGCTTACAGTTGCAGCCTCAGGAACAGCGGTCGTGGCTGCAGATTCAGGAACAGCGCTTACAGTTGCAGCCTCAGGAACAGCGGTCGTGGCTGCAGATTCAGGAACAGCGCTTACAGTTGCAGCCTCAGGAACAGCGGTCACGGCTGCAGATTCAGGAACAGCGCTTACAATCGCAGCTTCATTAACAGCACTCGCGGCAGCAGACTCAGGAGACGATAGCGATTGAGAACAGGAAGCTCCCCTCTTTCTCTTTGGCCACGGGGCAATGGTCACAACAGGGCTCGCGATCGGCTGGTCAGGCTCAACGGAAGACGAAACGGGGACAGGGAAGACCACTTCTGGTTGGGTGAGCTCAGATGACGATGAGTCCGATGGGGAATCCCAAGAAATCCGTCTCCCTCGTTTACCACGGAGGTCTGCGGGTGTGGAAGGCACCTCTTGAGTCGAAACGAGGGGAGCCTGGTTCTCTTGCGTGACCACCGCTAATACACAACCCTCAGGAATCACTGGCAGCGTGCAGGTTGAAGATGGCATGGTGGGAGCCTGCGAATCCTTCCTCGACAAGCAGGCCACCATATCCGGGAACGGGTGGCGAACCAGACTTTCCCGTTCAGCCAGAGGAGGCAGAATATTTAGACCCACGATGAGGTAGTGATTTACCAGAATCTCAGGCAAGAAGAAGCGCCTCTCCTCCACCACCCGGGCATACTGTCTCAAGGTCCGCTCACCCTGGGAAGGAAACGGAAGCTTTCCATTCCTGGAATCGGAAATCGCCTCCTGCCACCAATGTGCAAGATCGTCAGGCATACTGTTATCGTCAGGCATACAGGCAAACTGTCAGGCAAACTCGAAAAAGAAAAGACAATAGTAAATAAAACAAAGACGCACAACATGTCAACCCATGCAAAACAAACCACATCCTCAAAAATAACTGTAATTGTTATAATCGTTCAAACCTTAAAAACTATCACATCATGACATTAGTTTAAAATAAAAAAAACTGTCCATATCTTTATTAAAATCAATAATATTAAAATATGCTATCTGAAGACTTACAAATATACTGTTTAATGCTATTTTTTGTTTTATTTTTCTTTATTAATTTTTCAGAAAAATTTCATAATGTGTTTTGTTAAGTCAGACTATGTTTGTACATGTGTGCTGAGCCGAGAGCTGGTAGAGTTATATTTTGCTTAACCCTCTGGGGTTGTTCGGCCCAAATTGACCCGAAGAATTTAAATTATTATTATTTTTTTTTAAATCACAGCTTCCTCGGAATGGTCCGAAATTTGGTGACTTTGTTGGTATTTGGTATATGAACACCCAAAAAAATTGGGGACAGGATGTGAATAGTCTAAGTGGTTGTAAAAAAAAATAGTCACACTTGGAGTGTTCGGGTCCAAATGGACCCGCATGGAAAATGAATGGGAAATTGGCAAAAATGTGAAAATACTGACTTTTTTTGTGCATACAATCTACAAATCAGCCACGATCTTGAAAAAAAGCACACAACAGTGAAGGGGTGAATCTATAAAACATCAAGAGTGCAAAACAGACACATCCAGACACACACACACAAACACACTTTTATACACAAACACACCAAAAAATTCAGATTATACATGTGTTTTGCATTTTTAAAATGCTCAGTTTTTCCACCAGATGGCATCCATCTCATTTCAAAAATTGCTTTTATGAGGCCTAGGCTTGACTCTAAAATTCTATTATGTTCAATAGGGGGAAATTTTGTCATAATTATTGCATTAATACTAATTATACATTTTTTTTATTTTTGAAATTTTCTCAAAACCCCAAAAAAGAAAAGAAAAAATATTATAAAAAACGAGTAAAAAAAAAAAAAAAATCATGATTTAAAAAAAAAAATATATGAATCCCACCCTTTGGGTCCATTTGGACCCGAACACCCCGAGTGTGACTCTGAAACGAACAACCCCAGAGGGTTAAACTATGAGTAAAGTGCAATATTCACTCAGCAGAGATGTTCCAATGATGATTGTACTTCAAATGTTTACAGTTGGTATTATATCCACTTTGCAAGAAAATTACTCTTTCAACTGATGCAAATGTACCATTTATATACCACTAATGTACACATTGAGAAGTTGAAATAGTTTCTTAATATGATAAGTGGAATGTACCACGTATATGTATGGCATATAAGCAGGGGCGGCTCGCCCATAGAGGGTGCTGGGGCGCCGCCCTCCCTCCGACCTGTCTGTCTGTTTTTTTAATATATATTATAATTTATCATTTTGAAAAATAATCTGTGTTAATTATATGCTAATAATGTTTTTACTTTGAAAAGTGTTTTGAACTCACCAGAATGATATTTGCATTCACTTTCGTTACTTTTATCATGTTGGTGTAGTAGTATAGCCAATAGGCTGTCTTCTCAGGGCGCCAGTTCGCTCAGCCCCACAGTGCTGGAATTTAAGCCAATGGTTCCCCGGTTGCTATGCAAAAAAGTTTATATTTCGCCAATCAGCGTCGTCAAATTTTATGGTTTGGGGGCGCTGAAAATATCGCCCACAGTATCAGATTAGGGGAGTGCACCGTGCACGCGCACCACGGGACATTTTTTTTACCTCAGATGAGAGCAGAATGGCAGCGCCAGTGACGTCGAGTGGAAATAATGTAAAGTTAGTCGTGGGAATTGACCTGTCTGTCTCTGTCACTCACACACACATAAACACTGTTTCACACACGTTTGATATTAAAATAGTTATAGGAATATTAATACCTGTGTGTTTGCTTTGTTTTTTGATGTTTTTAAGTTCTGAGCTAGATTACTGTGTTTCATACTAGTTAAAATCAACTTTCTTCTCATACTTGGATGTTACCCTCAAGAATGTTGTCCCACCCTCTCTTTCAGAGCCTTTTCTCTCTCTCTTTCTCTAGTATCAACACATTGTTATCCATTATCCAATTGTCAATTTGTCAAAACTATGTAGTCTACAGCTGGGGATTGATTAAACTAGATTGTTGTATTACCTATTATTTTTTGTATTACCTATATTATAATTTATCAATATTAAGTGTTTGCACTTTTTCTGTCAGCAGACAGAGCATAATAAACATGCAACTTGTTCATTATCATTAACTGTCAAACTGTTATTATTATTATTGTATTATTTGACCATTGTTATTGATTGGTTTAAGTTATTTTATTGGTATAGGTAAGGGCATGGCCTAAGGCCTAAAATGCACCAGAATGCAGGAAATCACATCTACTAAATTCAAAATTTTCGGTGGGGGGGGGGGGGGGGGGGGGGGGGGGGGGGGGGGGGGGGGGACCCCCCAGACCCCTCTGTTATTCAGCCCCCTCTCCAATATTTTTCACCAGCCGCCACTGCATATAAGTTCCATTTTTAAACATAAGCAAAATGTTTTGCTATTTTACAAGGAAGTTGCAAGTCTCTGTGATATATATTATCTCAATCTTACTGTAATACATTACAGAAACGTAAAGGCATGATGAGGTGAGAGGTAGGAGAAAAGTTAGAGATGATGGGGGAAATGAAAGAGAAACCCAGAGAAACCATTTACGGCTAGCATGATGGGATGAAAAGGTAGAGAAATGGGGAATGGAGAAATCTGGAATGACCTCCTCTCATGTAACCTTATTCTTATATGCCTGTTTTTCTCTCAGTCTGACATGATAGATAATGAATATAAATCTCTTGGCAAAAGTAACTGGTGTAGCTTCTGTGATTCAGCAATAATAAGGGGAAGAAAGATTTTTCAATTCTACACTAGCTATCTCAGCTTTACATATATATATATATATATATATATATAACGCCTCAGTTTATGACTATAACCCTTGTTCCCTGAGAAGGGAACGAGACACTGAGTCGAGAATTCGACTCTTTGGGGATGCTCCCTAAGCGTGCGCCTCTGAAGTACGAATGAAACTAATCCAATCCTGATTAGTGTTGCGTTGTGACGTAACATGTGACGGCATACCCGGAAGTATAAAAGTGACGCTGTCACAACACATACCAGCCTCGCGATGAAGCAAGACGCTCTAAGGCAGGGTTTCTCAAGCTCGGTCCTGGAGGGCCGCTGTCCTGCAGAGTTTAGCTCCAACCCTGATCAAACACTCTTACCTGTGAGTTTCCAGTGATCCTGAAGACCTTGATTAGCTTGCTCAGGTGAGTTTGATCAGGGTTGGAGCTAAACTCTGCAGGACAGCGGCCCTCCAGGACCGAGTTTGAGAAACCCTGCTCTAAGGCCTCAAGGAGCGTGGCAGAACGACTCAGTGTCTCATTCCTTTCTCTGGGAACAAGGGTTATAGTCATAACTCAAGACGTTCCCTTTCGAGGGAACTCTACACTAGGGCTGGGTATTGAGACAACTTTCACAATTCGATTCGATTTCGATTCACAAGCTTGCAATTCGATTCGATTTCGATTACGATTCGATTCGATTCAATATCGATTATTTTGGATATCAGTTACAATAAATGGCAAATTTTCTCAAGGGAATCAAATCTCTTAAATGCTGTAAACTATGGGAGTCTAGTTGTAGCCTACTAGGCTTCATTAGCCTAATATGAAGTAATTAACTGTTTTGTAGCTATACAAACACTTAAATTACACCTTTATTCATTTTTTATAATAAGAAGATTATATGAAATATAAACATTTAAATGGTGGCTGTCATAAAAATTTGCCAGATTTATTCAAATATGCATTAAATATTGAAGAACACTAACGAGTGTGGACTAACGAGTTTACGTGGGTTTTCTGAGGTAAATATGACGATACATAACATTGATTACAAGCTGTTTAACAGACGTCTTTCCACGGTTGAAACTCAGATTGAGCAAATGTGACGTGATATGGATTTCGATAAGTTGTACTCTATCTTTTAACACACTTTCAGATGCTCATTCATGTTTATTTCGCGCTGTGAGGTATTATTAAGCCGGAAGAGAGATCAGCGCTGCTGCTTCTCTTGAGCTCCGCCAGAGCGATCTCACGCCACAGCACCAAAACGCTATTTATGTTTTTGAATTTCTAAAGAAAATGGACGTAATTTGAAAATTGAGACTTTATTTCATAGCAATATTAACAACCCAGATAGCAAACTGACATTGAATCAACGTGGAAATATGACATCGAAACAACGTTGATCTGACATTGTTTTGCTCATCGAATTAACGTTGAACCAACGTCAGACGCGTCATTCTTTCAAAACTAACGGAAAATCAACTTGAAATCAACGCGTTGTTTCAACGTTATGAAAGCAAACCAATTTTCGATTTTTATTTAGCTTTGAAGAATGCCGCGTCTGATTCAACGTTAATTCGATGAGCAAAATCAACGTTGTTTCAATGTCATGAGAGACGTCGTTTCCACGTTGATTCAATGTCAGTTTGCTGTCTGGGAAAGGACAAAGATTATTGCGATTTTTTGGATGCGCGCAGCCGCGATACAATGTCTCATTCATTCAAATGAAACAGGATGACGAATCGATTCTTGAGGTTTAAGAATCGATATTGGTTTGTAAAAATGAGAATCGATTAATATCGAGAAATCGATATTTATTACCCAGCCCTACTCTACACTGCGTCGAGAATTCGACTCTTTGGGGAACGAGTGCCCACTAGCCCACGCACCGAATAGGCCTGTCCCTGAGTGAAACTGTTTTAGGCACTCTGCTAGGACTAAGTATGTGTGTGCCAGGCATACTAGGAAGGTGAAGACTGTAGAACCTATTAAAAGTGTGTGGGGTAGCCTGACCGTGCTCGTCAAAGCACGCCAGCCGGGAGCACAGCACTCTAATAGGAAGTGCTTCACAGTCTGCACAAGCAGCTCCCTCGAGCTCCCAAACAATTTACACACAAAGCATGTGTGTCTCCACCCGTGGTATAACGAGGGCAGGGATGCACACATCTTTTAAATTGTTTGCTGGCCATTTTAGTTCAACTGAGTGACAAACAACACCAAATAAAACAGACAGTTTTCAACACAGAGCGCTTGCTGAAGAGCAAAAGCTGGTATGTGTTGTGACAGCGTCACTTTTATACTTCCGGGTATGCCGTCACATGTTACGTCACGACGCAACACCAATCAGGATTGGATTAGTTTCATTCATACTTCAGAGGCGCACGCTTTTGGAGTGTCCCCAAAGAGTCGAATTCTTGACGCAGTGTAGAGTTCCCTCGAAAGGGAACTAAGTACCTTAGTTGTCTTTAGTTGGTTACGGAAACCACGGGGAGCACAACAGCCATTCACACTTCCTTAAACAGGAATACTAATTTAATACTTCTCTACAAGTCATTTGTCATTTGTCACTTAAGGTGTGGTACTGATCAGTTCACAAAATAAAACTATCTGCTTTAACAACAAATTGTAAACACGTACATGCAGTATGCTGTACCGATCATTCGGCATCCGCAGTTCATCCAACTCAACATTCCCAGCATAAGGGCATTTAAACCACACTTCTAAAAATCAACTAAACAGGAAAAGGCAACCCAATGATTACACAGTTTTGGTATTATCCCAGACTGTTTGCATCAAAGTCATTGATAAGGTCTCTGGCTTTAGGCCAAGGCATCAAGAATGTGAGCACTAAAAACGAATGATTGCAATTTCATGAATTTTCAAAACCTTTACGAATATTTTGTTCCGAATCAATGGTTCGGAGCATGTACCAAACTTCCAGAGTCACGTGATTTCAGTAAACAAGGCTTCATTACCTCATAAATGTTTTGAAACATTTCGAAACACTTCAAAATGTCAATGGTTCACTACTGGGGGCAATGATCTCTGTCACTGAGAACCAATGAGCAAGTGTCTCTGATCAGTTTTATAAATTTGTAGACGTTATAATTAGACATTAGTATGATTAAAATGTATAATGGTACTTAATCACTTATTGGCCTGTTTAGCTGAGCCATTCATAGAACAAGCAAAACAAACCCTGTCAATTTATAAAACAATATAGACACTTGCTTATCTTATTAGATGATTAATAGATAATTGCTAATTAATTTCGATGATTAATAGATAAAAGATAATTGCATTTGAACATTTTATTTTCAATAAAAAATTTGCAATAGATTTGTAACACTGTTCTAACCACTAGGAATCCCTGTGGAGATGGGTGTCAATTTGTTTCGAAGCCCCGACACAATGCGGCACATTTGCTTTAACGTTTCAGTGTTCCACGAAGCCACGTTCTGCCCACCACAAGTAAAAAATCTCTGCTCGTAAAGCCATAACACCCATTAAAAGAGATCTACCAGAACTTGTTCTTCCCATCAACCACCTGCAGGCCAAACAATAGGCTTGTTTGAGCAAAATCTGCACAGAATCGATCAGCGCGAGATGCATGTCGGTTAGAAATGTGTCCGAGAGCGCACCGCCTGCGTCTGATGTCATGCCGACGTATGTCAAAAAACTCTCGCGAGCGCAAGGCGCACCTGTCGGATTCTGCAGTCGCGCGCAGTTGCTAGCTCCACCGACTGCGCTGATCAAAAGCACGATGGGAAACGACTTGCTGACGACACAGCTTAATGTTCATTGGTTTAAACAACCTTGATGTATTTTTCTCTTTTAACATGTTTGATTTTAAAACTCTGATATCATGTTTTATGTGTATACATATTGTTATGGGTGAATAGCTACACTCTCTGACAGTGCCATATGGGTTATTATGTGATTTCAAATATGATATTTTTATAAACATGATATTTTTATTAAAACAATATATAAAAACACATATCTGTATTAAAGAAAAAAATATTGATAAACACATATTTGGAATGTAATTCAATAAGTACTTTGGGTGTCTTGTAACATATTTATTTTCATATAAAAGCAACAGAACTTAAAGTACATCCAGTTTATTAGCAACACGTGCACGAGCGTGAATCCCTTGAATCCCGCGATATCAGACTTTGATCTCACAGGTGTCTGATCCACTGCGAGAACCGAGATTTGTCCGGCTTGAATGCGCTTTTTTCACTCCTCCTCTTACTGCAGCCGCCTACTCTCGAATACATTGCAGGCGAGGCACATCTCGAACAAGCCTAATTTGGGGACTGTAACCAATCCACTCATAGGAAGTGATGTATTTAACCAAACTTTTGAAAACGGGATTCAAAGTTTTTGAAAACGATACCGTTATTGTCTCTGTGTAAACTACAAAAAAACGCAAATTTGTGGAAACGCTGACATAATGTGCATACATACTACGTCTTTACATGTTCAAGTCTATTAGGTACGTCCCAGATAGCAAACTGACATTGAATCAACGTGGAAATATGACATCGAAACAACGTTGATCTGACATTGTTGTGCTCATCGAACGTCAGACGCGTCGTTCTTTCAAAACTAACGGAAAATCAACTTAAAATCAACGCGTTGTTTCAACGTTATGAAAGCAAACCAATTTCCGATTTTCATTTAGCTTTGAAGAATGCCGCGTCTGACGTTGCTTCAACGTTAATTCGATGAGCAAAATCAACGTTGTTTCAATGTCATGAGAGACGTCGTTTCCACGTTGATTCAATGTCAGTTTGCTGTCTGGGGTGGTATTTCTTTACAAAGTGGCATCGCCAACTACTTGCTTGACAGCATAATACAGCGTTTTTTTGTCATTTTCATGGATCTATGTGAACAGGGATCGCTTTGACATTTTCTGTACGCTTTGACATTATCTGTACGCAAAAAAATACAAGGGAAAAACTTTTCTGTTTCTGGTGCATCATTGGCGTGAAACCGTAACCTGAAACATAGATCAAACAATTAGATATAAATTTGTTATAAAACAAATGTATATTAATTACTGTGGCATTCTGGGTCACATATTGCTTGATGACTATCATATAAATGTCTGAATTGACCCCTGGTCAATTTAGAACTGTAGCCTTTGTGTTTAGGTCTTCAGTACTATTGATTGATTGTGTCTGAACACCTCTGAAGAGCACTTCAATCAATTGCAGATAAACACATGGGCTCATGAACATTTTGTTTGCTGGAGTGGCTCCTTGTGAGGTGATCCTCTGGGAAAGATAGTTGCTATTTCTGACCCATTGTTATGCTACGCCTGTCAGAGCCCTGGAAAAGCCTTCGTCAAAGGGAATGAGAAAAAGAATGCTCTTTTCGCTCCTTCTCTCTGACCTCACTTGATCTACAACCTCATTTATTCTGTATCTCTCTCTGCCTATACTAGTGACACCATACATACAAACCTTTTCTCTCTTCCTCGGTTTTACATAAATGAAAAGGATAACCACTCCAATAAAAAAGGTTTGGGTTTGAAGCTGCAGTAATCAGTAGCATTTTTAATGTAGAAACAAGCGGCACTTTAGGTGTTCCTTTCCATTGTCAAAGAAGGTTTTGAATGGGACACATTAGGGAGAGTTGCAATTTGCTCATCTCTTGAGGGCTGCTCAGCAGATTACATGAAGTCAAATGTTAATGTGTCATATGCCGGAGCATTTATTATTAACGGAAATGTGAATTTCCATTCGCAACCTATTTTACTTCCATAATCTGTTGTATTTCAAAGTGAAACAAGCAACACAATGAGATAAAATGTACAGTGGGATTTGATGTTATGGCATGGATTGAATTGTTAAAGTCTATATAGATATCAAAAGGTCATCTCTCTCCCTATATATATATATATATATATATGAGGAGTTCTTTTCCAAAATGCTATAAATCCATCCATTTATCATTTTTAGTAAAGTCATTTTTAGTAAAGTGTCAAACCTTTAACAAATAGTACCAATTTCTACATATGCATGAAAAAACTATTTATTAAAAAAAGATCAATAATGATAACGATATTCAAAAAAGGGATGGGCACCCCGCCAGTACATGCACACACACATGTATAGGCTACATAGCATGTGAGCAAAGCGGAGCGGCGTGATGCTAAAAATATAAGTAAAAAAAAAAAAAAACATAATATAAACATAGGCTACGTTTCACATTTGTGTTTAATAATATTATGTTACTCATTTTTATTATTTCATCTATGTTGAGTAGGCTATGAAAAGGGAACGCATGAGATGAGTAAGATAGGATCAAAATTCAAAAGCTGCCCAATATCGGAAAATATTTGGAGTGGGTCAGACATGATTTTGAACACTTGTAAAGCTTGTACTGTAAATTTCGTTTCATATAAATTGTATCTTCATTTTAATAAATGTTTCATCAACAAAAAATATCAGACAATATAATCAGGACACAGAGGAACGCACGTGAACCGGAGCGCGTCTCATATATGAAGCGAAACACCGCGATGCTTGCCTCACAGACCTGAGAACTAGGCTACAGAAAGCTTTAAAGGGCACCTCTATGGAAAATTCACTTTTACATGGTGTTTGAACATAAATGTGTGTTGGCAGTGTGAGAGCAAAACCACCCTAGAATGATAAAAATCCACCCAGTGTTTTTTTTTACAATCTCAATAAATCATGTGCACTGTCTCAGAACGAGCTGTTCTGAGATTCAGCTCTTTGTGAAGTAGAAAGTGAGCAAGGGGTTTGACTGACAGTGTGGCTGTGGCCTAGACCCCGCCCTCGGTGATCTGTACACATCATCCTCCATTGTTTCAACGACAGCCAGTAATGTCTCTTGGAAACATAAGTGTTCTGTCGTGGACTCGTGGGTTAATCCTGTTGTTGTGGCTTAAAAGTTAATCCTCAAGTGTGGATCGTCATCTACTGTTTGCGATCCACCGTCACATCCAGTAACAGTAAGTGTATTTTATGATTTTTGAGCAAATAGTCTTTTCAGTCGATGTTAGCCAATTCAATAACAAATGCGTCTAAAGTTGTTGTCGTCGTAGGATGTATGTTAGGGTGGCCCTTATTTTTCAAGTTTTGATTTATAATTGTCTGACCCCCTCATGTTGTTCCAATACATGAAAAAATAATTCAGGCAAAATATGAGGTCATTTGAACAATATTTAGAGGTGGCTCGATGACGTTGAAGTTTTGTATTATCAGTTATTATGCTCAATTTGTGATAATTACCACTTGCCTAATTTTTATCTCAACTAGTAAAATTACATACTTATTTAACCCTTTTGCACGTACGATCACAATAATGTTTATTTTAGGTTTCAGACATATAAATGCTAAAAAAAATACATTTTGTAAATATAATGTCAGAGTTTGTAAATTACACAAACAAATTACTGATGTCAAAGGAAGAGGCAATAATAATAATCCTTTCCATTATAATTAGTTTTATTCGTATCAGATACGCATTGAGTAAGTAACTTTAAAGTTTACTCTATTCTTCTCCCAGTTTACCTCACTTTTATGAATTTCGTGAGAAGTGGAGTAATTCACGTGTTGTAAATCCAACAGATCCGATTCTCTGAAATGCGTCTGCGGCACAAACTAAGATGGCGGCGCATACAGTTCAACTAATACGATCGTTATAAAGGCGTTTAAAAAACAAAACATTTCCACAAGCATATATTTCACTATCGGAATATCAGATATTTCATGCCATATCTAACAAATTTGTGAAAATTTTTAAATAAAAAAGGAAAAATTACATAAAAGCAGATCATCATTCATTCAGCTCTGTTGTTGCTGCCACTGCGGTGTGTCATGTGACAAGCAATGACGCGTCACCATGGAAACCATAAAGTGACACATTCTAAATAACTGTCACCTTGAAAAACTGACGCTAGGGGGTCAGCCAGAATATTTTAAACACCTATTTTGCACAAAAGATATTCTACGCATTTCTTGCAGAAGCATAAATTGTGTTATTTTGCCACTTTTGTGACTTATTTCAAGTATTTGTCATTACTGGCTGTGATTTGTGGTTGTCGGCACTTCAGCACATCGCAAGCAGCAGAGCCCAATGGCGTCAGGAGGGACTATTGCTACGCGCTCGCAAGATTATCTCGTTAGCCATGTGGAACGAATTGAAGGGACTAAGCTACCCACAGGGACCATCGTTCTCGGCCATTTTTTACATCGTCACAATTTTCTGAAAGAGGATATTCGAGCAGCAGCAAACAATACCATACAGAGAGTGGAAGAATTTTGGCTCTGGGCAAGAATTCCGGTCAAGCATCGACAGGACTCCATTAAAAAACTTGAGCAATTATTTTGTGACTGGAAAGGGTTGAAAAAGAACAAGAATCGCCAAACAAAAACTCAACGGGCTAACGAAGCCACTTTCACAGATATTATTGCAGGGTTGTTTGACATTGCACATGCAAATGCTATTGAGCTAATCGATGCAGAGACTTACTCGAAAGAAGAGAGAGAGAAGGATAAGCTCTTCCTCGAACTTCAGCGGAAAAAAGGACAACCTGGTTGCATGTTGGGTTTCGACAAAGTGTTGTTGCTGCAGCACCAGAAGCAGAAGGAGAAGCAGGATGAATTGCAAAGCCAACGCCATCGTTTTGAGCAAGAAAAAAGTATTCTCTCAGAGTCAGCTGTGTTGGAGAGCAGCAGCAGCAATAATTCCGAGAATAGTTCATCAGAATCGGACAGTGGAAATCCTGGACTATCCACCACAAGTAGGCCTGGTGCACCACCAAGGAAACGGGGTCGGCATCACATTATATCAGCTCCTCTGGCAGCAATGCTTGACAGAAATTTACTGAGTGACAGGGCTGCCATGATGATTGTTTTCGAATCTGCCAAGGCTCTCGGACAAGACCCAGAAGCTCTTGCTCTAAACAGGTCAACCATTCAGCGTCAACGTCGAAAACACAGAAAAGCAACCGCCACTGGCATTGTAGAATCATACATACCAAGCACGGTGCTAACGGTCCACTGGGATGGCAAGTTGATGCTTGACTTAACAGGTAAAGAAAAGGTGAACAGGCTGCCCATTCTGGTTTCAACAATGGGGGAAAAGAAGCTTTTGGCCATTCCAAAGATTTCCACAGGAACAGGGCAAGCAGAGGCCCAGGCAGTTTACAATGCCATCAGAGAATGGGGACTGGACCATCTTGTTCGTGCTATGTGCTTTGATACGACCAGTTCCAACACTGGCAGACTGTCTGGAGCCTGTATCCTTCTAGAGCAGCTGCTTGGACGGCCACTTCTACATTTTGGTTGTCGGCATCATATATTGGAGTTAGTGTTGGCTGCCGCATTTGCAGTTTGTATGGGACCCAGCAAGGCACCAGAAGTCCTCATCTTCAAGCGCTTTCAAGGACAATGGTCATCCATTGATCAGAAAATTTATGACGATGCATTTTCAGATGATTTTGCCTCATCTGAGCTATCTGTTATCCGAGATGAAGTCATTGCATTCTGTGAAAAGCAGCTGCAGGATATTCAGCCGAGAGATGATTATAGAGAGCTGCTGAAATTAATGCTAATCTTCATGGGAGTGAAATCACCTGATACAAAGTTCAGAGCCCCAGGCCCAATGCATCAAGCTCGCTGGATGGCGAAAGCCATATACAGCATCAAGGTCTGGCTATTCCGATCCCAGTTCAAGCTGACGGCACGCGAATCTCATGGACTGCTACGTCTTAACATATTTCTTGCCAAGATATACATCAAGTTCTGGTTTCAGGCACCTGTGGCTGCCACCGCACCTAGGAATGATCTACAATTACTACAGTCACTCCACTCATATCCTGATCGAGACATCAGTACAGATACATCACGTAAGATAGCTGGGCATCTCTGGTACTTGTCGGAGGATTTGATACTTCTCAGCCTGTTTGATAAGCAGGTGGATTTCACTACGAAGCGAGCAATTCTCAAAGCATTAGAAGAGCGTGTCAGTGAGAAGGATCCACCGAAACGCGCTCAAGTGGACATGCTGACTATAAAAAAGAAAACGCTCGATAACTTTGTCTCGAAGTCCAGCAGAAACCTGTTTTCAATGCTGGGTATACCTGATGCATTCCTGTCTGAAGATCCTGAATCATGGAACAGTAGAGATGATTTCAAAGCTGCAGAGGCAATAATCAATAGTCTGGCGGTAACAAACGACCATGCAGAACGTGGTGTTGCGCTCATCCAAGATGCATCACAATCCGGGCGCTTTAGGTGTGAAGAACAGCTGCAGTATGCTCTGCAAGTCATTGAGCAAAACCGAATTCAATTTCCAGATGCCAAGAAATCAACGCTGCTTGGTGTGAAGAAACTCTGAACTATTGACTTTGAACTGTGCAAACTGTGAAAAGATGCGTATCATCAGTTATCTTACAATAGTCAAATGTATGTTGTGTAAGACATATTTGGTTAAATAATTATTATTGTACTCACATTGAACTTTGATCAACTAATAGGCTACGTAATTTGATGCATTCTGCAAACTGTGTGTAGTACTGAATACAATGCTCAATGCTAAATGTTTTAGAATAAAGAATTTTGTTGTAGAATTGCCTACAAAAACAGCGAACTTTGATGTTCTTGAGCTACCTCTAGATATTAATATTTTTGCCCCATTTTTTTTCTGCGGTGTTTTTAGCATAAATGGAACAACTCTGGGTGGTCAGGCTGCAGAAAAACGAAGAAAAAAAAATCCTACACTTAAGGGCCACCTTAATGTATGTGTATATAATTTAAACCTTGTTTGTATAGTGTGTAACCATACGTTTATAAATACATATATTTTTAAAGATATTGTATTAAAAACTGCATATATGTTCTTGTTCTGTAAGTTAGCCATCTTCTCACATTTGCCACAGAAGCACCTGTATGACAAGTAAACATGACGCCACAGGTCCCTCGCATAAATGTAATTTCGCTTGTAAGTTAATTAGCAAACTTTATCACAGAATGTGTATGTTACGTTAGTTTAAACGCAACACATTTGTTTTTGCATGAGCTGAACTCAAAGATCTAAGACTTTTTCTATGTACACAAAAGGCCTATTTCTCTCAATTATTGTTCACAAATCTGTCGAAATGTATGTTAGTGAGTACTTCTCCTTTGATGAGATATTCCATTCCATCAGATATTCCACAGGTGTGGCATATCAAGATGCTGATTGGACAGCATGATTATTGCACAGGTGTGCCTTAGGATTCTTAGACACCAAACATAGCAACACTCTCTCCAAATCTTGGTTGGCTCTCTTGGTTTGGCCATTGCTCTGGGGATGATAACCCGAAGACAGACTGACTGTGGCTCCCAGTAATCTACAAAACCCCTCCCCACACTCTTAGAAGAAAAAGTTCTATATAGAACCTTAAAAGGTTTTATCAGCGCTACGTATTTGGAATCCCTAAAAGGTTATATACACTCTTAAAAAAGGGTTCCTCTGGGTTCTATATAGAACCATGGGGTTCCATACTTGGCCAATAGAACCTTTTACCAAAAAGAAAAAAATTGTTCTAAATAGAACCATTTTGGAGTTCCATAAATGAAGCAGGGATGGAACTATTTCTGGTTCTAAATAGAACCATTTCTTCTAAGAGTGCAAATTTGGACTCAAATCAGGGCCCTCTGTCGGAAACAACGTTCATTGGGAGGCCATGTAAGCGAAAGACGTGATCTATCAATCACCGTTGTCTCCTTGGCATTGGATAATTAGGGCAAGTGAATAAAATGAGCCACCTTCGAGAACAGGTCCACTATGGTCAAAATGACTGTTTTGCCTTGGGAGGGTGGTGATAAAATCTAGCGCTATGTGAGACCAGGGTCTCGAAGGGACAGACAGCGGAGTAACCCATCTGGGGGTTGATGGGATTTCTTACCAGTGGCACAAACCGAGCAAGCCACGACCAAACTGGGAATGTCACAAGCCATTAATGGCCACTAGAATCGTTGCTTTACCAAGAAGCTGGTGTGGTTTGCGTGGAGCAATGACCCCATCGAATAACGTAGGAACGTAACCACTCCAGCACAAACAACCGACTCTGTGGTCAACCGGCATTGCCCCTTCGAAGGCTGTCTTAAAGGATTAGTTAACTTTTAAAAAAACTTTTGCTGATAATTTACTCACCCCCATGTCATCCAAGATGTCCATGTCTTTCTTTCCTCAGTCGAAAAGAAATTAAGGTTTTTGATGAAAACATTCCAGGATTTTTCTCCATATAATGGACTTACATGGGAACCAGACGGTCCAAGGTCCAAAAGACAGTTAATAACAGTTCCAGATGCAGCTTCAAATGTCTTTAAACGACACCAGACGATGAATAAGGGTCTTATCATGCGAAACAATCGGTTATTTCAAAACTTATTCCAAAAATGTAACTTTTCTAAGGACAAATGCTAGCCTTGCTCTATTCTGCGAGGCACGTTTGTAACGTCACGTAATACGTAATTACGTTCAAAAGGTCACGGGCGACGTAGCCGGAAGTACAGAATCAAAATCGTCCGACATCGTTGTTTTACCTTTAATTCCTTTTTTTGTAAACATCATTTGAGTTAGTTTGCACGTTCAACCTATGCGTTCAACTTGAAAACACTGACTCTGTACTTCCGGCTACGTCGCCCGTGACCTTTTGAACGTAATTACGTATTACGTGACGTTACAAACGCGCCTCACAGAATAAAGCAATGCTAGCAATTGTCCTTAGAAAAGTAAAATTTTTGGAATAAGTTTTGAAATAACCGATCGTTTCGCATGATAAGACCCTTATTCATCGTCTGGTGTCGTTTCATCGATACAGCTTTGGCTGTATCGAACCACCTAAACATCGTTCTGGGGTAGGACAAGGCTGTCAGAGAAATTGGCAAACCCCAGAAACCTCTGTAGGGCCTTATGGGAATCTTGACTTTGCCAATCTACCACAGCCTTAAACTATCAGGATACATACGCACACCCTTAGACGAGACGCACTCAATCAGACGAGATGATGTAACATAGGAAAGGAACAGACTGTGCATGAAAAGCGAATTTCGTGGCCTTGACAAAAATCCCATTCTCTAGCAACCTCAGAAGCAGTCGTATGACATGCTGAAAGTGTTCCTGGAGAGAAGAAGAAAAAAAAATCAATAAGTCATCCAGGAAGACATATATGAACTGGTCTACCATATCTCTCAGCACGTCATTAACGAGTGCTTGGAAAACTGCCCGGGAGTTGGACAGCCAGAACGGCATAACAAAATATTCAAATGGCCCCTGGAGGTGCTAAACGTGGTTTTCCATTCATCCCCCTTCCTGATGCAAACCGAATGATATGCATTGCATAAATCCAGTTTTGTGAAGACAGAGGCTCCCAGCAACCGCTCGAAGGCATTGAGTTCTCCAAGCGGAGACAGAATTGTGTCCCCAGTCAACACTAGCCCGGGGCCAGAAGAAGAAATGAGAGTTCCTCAGTATGATTGCCTAATGTGATGAGTGTCAAACGGCCAGTAGTGAAAGATACAGTGGGAAGTTCTTGACCATTAAGTGCATTAACAGAAATCATGTTCGGTCAAGTCCATGAAATTCCCTTCGGCTGCAGAGTCCAATAAGGCTTAACAATGGTGGGTTTCCAATACCAGTCTTACCAGGAGGAGAGTGTCTTTTTCGTGGAGATTCCACCCGACAAGAGCCTCATAGTTACTGCCGGGCCCTGTCTTTTACGTGACAGGTGTTCAGGAAATGACCAGCTCCACCACAGTAGAGGCACAGTCCTCTATCGCTGCCACTGGCTTGAGGACTTTCAAAACTCCCTGGAACCAAGGTCGTACGTGTTCGCTGCTCCAGGCGATGCAGACGAGAGTCCACTCTTAGAGTCAGCTCAATAAGTCCATCCAATTTCTTGGGAAGATCCAAAATTGTATTTCTTCCTCTGGATACGATCAACCAGCCCATGCAGGAACATGTCCCAATGCGCTTCTTAGTACCAGTGGCACTCGACAGCAAGAGTGTGAAACTCAGTCGAGTAATCAGAGACAGATGTTGGTTCTCTGTTGGTTCTCCCACACTGCCGTTCCCCACAGAGCCGTACACCCCGACAACAGAGTCAGCACAAAAGCCACATTAGACATTCAGCATTTGGTCAAAAACGCTCTGCCAACCTGGCTCACCAGAATAATGCTCAGTAGTGGGTAGGCGTGGCTGCCGGATGGATGCTGGAAGAGTGGGGGGAACAGGCGTTGGGGGTGGCTCAGTGGGACCAGTAGTTGTTGAATTTGTTGGGTGAGCTTGGACACCTGCACTAACAAGGCTTGCACTCTACATCCAGTGATGGTCAGGTTCTCCTCCTGTTAATCAATTCTCACTGTGTTTCAGGAAAGGAACTCACTCAGTTCAGGTGTACTTGCTGAATCCATGGTTGGTCAGATCATTCTGTTACAAGTTAAAGGATGTTTATTATAGACAAGTCAGTTGAAATATAATGAGTGAACAAGTTATGCAAGTGTCCGGGAACAATCGCTCTTGGCAGCGCAGGGTTGCCGATGAACAACCCAGTCTCCCGTGGTGGTAAAGGGATGAAGGATGTCCAACACAATCTCCGAACGGACTCTGGAACTAGACAATAATTCCTCCATGGAAGAAGACAGAGTGAACGGAACTGGAACACAGAATCCAAAGTGCAACACAGTTACTTGAAGACAGGCAGATGAGCACAAGACAGAAACTGTGAGGTATTAGGTATTGCTAGGTATTGCTGATCAGCAGTAGTGATCAGTGACCACGGCCACCTTCACACACAACAATACAAGGCAAGAAGGAGTAAGTGAATTCATGAACCATGACATGGAGGGTCCCCCTTGCTCTTCAAGTTGTATGAGAATGAGGTTTTATACCAATGAGGCAGATCTGTTGTCTTAACACAGTAATGAAGAGAAAAAAAGATAAAACAAGTTCCAATGTGGTGTCCAATACTGCTGTTGCCATAGAAACAAATTTCTCAAAAAAAATCATGCAAGTACATTTAGAAAAAATTGTGTCTGTAGACTCCTAACACTCTTATTACTATTGCATTACTCCTTCTAACTCATCAATTAAATATGTAGGGATACACTATAAACTAGTATTTACTTTGACCATTGATAACTCAAGCTTAAATGGTGATCAGTGATAGGCCACTCCAACATCATTTTAGAAAGAGGGTACAACTTTGTCACCATAAACAATATAGTGACTCTGAACAAGTGGTCAGTTTCATTGTCAACCAGCTCCAGGGAGCTCTCCATGGTTATAGAATCATGTTTTAGAGATGCTCATTGGCTTGTGGCTGACAGGAGAAATAGTGAATGATGTACATTTTTCTTTTTCTGATGAGAAAATTAAGTCAAGATCACGAGTAAACAGCTCCTGTTTTGACAGGACCATGGAAAAAAGAGAGAAAACAATAATACATGTGCTTTAATAAATTATGTAAACATTGTGTTTGCAATTTAAACTTGTATTGTAATTGAGTAATTTATAATAACATTGTTCACTCTCAGTTTTTAAATATTTCTATTCACCTCACCCCCCAGGTAGTCGTAGTTTATTTCAATTGCCCTGCGACCTGTCAAATAAATATTTTAAGAACAAATATTCCATGTAGTATCACAATACATAATAAATAATTTATAATCATAAATATCACTAAGACTTTAATGCTTGTTAAAAATGCTTGTATTTCTGTTTAGTAGTGGGAACACACTACAGCAAAAATGGATATTCCAGTAGTCCCACATGATAACTGCAAACTGAATTAATAATTTGTAATAGTCTTGCTATATATATATATATATACAGTATACAGTATATATATATATATATATATATATATAAATACATCTGAGATGTATCCATGTGTTTGTTGAAAGTTGAAGTGAAGATATAATTTGCTTACCCCACTTTTCTCCTTTCTCCTCCTCTAATATGAAATCATGAAAGAATATGTAATCATGATGAAATCAGCCTCGTGACATCACTATTTTGGTTTGCTTTGGTTTTTCTTCGTATTTCTTACACTTTACTTCACCTAAAACCTCTGGGATGAGGACAGGCCGATGTTCTCATATGAATCTCTCTCTCTCTCTCTCTCTCTCTCTCTCTCTCTCTCTCTCAATTCAATTCAATTCAATTCAAAGGGGCTTTATTGGCATGAAAGTTTTTCAAACAATGTTGCCAAAGCATATACAACATATACAAATACTCTATACACATATATATACATATACATACACACACATATACATATATATATGTATACACATACATGCACATATACATACATAAACACTTAACACAATATTTGGATATATCTGTGTGTGTGTGTGTGTGTGTGTGTGTGTGTGTGTGTGTGTGTGTGTGTGTGTGTGTGTGTGTGTGTGTCGATCACTCATTCACTGCCCCTCAGGTTGTGCCATGTTTGAATATATTGGGCAGCAAGATAAGTTTTGTCTCCTTCTCCCAGGAGAAAGTTTAACTTAGAAATGTCATCCAGGTCTATGAAATTTGGGATTATATAGTTAAATTTGTTAAAGTAAAGGTCCCTTGTGTCTTTGAACGCTTCACATTTTAGGAGAAAGTGCATCTCCGTCTCAACCTCACCTGTCAAACAGTGATCACACGTTCTGTTTTCTTTTGGTTGCCACAATTTTTTGTGTCTTCCTGTTTCAATTGCCAGTTTGTGATCACTGAGCCTGTAGCTGGTTAGGATCTGTCTCTGCTTTCTATCTCTGACAGTAGAGAGATATTCTGCTAATTTATATTCTCTTTTTAGGGTCAGATAACATTCTAGTCTACTTTGGCTTTTAGTTTCTTCTTTCCAATGTTCCAGATAGGTTTCTTTGCATTGTGCTATGATTTGCTTGACTCTGATTGGTGTTTGGACGGCAGTGTTGTTCTCTCTCTCTCTCTCTCTCTCTCTCTCTCTCTCTCTCTCTCTCTCTCTCTCTGTGTGTGTGTGTGTGTAACAGTAATGTAACCTTCCCTACATTCATCTTAATTTTTTATTTCCACACATACCATTAGGGTTGGGTATCGAGAATCGAGTATCGATTGGAACCGAGACTAACTTTTCGTTTTTCCCGGAATCGTTCAAAAGTTAAAATTTCGATTCCTAGTTTCGATATTCACAGTCCGCCGAGCGGAAGAAGAAACCGCTGAACAACACCAACGAAGAAGCGTCTACCGGAAGTGTTGGCATAACCACGCGAGTCGAACATGAGTACCTTACGTCGGTGATCCAAAGTGTGGCTTCACTTTTCTTAAAATAACGAAATCTCAGCAAAATGCAAAATTTTTGACAAAAGGAGTATTTTTACAGAAGGAGTATTTCCTTCAGAAAGGCCGTTGGTTAGCAAGGTTAGCTAAACTT
Source organism: Pimephales promelas (assembly GCF_988280905.1). Lineage (NCBI taxonomy): Eukaryota > Metazoa > Chordata > Actinopteri > Cypriniformes > Leuciscidae > Pimephales > Pimephales promelas. The sequence goes on from NC_142775.1 coordinate 8,704,246, forward strand.
TTTTGACCCTGCCTCTTAAAAGAATCGGAATCGAGAATCGTTAGGAACCGGAATCGAAACAAGGAATCGGAATCAGAATCGTTCAAATTCAAACGATACCCAACCCTACTTACCATGCAGTAGGTCTACTCTACACCATAGAACCTCATTTTGCTTGTGGAAATGTATATATTTTGATGGTTGTGTGTGTAACTCATATTCAAACAGAATTAGTGGAAGAATAAATGTATTGCAAAAAGGAGATGCAGGCCGAGCATCTCCCTCAGTCTTGTGTATTTTTGTTCATGAAATGATTAGTGTTTGTTAACTTTCATGCCAGGTCACTGCATGAGAAGCACTGGGATTTTTTCCCCTTCTTTAATCCCAAAATACTGAATTTCCACCTCACATTATCAAGGGTATCCCTCAGCTTTTAGTCTAAGGGTGTGAAGAATTGGATTCCTGTGTCTCAGCTCCATTCACCTTAATTTCCAGCTGTTAATTAAAAGATAATACAAACACTTTCCAGTCACTGCCTTTCATTGAATAGTGAGTAATGCCTGGTTATTTCTGCATTAGTGATTTTGTACACACATATTTTAAGAGTTTATTGTCAAAAATACATAATTAAAGAAATAAAGAAAGCAACAAATAAAGAAAAAAAATACATGTATGTTAATATATGTATTGCACAGCAATGCACTTGAACTCATTCTAAAATAATATTTTTATTTGAATTTAATGAAGTAATGAAGCTCGACTTAGTATAAACACCAGTAAAGTTTCCAAAGTTCATTAATGAGATCAGGCAAGGGTGCCCTCTGCTGACTGATTTTACTGCTGAATGTATTCGCCTTTAACCACACACATAAAGACCCTGCTTACTTTATTTAGCTCTAGTTGGTTTTTCTTCAATTTTTTTTTTTTTACATGTGAAGTCCTCATTTAGCAGTTATTACTGATTCTTTAATTTTATACAGTTCCCTTTTCGTCTATGAAAAATACATTTGTGTTGTTTACTGAGTTTCATCTTTGGGTAGTTTAGAAATGAAATCATGTTGTGCATGTGTAGTCAGAGGAGAACTCGACACAGGGCTGATTTGATTTAAAAAAAAAAAAAGAATAAATAATTCTGCTGTTATACATGTTATAGCTGACAAGGTCATTAATTAATTTGTAACCCTCAGACTGTCCTGTATAACCCTCAGACTGATAGATTTGAGGTAAACAGTCTATGTTTATTAATGGGACCATCAGCATATGTGTATGAGAGAACAGCTTTGGATGCAAGAGCTATGCGTGTGCACATGGCAAGATAAGGTTTCCATAGAAACACAGTGTTGTAGTTGTAGTGTCATGGCTTGCGCTATATGAATGAATGCACATCACAGAACAGAGCAAGGCGAGCATTTGTGCTTATTGTAACGTTTAAGTCCACTGAAAGAAAGTTGAGGTGAGGACCCAAACGTAATTTCTTACCAAAACAAGATAAACACAAAACAAAAGCATGACAAGGAAACTATAACTGAAACACACACCAAGAGTAGCCAACAAGATAGTTGAGTCAGAGCATAGAACAAACAATACTCAACAAAGACACAGGCCAAACATGAGTTTAAATACATACAGGACTAACGATGAGACAAGGGACACCTGTGAACATTTAACCAATCAACCAATGACAACATGACACAACAGAAAAGTGAACACAAAGCAATATCACATGACTAGAACAGGGGATCACATGACAGACAAATACAGGAACAAGAAACAAAAAAGAAACAAGAAACAAACGCCAAACCATGACACTTATATGCAACTTAAACTTTTTGATTTATTTTTTAAATGGCCGATCGTTTCGCTAGATAAGACCCTTATTCATTGTCTGGTATTGTTTAAAGCCCTTTGAAGCTGCACTGAAACTGTCATTTGGACCTTGGACCGTTTGGCACCCAATGAAGTCCATAGGCCTATGTCACACTTCCTGCTCTTGGAACGCAGAGTAGGAATACAGAACTTACGGTCAACAGTATTTCTCGATAAGGATTTAGATTATCAGACTTAATGTCTAAACCATCCGAGGTAGACTGACCACGAGCTATGAGGTTGTGAAACAAAGGTTTTTGCTCCCGTTGATGCTATAGACCTTATGTAGCCCCACCCCTTTTCAGTGCTGCGCTCGTTGTCTTTTGACTTCCAGTCTGTATTTTAACAACGATCTTGCATAGGTATGAATGAACTGCTCGTAAAAAAATTCCGTCAACATTTCGACATTCGGTCGACATTTATTAAGACATCTGCTTTACAATGCTTATGATACACATTACAATACTCATGATAACTTTTGTTAACTCTACAAATCCATTAAATCCTTTAAATCCATTTCACCAGCTAATTACTCCTGGACAGCGATGCCATAGAAATATACAGAGCGACCACGAAACCGGAAGTTCAAAGACAATATTCTAAAGATGACGACGCCCACGTTTCTCTGGTGCATAAGGTCTATAAGTTTCTATTAAATCAACCTTGTTTAAAGAAAAGCGTCTCAGGTTACGACTGTAACCTATGTTCCCTGAGAACAGGGAACGAGACAATACGTCGAATGTATGGGGAATGCCTCAGGCATGACAGGCATGACATATCTTTTTTTTCTGAAAACATTTAATACTCAAAATGTCTAAACACAAAAACTTTTGTTAAGCCTAAAAAGCAATTAATTTAACTTCATAAATAAAGGTTCTTATATAAAGCAATACATAAAAGCATGAAAAACAGTTTATCTATGAAGAAAGAAAGGGAATTTTGGACAGACTTCTGGATTCATCACCAATATAAATAAATTCACTGCAATGGCACCATGGAGAATTCTCCATTGTCACCTAACCTCTTTGATAATGGTGGTCTATATAAGGATCTCCATTTAGGTTTTGCATCATTACTCATTTTTAGAACAGAACACCATGGTGTAGATCTGATTACCAAATGCTTGGATGTTGTCTCCACATGCTTAAAATGAGGCCTACTTTGGATTCCCAAAATGAGGGACTGAACCCCGGTAAATAACAGTATGTTGTGTAAATGGGCCACAAGGAACAACAGTTCCTGTACTAGCCAGTGGACAGAATAAGAATTCTCAGTCTTAAAAATATGAATAAGCCCATTCTATAATATATATTTGGTAATAACCATTTCCATTTATCCAAGCACTCTTTAACTTTTTCCACCCACTCCCATTTTTTTTTTGTAACACACTGTCAACCCACAAATAAACTCCTAAATATGTCATACCTGCCTTCCCCCAACACAACCCATCAGTAAGGCAAGGTTTTCCATCAGACAGTAACTGTAAAGAATCACTTTTTTTTTTCAAATAACCATTTGCAGAAGATAATGCTCAAAATCCAACACTCTAAATCCAACAATTACTACAATATCATCAGCATAAGCTGACTGTAATGAGGTCTGTAGATTTAAAAATCCTGCTTGCCCCTCTTATTGTTTAATCACGGAAGCCAGTTACTTTTGCCAAAAGATTTGTTATGTATAATGTGTCAGACAGAGACAAACACAGGCATATAAGAATAAGGCTATTTGAGAGGAGGTCATTCCAGATTTCTCTGTTCCCCATTTTGGTTTATGGGTTTCTCTCCTTCCTTACCTCTAAGGCCTCAGGCCACATCCACACGAAGCCAGAACTTTCCCTATCCAATCTTTTTTTTTTCTCGTTCTATTTATTTATTTATTTATTTATTTATTTATTTATTTTTTGTTAACACAACATCGTTTAAAGAAATATATGAGTACATACGAAACCACTGAAACCGAGGGAAAACAATGTGGTATACATGTCAGACCAGTATGTGGCGCTGTATTTCTGCCACAGAGATACACTAAACAAGGAGAGGAAGACTTGGAGCATGCACATAACCTCGTGTGCTCTTTACGAACCCAACACGACAGCAAGGTGAAGACGAAGATTGCTCACCATAGTAGCATAGGAGCAGAAGATTTTGCTTTAATAATGCTAATAGGCTCAGTAGCTTCTGCCGCACGAACACAAGCGTATAGTCCGCCATTGTGTAAGTGAACATTGCATACCTCTAAAGAAAATATAACTCTATCAGCTCTCTGCTCAGCACACATGTAAAAACATAGTCTGACTTCACAAATTATGTTATGAAATTTTTATGAAAATGAATAAAGAAAAATTCTAAAAAAAAAAAAAAAAAAAAGGCAAAGGCAAGCTTGGAGAACCCAAACACAGTTTATTCAAATAATATCAAATACTACTCAAATACTTTAACTCTTAACTTAAACATAAATACAAACATGACCTTACTAACAGTGGTTACAGGAAACACATGAGGGCCAGGGAATCACATGACAAGACAGGAAACATGACTTACATGAACCAAAAACCAAAACTAGACGTGACACTAACAAACAAACTATTATTATTATAGTTTGGTAAACACAAACCACAAAAATTATTTATTATTTGTTGAAGTAGCGGCTCAAATGCCAATGAGTACAACATTACAGACAAACAACCTTGTCTGATACCTCTAAGAACCTGAAATGGAGTGCATAAACCATCATTTATTTTCAGTGTACGCTTAACATCACTATAGATTACTCTGATCATGTCTACACATTTTTGGCAAAAAACAAATTATTTAAATTATTTAGTTAAATTATTCCACAAATAAGAATGCTCAACTCTGTCAAAAGCCTTCTCCTGATCTCCTTAAGAAAACAAGCCAATTTAACCATTTAGAGACATGAAAAATGTCTCAAATTAAAGAAACATTATCAAAAATAGATCTAACAGTAACACAATTTGCCTGGTCAGGTTTGATGACATGATCCAACACCCCAGCCAGTCTATTAGCCAAGGCCTTGGAAAGCAGGTTGTAGTCGCTACAAAGTAGTGAGACAGGGCACCAATTCTTTATGTCAGTAAGGTCCCCCTTTTTGAGAATAAGAGTGATTACTGCTATTCGGCAACTGCAACAGCAACAAAGCTGTCATGGAGTACCTCCAGCAGACCCGCTACCAACTCCATCCAAAAAGCCTTATAGAAGTCAACTGGGAGGCCGTCCACTCCTGGTGCCCTCCAAAACTCCATACTTTGTTGGGCCTTGTAAATAAGACAGTGAATTGACACAGCTCAGGTCTCACCCAACACGTCAACCCTCTCCCAGCATGCAACAGAGAGAGAGAGAGAGAGAGAGAGAGAGAGAGAGAGAGAGAGAGACTTTTTGTAAATTTAGTAAATATTACTGTTAAGTTTTACAGTGCAGTAAAAATTTGCAGTGCACTTATGATTTTACTTTTACATTTAGTCATTTAGCAGACGCCTTTATCCAAAGCAACTTACAAATGAGGAATACAGCAATCATGAATAGGCAAACAACGCAAGAAGTGCTCAAAATACAGTTTCAGACATCGCTTAGAGTAGCATAAGCCAGACAAGGAAGGGAATCAAGAAAAAGGAAAGTTATTAAATTAAAGCATATTTTTATGAGATTAAGTGCTCATGGAAGAGATGGGTTTTCAGATGATTTTTGAATGTTGTCAGGGATTCGGCATTCCGGATTAGGGAGGGGAGATCTTTCCAGTTGCAAGGAACTGTGAATGAGAATGTTCTGGAGAGTGATTTTATGCCTCTCTGTGATGGTACCATGAGCCGTCGCTCATTGACCGATCATAGGTTTCTGCTAGCCTGTGGTCTATCTGTAATCAAGTGTCAATGCCTTGAACTTAATGCAAGAAGCGAGTGGTAGCCAGTGCAGAGAGATGAAGAAAGGTGTGATGTGGGCCCTTTTGGGCTCGACGAGCTGCAGCACTCTGAATCATTTGTAGACGTTTAATTGCATATAATGGGAGTCCAGCCAGAAGAGCATTGCAGTAATCCAGCCTAGAAATGACCAACTTCAAGCACATAACAGACACACGACGGCAGCACTTGTCTCCGCAGCCCCTGGCCATTGTGGAGCGTTTGCGTTTCCACAGGTGCAATCAGGAGGAGGGCAAGTTGGTGACACACTATATTGCAGTGGTTAGAGGATTGTCAGAAAACTGTGAAAATGGGGGACATTTGGATGATGCACTTTGCAAGAGATTTGTGTGTGGCTTGAAGAGTGAATTATGCTGACATTACAGAGAGTTGTAGATTTGGCGGTCTCCTTGGAAACAGCGTTACATGAGGCACACCAACTCAGTTTCTATTTCTATATCTACAAAGATTGGGTGCATCCCCATCCGGAATAAAACAAGGACGGGTGAACACACTTTAAGTTTTCTTAAAGTTGCTGTTTACTCGCCATTTTCATGTTTTCCTACAAGACAAACAACATCAAATAAGACTCGGACAGACAGAGTGAGCTTGCTGAAGATCAGAAAGCTGACAACAGCTGTGATGCCATCTCGGCGCCATCACCTATCAAGATTGGACTAAGTTCAGGAGCTTCAGGAATGCTGACGCTGAAGGGATTCCCCAGAGTGTCATCAGCTATGCAACTATACTTGCCCTCATTATCATAATATAATTAAAAGCGAGAAGCTTCTTAAGAGAAGCTTAAGACGGTACCGTTTTTGTTCTATCAAGCTCATCAAAGGTTGCCTTCTGCTTACAGTACAAGATATCAGAAATAGTTTTAAATCTGAAAAGTACGACTCGATACTGGGTTTGTGAAGTCCTTTTGTATTGTCAAGAACAGTATTAATCTGTTGTACTGATTAAAGTTTAGTCCTACCTTCAAAATCATTCTCTGAGCGCAGGGCACAACCTAATGCGGGGTTAAATGTAACACGGACCATTTACATAGTTCGTCAGGATCAAGCAGGTTGTCTTTCCACTATTTTTCTCTCGCTGCCAGAAGACGGTCTCCCGCAAATTTGCGGAAAGTTTTGATTATATTTCGTGAAGATACTGGACAAAGAGTGTTTTGACACCATGAAAGTATTTTTTTTCATCATAGGTTTTTTTTTCGGTTTCTGAGTTGGGTGTATACTGTACGTTTCCAAATCTAACTTTATATTGCCTTAATCACTGTCTACTTGGCTCAAACATAGCACCGTTTTGAAAAATTGTCAGCAATTCCTACCGACTGTTAGCTTGGCTTAAAATATGTAATACACAGCGGGGTTAGTTTGTAACAGAGTGTTACAACTAAGCCTCCAAGGGCTCTATCTTGCACCCGGCGCAAATGACTTTATACACAAACGCATGTATCATTCCTATTTTGCACGCGCGCAAAGCGGGATTTTTCCCTCCAAAGACGCACGTCAGTAAACTAGGAAATGAACGTGCGCTCCCTGGGCGGATCGGCGCAAAAAGGAGGCGTGTTTCGGCGCAAACATTCCCTGGTGCTATTTTACAGTTCCAGAAAACAATTGCGCCACTGACCAGAAAAAACATGGTCTAAAGTCACTGGCGTGTTGCGCGTTGTTCATAATGCTATTTTAAGCGCGCTGCGCGCATGCTTGGCCATAATGTAGCGGTTGCACAGCGCGCATACACTTTGATTCTCTCACCAAACCACACCTATGAATAATGAAGCTACTTCAGACCAACCTCTTTTAGATTTGCGCCAGGCGCAAGAGGCATTTATCCCGCCGGGAAAATAGCAACAGCGCCGGGACCCGCCCACAAAGTTACTTGCGCTTTGCGCTTTGACACATGCGTTTTAGATCGTTAAAATAGGGCCCCAAGTGTACAATGATAATCAAATGAAAACGGAGCCACACAACTTTTCAGGTTTGAGTATTTAACTTTGTTAGACTTTCATAAACAATGTTGGAATTTGTTTTTTTTTTTAAATTTAGTGTACCATGAATGAAACTTCTTTATTTATTAAAAATATGGCCTGTTATTAATGCAATAAACCCTTTAAATTTTTATTTTAAGCTCATTTGTATTATTATTACTGTTATTATTATTAATAATTGAATATGCAGCTGCCACACACAAATCTAATTTAATTGCAATTACAATATTTATAATTTGATTTATTATTATTATTTATTGCAAAACTATGCAGCCCATTTCTATGTCTCTATCCATGATATTGATCCATAATAGAAGGATGATTGGATGAGGGATGGATGGATATCTGTCTATATAGATGCACAAACAATATCAAACAATACAAATAAAATTGTACTGAATTAAGTGTGTTACACACAAGTGTTACAACTAACCCCTCTCTCTGTTACAATTAACCCCGCATATGGGGTAAGTTGTAACATTTGCACTTCTGTCACTTTCAGTGCAACTGTACGAAAATGGTCCTAGAAAAAAACTTTAAGTGGTCATTGGTAGCAGAGATGTGTATGTTGCTTGTGTAAAAAAGTATTAATCTAACCTAATTATTTTTTAATTAATTGAGCCAAAACCCAAATGCGCTAGGTTGTGCCTCGCTCTCCCCTACATCACATCATTGCCATCATATTTTTCCTTGTCATCCTTATTGAAATCCTCCACCTGTAGCCTTAAGCAGTAAGGCTGATTATGAATGTAATTTGATACTTATGCCCAAACGCACCGAGTCAGAGACAGCTGCTTTCTGTCGGTTCAGTCTGTGTTTAAAATCTGCTGTCTTAGAATTTTTCATCTAGTCGTATGATAAATGAATAAACTAATAAAAAATGTGTAATCCTTTCCCTCTATGGTTAATTTCGCTTACAGGTTCATAGGATTCCTCTGAGAATTCTGAATCAAGACAACCTGGAGCCGAATAGACTTTACATGTTTAAGTTAGGAATTTTTGCATCTGAGTGTAACCATCTTAATGGGACTCACTTATTTACCATATCTCTGAAGTATTTCCTCGAGTTTTACATTTTTAACAAACGGGGGTTCATTTGACGGGGGGTTAGATGGGCTTTGATGGACTCGACAGAGACAGAATTGGCAATAGCATTTCATTGATCATTAAGCTGCTCTCTATTAAATAATTTACCGTTTGGCTTTGACTCTGGAAAATAACTATTGCCTCATTCATAAAAGAGGAATATCTGATATTAATGCCACAGACTTCAGCATTCACAGCCACCAGGCAATCCTCTACTGACACAGATGCGTCAGGCAGGAATTTACAGCCATAATAATGTCAGCCTATGTCAGTTGCAATAAATCTCCCACATTTTTCCCAATTTACCTCACTCACTGATCGAAATCAGCCTAAATAATCATGACACGATTCCAGAAAACGAAAAATGGAAAAAAAAGTAAACTTCAACACAACAAGCTCACTCATGCCAAACTCTGTTCCCTCGCTGCCAGCATGCAACACACATAGAGACAGAGAGAGCAACAACACATAGAGACAGAGAGAGCAACATTTAACTAATCTTATTTTCTTAATCTGTTTCTATTTGTTCTGGCTCGATGGTGCCTGAATGCTTACGCACTGTGAGACAATAGAGTGAGGCTTACAAGATTAAATTTATGGATTATTGTGACCGAGGCAATTATCAGTGAGAGGTTTCTTTTTTTCCATAAGAGGCAAAAGACCACTTATTTTTGCCCCCAACTGAAAAAAAAAATGTCTTAAAGGAGAACTCCGGCGAACAATGAACCTTTGGTCTAATAAAACGTCGGTACCTAGTCAACCATTCTCTGAGTTTTGTTTTCATGAGAATCGAATGTAAAGAGTTTTATCTCTAAAAACTGTTTAGCGTATAATGCTAGTAATGGGGGCATTGAGTAAGTAAAAAGAAATCGCTAGTTTATACCACTAACAAGGCTCAAAATAGCCCCACACTCACACAGTAATATAATGAGGCTCCATACATGCAAAACGAAGCATTGAGAACTTTGTAAGTGTACAGACCGTTTAATAAGAAGATACTTTATGAAGACAGTTCACTTCGCGTATACAGACAGGAGCCATCTTAAAAAATAGTCTCGATAAGTCGATCCCCGAACGCCATTCATACAGTTTAGAAGTTCGTTGAACTTCATAGAGTTCAGATCACTCAGCACGACGTTCGTGGTTCGACTTATCGAGACTATTTTTTAAGATGGCTCCTGTCTGTGAACGCGAAGTGAACTGTCTTCATAAAATATCTTCTTATTAAACGGTCTGTACACTTACAAACTTCCTAATGCTTCGTTTTGCATGTATGGAGCCTCATTATGTTACTGCGTTAGTGTGGGGCTATTTTGAGCCTTGTTAGTGGTATAAACTAGCGATTTCTTTTTACTTAGTCAATGCCCCCATTACTAGCATTATACGCTAAACAGTTTTTAGAGATACAACACTTTACATTCAATTATCATGAAAACAAATTTCAGAGAACGGTTGACTAGGTACCGACGTTTTATTAGACCAAAGGTTCATTGTTCGCCGGAGTTCTCCTTTAAAGTGTCTTAAATTATATTTAACATATTTCAAACTTTTTTTCCCCCTAAATGTTATTGATTTGGGTAACACTTTATTTCGATAGTCCACTTTAGACATTCTACTAACTAACTATCCTACATGTCAACTAACTGTCATTATAGTATTAGTTGACTGTCAGCTTAATATCTGCTAACACTTTATTTTGTTGGTCCCCCAACAGACATTCTACTGACTATAAGTAACTTGGCGACTACAAGTAAACTTATTCTCCAAACCCAAAGCCTAACACCTAACCATAACCTAAAAGTCTACTGACAATCCATGATAATATACTAATACTCTAATGAGAGTTACTTGACATGTAGTTGAAAAGTTGCTTACAATTAGTAGAATGTCTAAAGTGACTATCAAAATAAAGTGTAACCAAAACGGCCCACTACATTTCAGTTCAGGGAAGAGTTAAAAAAAAATGATTGGTCGATATTATGCATGAGGAATACATTTTGGTAAGTTGTAACATAGGCTACTGTAGCTTTCAACAGTGTTCGTGTTCTTTTACCATTAGCTAGTAGAGATGATCGGTTCACGTGCGCTAGGGATCTGCTGTGTAACATTTACAAGTGCCAAAAGTGTATTTATTGTTGAATTGCGTAATAAAATTAACAGAATCTGAGAGCTGAGATTTTTTTATATCATAACTAACTTGCTCTGTTTAGTCTATCGGTCTCCGTGTCCTTTTTCTGTGAATGACAAAATTGATGTGTGGCTTGAGAGTGTGGGAAAAGTGTCAATTGTGTGTCTCACGGTGAATTTGTGAGAGTTGGCAGCTCTGAAAGGCGCTAGCTTGGTCCACATCAGGGAATGCTGTCTGTCAAATTAATTCAAATTAATGATAAAAATGTAATATGAACAAAACGAATACCATAGAACTAGAAATAATAGCCAGGGTTTTATTTTTCCTATATCGTCGAAATGCACAGGCTTGTCTATGAGACGGCCTTTATAATTTAGTATTGAGATGTTGTTCATTGAGTCTCTAATCTCTAAAAATCTCCAAATGCTCCAGGTGAAACTGCGGTCTTCCAACCTTTTACTATCATGTCAAATGATTTGATTAATACGCGCGAGGGAGAGAGAGCAAAACAGCGCTCGCTCGTGTTGTTTGAAGACATGAGAGTGCGCACGGCCGCGGAGGTATTTCTGGAGGTATACTGCCCCCATCTGGTATGGAATATGGTGTATGATTTGATTTTTTATGCCAGAGGGCACCTTTAAGAAATCAACTTGAAATCATTTACCTGAGATTGGCTAAATTGCACAACCTGTAAAAGCATTTCATAAAGAGAAACCCTGCCTAGGCTTGCATCTGTAAATCATTTTTGTTTTATTTCAGTTGTTGCTGTTGTTGCTTTTGTGTAGTAGATGTATAACAATCTATTTGTTTTTTGCTGTTTTATTTTTTAGATATTTCTATTTTGCGGGAGTCCACCTGGATTAACTTTGCTTTCGATTTGTGCAAGTTGCAACAGTCCCGTTCTGTGCAACAGAAACACTCTTTGTAGGCGAGCCTTTACGATTAATTAACCGTGACGTTTTAAATCATGGGTAATCGTGAAATCTGTTTCGATGCATCCCTAAGGGGCAGTAGCATAAACTCAAAGATTAAAAATGGTGATTTATATTATGCAGTTTCTATAGCATTTACTTTAAGCTGTCAAACCACAAAAGTACAAATTTACTGAAAAAAAAAATGTCTATACACAATATATCTTAACATGTTTAATGTGTTTAATACATTTTGGTTTAGAACCAATCTCAACCAGAAATTTTGAGGAATATCAACACAGTTAGGCCTTCCAAGCACTGTACTTATCAAGAGAGTTGCGTATGATACTTTGTGGTAAAGCAATGCCTTTCCCAATTCTATCTGATTGATTAATCCCTGACCATTTCTTTCATTCTCCCATCTGTCAAAGGCATGACTTGTCAAGCACGGACATCGTACACGGAGGACGAGGTGCTCTGGGGCCACAGATTCTTCCCGGTCATCTCTCTGGAGGAGGGATTCTTTAAAGTGGATTATTCTCAGTTCCACGCTACATTTGAGGTTTCCACACCTCCCTACAGCGCAAAGGAGCAGGATGAGGCATTACTCATGTCCTCTCCACTCATGGCCCCATCACTGTGCAACAGTAGAGAGAAGGACAGCTCCCCGGACTGTCTGGAGCTGCTGGAAGATCTAGAGAACACCAGTAAATTACCAACCAAGGTACAGAAAATGACAGGTAGAGAAGGGCTGCCCAGGAAGCTGCTGAGAATGAGCTCCACCACATCAGAGATGACATACAGCCTTGGCGAACTGCCCATGAAGCTCCAACGCATCAGTTCTGTGCCTGGGGTCTCAGAGGAAATGCAGGTTACCAAGGCGACTAAGATTTCCACAGAGGCCATCAGCAAGTCGGTTGCAGACTTGCCGCCGAAACTTCAGAGAATGGCTGGGGGAGGAGGTCGCATGGACGGACACCTGCCACCCAAACTCCGAAAGATGAATTCTGATCGTTTCACATAGAATAACTTTTTTTCTGTAGCAACAGTCAAATTATGATTCAAGATATTTAGCGCGTGTGTGTGTATATATAGATAGATACACCATTTATGATACTAATGTAGGTTAATGTAATTTAGAACATCTGTTCCTGTGGTGGGTTCATATGCTGTAAAGAGACTCTTTCAGATTGTTGTTACTACAAGCACAATCTGGTATGGATGACACCCTTAAGTGCATGTTAGAATACTTCTCTCCCTCTTATGGCATGACAAGCTGTACATATTTATTTGCCAAGGAAATGTTAGCAAATATTATTTTCTCCAAGCCATATGGTGATATATCAGACAATTCCTCCTACATGGCTAATTAGCGATTACTCATGTCATACAGTTAAGTTGTTCACCATAATACCACTATACTGAGCTTATCTTACAATGCATGTGCACACACACACACACACACACACAGAGAGAGAGAGAGAGAGAGAGAGAGAGAGAGAGAGAGAGAGAGAGAGAGAATAGTAAAGCTATTGATGAACACTGAAGAAACAAAATTACTGAGACTTGTCATTACTGAGCTTTTTAAGACTGAGAATATCAGAAATAGGAAATCAATTGGTAAAAGCTGGTATTTGTCACCTCATTTAGAATAGTTCACCCCAAAATGCTTTTGTTTCTCTCCCTCAGGTTGTTGGAAATCTGTCTTGCTTTCTTTTGAGAAACACAGAAGTATATGATTTGCATAAAGTCCATGCTGCAGTTCCAGGGCCTGTCAAAGTTAAAACAAGAAGAAAATAAATAGAAATCAAAACATTGGTCCAAAGGAATGTACACTATATTCCAAGCTGAACATTTTCTCCTTCATATTAATGGGTTTGAATGAAGATGAGAATAGAAATTCCATTTTTGGATTAACTATCCCATTTACTGTAGCAGAGCAATAATTTAATGGCTGATGAATACCAAAATCAAGATCAAAATCAAACCAAAAAAAAAAAAAGCCATTCTTAGTTTGATTTCACTGAAAATATTGTGGTTCTGTGGTATGGGGAGCCAGTTGTAACCTAATCATTCTTTTTCTTGCACAACAATGGTGAATGTATTTTTCATTTCATCAATAACATATAAAAAATGTACCCAGCTTGCACAAAACGTTGTTTTTTTTTAATCACACTCCTTCAGTGGAGGATATTTTGTTAATAAATTGTACCTCTAAATTTGGTGTCACTAGTGGCACAAAAATGACACTTTTCACCTTAAGAACTGGACATTTTCAATGTCATTGACAGCAAATAGTTTGTAGCATATTACTTGACAGTCTTTGATGTGCTTTCAGGACTTTAGGGCTCAATATAAGTCCTACGTCCCACTATCCACATTATTAAATTATTCCCTGATAATAAGTCAAGTGAAGATTCAAGGAATGAAAAATCTGATTTTGCCTCTTAAACTTTTAATAACCCTGGGCTTAACTGCACCTTCTTCCTTTATTGAAAAGGATTTAAAGGAAGGATAATTTTATCCCCCCCCCCCCCCCCCCACACCCCACACCCCACACCCCACACACCCACCACCACCATCACCACCATTCTTTTAGATTTTAAATGTAA